>NC_081831.1:78037090-78343965 GCF_030867095.1 Alligator mississippiensis | reverse complement strand
AGTAAATCCAGTGTAGATGCATAACCTGTGTCCATCTTTTCCCTGCTAAGGCTAGAAATCCTCTGCCATCCAGGAGGACAGGATTGGGAGAAATGATGGGTGCTGGAAATCAGAGCACATGCACGTAAACAGGATCTTGTCCCAAGGAATATGCCATCACTGCTGAGTTCACCTACCCACACTGCAATTGGGGTCTTTAGCACGGATGCCTTCATCCGTATTTTATGCACACCCTATATGATGCACCATTGGTGTGCAATTCAGGCTTTCTTACACAGTCTTTTTTGCTAATTTACTTTCCCCATGTTTTTGGAAGAACAGGTGGGTCAAAGAAAGTCCTTGAAAGATCTACACGTAGCCTGTGTCCACACAACAAGGTGAGCAGATTACTAGCCGTAGCTCCCAAACTCCCAGCCCAGCTAGCTATCCTGGGATTCAAGTGCCACTAAACTAATATGAAAGTGTTGTCTGTGTAGACAGGAATACAGTTAGGAACAACATCTGAGTGAAAGCCAAGTTAAATCTCCAGGGAAAACAGAGGCCACATTTCATAGCTGCCGCTGCAGAAGGCACCCTGGAGTAACCTTTTTAGTGGCATTTGGACGGACTAGATTAAAGGCAAACAAGTTCAGCTCTGAAGTCCCACTGCTGGCCATGGGCTCCTGTGCCTACTACCAGCCAATATTTGTCCCTGAGAGTGTGCACGTACAACATTTAAACTCAATGATTTTTAAACCACTCAACACACGGTATAATTGAGTGTTGTGTGTTGCCTTGCCTGGATGAAGGCTAAGTCTCACATGAATCCTTTTCAACTAGAAGTCAAGTAGTCAGGCACGGTTTCATTTGGGTCATGCTCAAGTTCAAAGAAAAGGCCAGAGCTGTAAATAGCCCCTTTTCACACTGTTCCCTAGTGCTAATCCCTTGTGCTCCAGGTAAATGTGGTCACTAGTTCCTTTTGTCCAGAGCGCACTTTCCTAATGGGTAGATATATACGTCTAGGAGACTTTTCACAGCCATTTTTTCAATACAGCTCTTGCTAGTCTTTGAAGCTTATGTTTTAACACACATATGCAGAAACCCTTAAAACTAACCCGGTGACTAAATTTAGTTCCCAATGTCTCCTTTAAGACATCTAGATGACTAGCCTGATTTTCAGGGTGTGCTGAATGCCTGGGAAATTGGGCCATTTATGGAGGTATAGTGATATGGATGCAAAGACTCACATTTTTAAAATAGAAAGCCAAGGTTATCGAGTGCCTTCACTCAGGTCAAAGTGAAATTATAATGCTAGAAGAACAAAAATCCATGTCTAGATGAGCATGGACATGCATTTCCCCGAGAACAAGTAGCAAAAATCATTTTCCCAATGATAATTTTGTCTCTTTGTTATGTGCATGCCAAAGTTTGTCCTAAAAAAACCCTAAAATCCTTTAGGTTTAGGACCTGAAAAGATTCCTTGATTGGCTGACTCCTCCCATTCCAAGCATCTTCTTCAGTCAAGTTATTACACAAGGTCTCTGCTATAATGAAATGGTAAGAGATTTTATAAGAATTTAGCTGTGCACTACCTTTATCTTTCCATAACGGCACACATCTTTTACTGCTAATGAAACAATAAAGCCAATTATTGTAGTCATTTAGTGATGGTTAATAAATGTCTATTTTAAAAAGTACTGTACTAAATGAAAATGCATCTGGCCATGTGTAGCCATCATCATGGTATCTGGGTGCCTAATTTGCATGCCATTTCGTGAACGCTTGGAAAGCTGGTTTTAATATCCCCAGAACGATGAGATTCAGTGAATTGTGAGGGTCTTGAAATGTGCTCTGCTGGCTCAATGACACAGCTAACTGGGATGACACTCCCAAGCCAGGGAAGTGATTAGATCTGTGTGCCCAAGTATACAGAGCTTCTCAGAGAGAAAATTAAATCAAGACCTTGTAATATCCAGCTAATGCTTTATTAATGCCCAGCGCTACATTTTCTTAAAGTTTAAATGAGAACTTGTATTTGTTACTTTTTGTAAACTCTGGGGACTTAATTAATTTTAAAATACATGCTCCTGACTCTAAGTGAATCATTCAGTGCTTAGCAGGAGACCAGGAAACCCTCTAGGCAACTACTGAAAGCCATCACCACTTCAATTTTAAAGAAACACCAGGGTGGAGCTAAAGGAGAGGACTTAATGATGTGGAAGACTCAGTGTCAACATTTGATCCTTTCCTTTAGTCCAGGCCTCATGCAGATTCAACCCCCAGTAGTGGTGAAGGGGGCAGACAGGGGTCACAAAATCCTAAAATATAGTTATTGCAATACAGCTTATGCAACCCGCCCCCCCCCCCAAAAAAACAAACAAAAAATAAAAAAAAAAAACCAAAACCCAACCCATAGTTTTTGCAAAGTCCTAAAATATAGTTTGGGCAAATACACGTCCCAAGTCAATGCCCAGAAATTTTCCATGCAAAGCAATAACTTGGTTTTGCATTGGATAGAAAGCCTTTTGCATAGGTCTGCAAATTGGAGATCAATCTGCCTCTTCTCCAGAAAAGTTCGATGCGAGGGAATACTCACGTGATATTCTGAGAACGACACGGATGTATGTGGATGCACATGCGTGTTGGGGTTGAAAAAGGTGCGGGGATTCTTGGGGGCACGCGGGCAATGTACTTTTTAAAGAACTCAGTTCACGCGGCTTTTCCGTAGGACACGGTCCTGTTCAGCATCCTGAATCCGAACGACAGCATGGTCTATTGGGGCTACTCCGGTTGCAAGAGCCATGGCTTCATGTGGCACACCTATCCCATAACACCTGGAGTCTGGCCAACTCTTCGTTGCCTATCAAGCACTGTTTCTACAGTGACTGGAAAGATTTTGTAGCATGCAGCTTTTAAAGGGCAATGACACCAGGGAGTATCAACAAGCTCAACAAAAAGAGACTTCAAGGTGTCCACTAGATCTTCCTTCTATTCCTACAGGTGGTTTGAAAATCTTTAGGTACACTCTTGTTACTGAGGCACTGAGATATGCCTTTTTTTTAACTAGAGCTCCAATTCTTCTCTAGACTACTGCTCTCAGGAGAAAACTCTAATCACTATGGCTAGCTGGACATTTGGAAAGAGGAAATGCATCCAAAATGTGGCATGAGACACGTACACATGTCCCTTGTGCAAGAAAGGCAGCAAATGACTGACAGTGCAAACAGATCGGCCTAAATAGTTGCTAGAATGGATTAAAAAAAAGTAGCTCTTCAAATTATTTTAAGGTAAATCAGCTATGTTGTCAAGATAGCGGATTGCTTTTTTCCTTCCAACTTCCTACTGAACCTGAATATGTAAATTTGGCTGTGTTTTTAGCCAGGCATGTTGAAACATTTCATTTCTCACTTATATTAACATTTACTTTCAATAAAATCCTTTAAACACCTACATCTCACCAACTTTGAAAACTGAATCCGCTTCATAATTGGCTCTCCCAGGCAGACTAATGACACTACTAACATTTTTACAGGTGCAAATTTCCACATCTTTCTGCAATGAAAAGTGCAAAAGGAAAGAGAGGAAATTGTAGATGCAGGCTAGTTTGGAGGGAATGAAATGAGAACGACAATAATATGACATCATAAATCAATAACGCCTGCTTTTTTATTTTATTTTTTTTACATAGCGTGGCAAAGAGGTGAAGAAAAAAAAAGTTCTCTTAACTTCATGAGATGCATTTTTCAGAACCCAAGATGAGGAATTATAATTTATTCATAATGGGCAGACACAATTTAGCAGGCCTGTAGGAGAATGCACAAAAGGAAATAATAGATTCTCACTTGTGTAGGTGTAAATCAGGAGACGCTGCATTGTTCTCCATGACAGCATACGTGAAGCTTTATGCCTAATGCCTCTGCCAGCCCCAACAGACTCTGCCAGATGTGCTAGGCAGGCATTAGGGCAGCAAGCATTCATTTGTGAACATCGTGGAGTGCAAGGCTGATGTAGCAGAAAATACCAGCACCTAGGTGGTGCTGGAGGAGGAAAAAAATCAAAACCAAACAGGTGGGCACACTGACAAGACATATAAAACTCTGCATCATGGCCTGGATGAAATACCTATGAAATAAACCTGCACGGTCTCACCATCAGATGCAGCGCAGCACGTTAACCTCAGGACACTTGCCCTTGTTACGTGTGCACAAGAACATGCATAAAAAAACTGCATTAGGCAGCTGTTATTTATCCACTTCCAGAGCATTTTGGGAAGCCTATTAGTTGAACTGTGTACCTACCCACACCTGTGTTTGAGTTTCCATATTCTATTCACAGATGAATACTAGAGGTGTGTGAAATGGGCCCTATTCGATTTGGACATTAATTGAATTAATTCAGTGATTTAATGCACTGATTCGGATCACTGTCCCCCATTTGATTCGGCTGAATACGAATCTGAAGATTCGGTGCCGATTCAAAGAATCCGAGATTTGGCCACAGACACAGCTTTAAATGTTTTTTCTACATACCTCGAGGTACCAGGTGCAGCTCATGATTGCTGCAATGCTGGGATGCATGGAGCGTCCCACAGGAGCATGGGATGGGGGGCCCACATGCTTGGCAGCTAACCCAGAAGTGGACCAGAAATACCTCCGGTCCACTTCTGGGTCCACCAGGGAGTGTGCTGGCCCCCCCCGCCTCCCGGCTCAGTAATCGGCCGTAGGGGACCCTGGGTGCCCCCCCAGACCCAGGAGGCACCAGTTGCTGAGCCGGGAGGGCAGGGGGGCAGACCCAGAAGTGGATCAGAAGTGCTTCTGGTCCACTTCCAGGTCTGCTGCTGAGTGCGCTGGGGACCCCCCGCGCTTCTGTGGGACACTCCACACGGCCCAGCATCGCAGCACTCACGAGTCGCCTGCAACCTAGAGCTATGTAGAAAAACCATTTAAAGCTGTGTCTATGTCCGAATCACTGAAGCTTTCCGAATCTCTTCAAATTGATTCGGAGGGTTCCGATTCGATTCAGAGAGATTAAAGGGTCCTCTGATTCAATTTGGATTCAGCGATTCGGCCACCAAATCAGGCCGAATCTCTGCCGCATTGAATCAGGGACCGAAGCTTTGCACAGCCCTAATGAATACCCACCTCTCATAACAGGGTAGTGGAGAATGTAGTGCAAAATGCTGAATTCAAGAAAAATGACCAATTTTACTGTATACTCTATCTGAATAGAATTTCTTATAGTGTACTGTATACTATATATTAATATAGTTTATATGGTGGGTTCTCAAATTTTTTCAACTAGCACCAGTCTCACAGATCATCTCATATTTCAGTCATTCGGGCAGTTGAACAACATTCCTCTAGCACGCACAGCAACTGTGTAGGTGGACGAGTAATCCTAGGAAAGTATCCAGCACATTAGCTTGTTTTAAAGCTATTTAGCAGCTGGAAACAAGTATGAACACCACAACTAATTAGTGCCCTGTGGACCACAACCATTTCTGCACCACAGTTTGGGAATCACTGACAAAGAATTCTGTGTTCACCGAGGCGCATCTCAATGGCAAGCATGATAGAGAACTGAAATCAATAGCTTTATTGCAGCTATCTGAAGTGAGATTTGCTGCAGTGGTGTTAAATGTAAGGTGTGTTTGCAGGGTTTGAATGAGTTAGGCTAAATGATTCAGTTTAACAATGACTTAATGACCACATGAACTATTGTGTCAAGTTGGAGTTCCTTCCTAATGTAACAGGTTAAAGTGGCTCATTCTTCATTATGGCAAAATACTCTGAATCATTAATCACCTGTCTGTGGCCACACATGTTGACTTTTGAGTAATAGGCATGGACATTATGGGACTTTTTTTTTTTTTTTATACACATGGGCTTTTAATCGCTCTGTGGGTAAGATATAGAGATGTAGCAGGTGAAAGCACTGGTTTGAAAGCAGTAGCAGAGTAACAGTTTGGCTTGAGAACCTGGAAGTGGAGTGTTTTCTAGCAAGGCTACATGTGTGCAACAGGAAAAGCGAGCATATTTGAAATTAGATAAAGAGGAGGGTTAGGAAAGGCTTTCAGATGTGTGTGAGCATATTTTCCCCCAAACATGGGATGCAACGCTCCAAAATAAACAAGTTTAAATTTTAGAAACCTATTTCATTTAATGAGGATTAAACCCCATGATGTGTACAGGCACCCCTAAACTTTAAAATGCTGAATTAAAGACCTTAACTTCATACCCCAAGAGGTGAAATATGTCTTTAGCTTCCTCAAGGCAATCCGTTGCACTGCCATGGGGCAAAGCCATTGGTCTGTAATCACCCAGCGCTTGATCCAGAACAGCTGTGAAGTTGTGCAAATAAGAGTCTGATCCCTCTTTATGACCAAGTTACTACCTACTGTCATTAATTAAGAATAGATGAGAATATATAGCTATTTACTTTACTATAGAGGAGAATTGCATGTAGCCCACGTCTTGTCTAGTATTCCCATTCTCCACTTATGCATCCACTTGGTTTTCCTTATTCTCTTGAAAGTAAAAGATGCCCAGGATTTCTTGCAGAAAATGAAGCCTGGTCTTCATCCTTACTTATGTGAGGCTCAATCCACTGCCCAATGTAGCCATTTTGACTGACTTCAGTGAACACTGGCTCAAAAACCCACATAGGTTTCCAGTCACAGTCACCGTATAGATCAGAACCAAGGCCACAAGAGCAGAAGCAATATACAGGGATGACAAAGAAGAGCAAAGTTCACTGCTAGAAAGTAGTTAGCTATGCATGGAGAGAGGAAGATGCATTCAGAGTTGGATTGCTGGAGTTACAAGTCATTTTGAAATCAATACTATGTGTGGCATTTTGTTAATGTTAATAAAATGTTTGTCATGCGGGTATAACACACCAAATTAACCTAGTGATGCAACAGGGATTCTGTACATTGCTGGAACTAGAAAGCTTTGTCAGCGCAATGCAGGGCAATGAGAAGAGAGCAGTAATAATTAATCCTAGAAGTTAACTGTGCCCGACGGCTTTGGAACTCCCTTGCCTCATGTTAAGAGATCAGACCCTTTTGTCCCTCTGTTAGACTAGCTTAAAAAGACTTAAATACACTCTGATGCATTATAGTTGGTTTGAATGAACTGCAGCATGTAATTATGGGGCTTTGACTGGATAGCGCTGAGATGCACATCCTGAAAGGTGTTAAAAATATACATTTTCCCATACGCTCTTACCGCAGCATGCACAGTTGCTGAATCTAGAGCTTCTTGGGGGGAATAGCAATTCAATCCCAAATTAAACAGGATTTGACCTAATGGTTGGATGTCAGACCTCCAAGGAAAACCAGTCCTCTTTCTGGTTGCTGCTGAACAAATGCCCAAGCTTGCTTGATGGTTAGAAGAGTCAGAGGCTTTCATGACTGTGGCAAGTAAAATCCCATTTCTTTTCACAGACCAAGGGGCAGGATAAGCTCCTAAAAAGGGAATTTTATATTTTGCCTGAAGAAATATTTAAGGACCTTCTACTATGTGTTGGTAGAGTATAGACCCTTTCTCATTGGTGGCTTCTGGATACTACTGCAAAACAAATGCATTTTAGCATCAGGTATTCAGCGCCTGTTCCTTAATCCATAAGATACCACAAAGTTTGGTAATGAGACAAGACTTCCGTTTTGTTGCAAATCAATATTAATTTGCCTGAGCAATGCTTTAAAAACAAAAATTCATTACAAGTCACACTGTCTAAAATGTCTTTGCCAGATTGTTCATGGTTTGTAATTCAAAAATCTATATTAGAGATATGCTGGATAGCAAAATGAGCTGGTTATTTCCCATCACGGCTTTCCTTGAAGTGATACCAGTCCTTCCCAACTCCAGCGAAGCCAGTCTTCGTAGTGCTCTCCCATCTGTATTTCTCTGTTTGGAGTTGGTGTGGGGCAGGGACTGTACCTTTTTCTGTACTTGGCAAGTGCTTAACAGCATGTGATGCTCTTGCAGTTCAATCAGCACACCATTATTATTTGCATTATAGCAGCACCCAATAGGAGATAAGGATACCATCATGTTAAAAACATTTTATGCATGGCAAATAGGCAGTCCCAGTCTTAGCATGAGATGTGGCATGGGTCCCACAGAGAAGATGAAGTACAGGGTGTTCTCTCATTGGCTTTTGCATCATTTCTTGCAAGCCCCGGGGTCTCCAATTTCAATAAGGTCTTGCAACACATGTGGCAGTGCTCTACAAGAAAGTTCAACAAGAGACTGAGACTTTACATACTTTGAACTCAGCTTGGGTTGGATCTGTGTGACCAAGATCGAAAAGACAAGTTGTGGAGTGGAAGAGAAACGCCATTCCCTGTACCACGTCGTTCATTTTTCCCCCCATGCAAACTGAAAATGGAAACCTCTGACTGAGGAACGGCTGATAGGATGCACCTGATTTTGAACACTGAGGACCTGATCCTTGATCCTGGCTAGTTTTGGACTTCCTCATCATGGCAGAACCCAAACTGCATTATGACATCCCTCTTTTCCTCTTTGCATAGGGAGTAATTCAGACCTGAGCCAATGTTGGGAAGGCGCCTGGTCACAGCAAGCATTCCAGCAGTCCTGGCCACTATTCCAGATGGTATAAACCTAATCAGTTTAGTAGCTGTGCTAATCTCAGCCTGAGTAATCTGTAAGTAATTATATCATCAGGGTTTTCAGCTGCTTTTGCACCACTGGAACGATGCCAAAAAGCAGGAGGGAAGGGGCAGGAATATTCTCCCAGACTCTTGACTGAAAAGACAGCTTGGTGGGGATGATTGCCAAAAATACCCTCTACCATAAAATACCTTCTTTAAAAATTTACTTCATATCAGTTTTGTTCTAATCAGGGCCTTATTTGAGTCTTCCCGTTCCACACACAGTATCCCTGGCTTTCAGTAAGCTATTACTAGGTATAAAGATTTGATGGACAAAAAGTCTTCTAATAAACTGCAGCTGGTTGAGAGAAACAAAGGAAGGGAAAAAAAAGAAATGCAGGTGGCAGGGCAGCTTATGCTACTTCTATAGAGTTCTGCAAAAATATTAGTCACGTGTCTTTAAAGTACTTCCATCCAAACACCCTCTAGATGAAACTACCGGATACTGGAGCCAGGGACTGAATACATTTGCTATGAATTCAAACGTGAACATTTGTGACATACCTTTATGTTCTAGAAATGATAAGACATGGTTCAAATCCCCCTTCCTCCTGCTCACGGGCACTTGTGCAAGAGGACAATCCGATCTCGAGTGGCTGGGAGATCCAAAATAACTTTGCTTTTTTCCACCATTTGCAAAGAGAAGTCTTTGAAACCAAGCTTCATTAAAGTCCTGCTCTCATTTAGGAGGGTCTGTTAACATGGTTCAAAGCCAAGAAGATGCCGACGAAACTTCCTGGGACATCCCCAGCAGCTGCTTTCAAGCACGTCAGAGGTCACAGCCTTTAGCTATGAGTCTTATCATGGACTTCCTGCTCATTGCAGCCATGATGCTGAAACCGTTTTGGGAAGGGAACCATATTTAAATGCCTTTGCTCATTTTCATGGAGAATAAGTTGCATAGAGAATAAGTTGCTTCCTATCCTCATTTAAGGGAACTTCATTAGAGAAAGGTGACTCTCCAACAATTAACATAAATGTATGGTACACCACTTTCCTCCAGGCAAAAGCAATGTGAGAGCAAAGCTCTCATTACAATATATGTGACTTTCCTGTAGCAAACAGGGACTGATAGCAGTGAGTGCCCTGCACAGAATTTGCCTCTCCCACTGCAGACAAACCCACTGCAGCAAAAATACTAGCTCGATCCCCTTGCATGGGGTTAATCAGTCACTGCATTATCACAGTGCTTAGGCAGGGTTGTCCAGGCTGGAGACAGGAGACCAGTTCTAATTATTAATTTGTGCATGGGGAAAAGTCAGGTGAGCACTGGTGGCACAAGACCCTGTTCCCACCAAAGTCATCTCTTGGTGCAGCACCTGCTTATGGGAGAAGAGGAAGCTATAGGCTACCCCAGCTCAGGGTTGGTGGAAGGTAGGTGGGCAGGTTGTGCAACCAAGTGTCAGACTGCCTGCAAACCTCAATGTTAAGATTGCAGAAAAAGGAGGAAATGTTACTAAGGAATCAGGTGAGCTGATGATCTGTCTTCAGATCCTCAGCTGCCACCTTAGGATATAATACATGTAATATGTATAATACATGTAAATGTATTAGGCATTTTTACGGTCCCCACTATTGTAAAAGTGGTCCAGGTGGGCTGGCTTGAAGGCAAGGATCTAGCCCTTCATTTTAAATGCAAGTGGAGTGCAGGCAATACCCCATATATGCATCACCAGTCCTTACTCGTGGGTTATTTCCTAGTTCCAGCCTCCATGTCAAGCAACAAAAAATGGTTCTGATCAATGGTATAATGAGACTACAAGAACCACAGCAGATACCTAATTACTGGTTGAGAAACTTGCTGCATCTACTTGAATGCACAATTTGTTTTTCTATACAGTGATTGAAGAACTAATGTGACAGTGTAATTAATTATCTCACTTTTTAAAAACATTTAAATTTTGTTCATTCATCTCAAAGTTAGGAAAGCAAGACAGATTTCAGCCTGTAATCAAATGTCTTCATAGAAAGCCAGTGGGTAGATTGTACAGTGGCTGTTTTTCCACATGCATTTTATTTATATCTATCTATCTATCTATCTATCTATCTATCTATCTATCTATCTATCTATCTATCTCTAGATATAAATAGATCTAGCTAAATCTATCTATGTATAGATATATAGATCTATCTATCTATATCTATATCCATATATAGATATAAATAGATCTATATATAGAGATCTATTTATATCTAGATATAGATAGATCTATTTATATCTAGATATAGATATAGATAGATAGATCTATTTACATCTATATATGGAAATATATATATATATAGAGCTCTCTCTCTCTATATATATATAAATTAATTTTACTATGCAAATTTGACAAACAGCAATTTTTAAACTGATTGCAAATTGCTTAGCATTTATCACCAGTTATCATCTGTTATTTTTGAAGTAAGGCTCCAACCTTGCAGCCTTTATTAATACAATAATCTTGACTCTCAAAACCATCCTGACCAATGTCAATGGGAGCGCTTGCGTGTATAAAGATTGCCAGGATGTGGCACGCATATATTTTGCCTCTTGCTGAGGACAAAAACATTTCTCTCTTTGGCCACAAGATGACACTTCAGGACTATGGGTAAGAGGCCATCATCTTCGCAAAGTAAAATCGTTTTGACAATGGTATGAACTGGGCCACTTATTAAGTACACAGCAAGAGGGAAATTGGGCTCAGTCTTTTCTGAAGGGGATTGATTACTTGGCAGCTAAGAGGCAGGCAGCCAAGTGGTTTATTGACCCATGAGAAGAGCAGAGGAACTCAGCAAATTTTTATTGCTGGTTCTAGCTTCCTGTCATCAAAGTCATAAAGTGAATGGATTTAGTGAGCTGAAAAACAAAAACAGAAGAAGAGAAGCATGGTTTTTAAAAGGTTTCCCTTTTCAGAACGAACCCCCAAAATATAGACAGCAAGGGATGGAAAGGTTAAAAAAAAATAAATGCTAGTACATGGGGTTGGGAAAGAAACGGTGCATTTGATGAATCTATAAATCAATGATAATTCTTTCAGTAACTGTTCTCTAATATGATGTGTCAGCTGGAAGTAACTATTACACAGAACATAAGTTTACTGTGGGCTTAACACACAGCTCTGTAGCATTAGCTGTACAATCAATACAGACTTCTATTAATAGACATTACCATTAAGGATCTTTTATTTGGGATAGTCGTGTTATTTGCCAGTGACTTTTGCTCAACGGTGTAGCTACAAGGCCAAGGCTTTTTTAGTAAAAGCACTACACCCTAGTCTTACAGAAGAGGGGCACAAGTACTGCACTTTTTTAAACAAAGAAAACATCCTTTAGACCCTTACCTGCCATCTCTCTTCTACTCCTTCAAACCCATTCTCAAACTTGTCTTCTTCAGAGAGGCAAATATTTTTACATACCAGATATAAATTAAAAAAATAAAAATAAAACAGTGTTGTTGTCAATGGCTGGCGTTAGTGGACTAGATTAGTGGACCAGCTTTCCGGAAGATCGTGGTAGTATGGTCTAGTGGCTGGAGCAGTGGCTCAGGATGCAAGGAACCTCTGTTTCCAGCTGTGGCATGGACCTTGGGCAAGATACTGATTCATTGATGCCATCTCATACTTTTCTCAAGAAGCTTTTGATGCTAAGATGCCTATACTGACTGCATGCTGAACTGCAGTGTAGAGATACTTGGGATAGCTCGAATACTGAATTGCGTTGCTCCCAGGGCAGGTCCAGGCCACGGACTAATTTACTAGGGTAGAAACCATCGTCGGAAGAGTTTCGAACTAGATCAGTTACCCTCGACACTGTACTACAATGTGCAGCTCAGACAGACCATGGGGACCTCCTTTTTACAGCCCCACCTTCTATGTCAAGTGATTTCCTGAGGACATCAGCATTCATTTAAAAGGAAAAATAAAAGCAAAAAAAATCCAAACAAACTAACTGCTCAGAACCACATGTTTCTAATCCTTTTGATCGTGGAAAAGAATAATTTTTTTGTTATCTGTGTGCACTGTAAAATACTCACAAGAAACAAGGCAACATATTCTTATTCCGTTTAAAAAAAAAAATCTCAGTTTTTGAGGCTCAGCTCAAGGGTTTTGAGCATTCAGGCTAGGCAGTATTACAGACTGTCCCAGAGCTGGACAGCAGCTTTTTGGTTGTATGGTACTATTGATTTTCTTGCTATTTCACACAGCTCGTTCTGTTTAGCTACATGATAAAGCATCTTTCCCTGGTTTTATCTTTTCCATTTGGCAAACCAGTGGTTCTCTTCCACCTCCAGTGTTTCCTACGGGGAACGCCTATCATGGCAGAGTTTCATTTACCTGTTTATGTATCGCTGTATTATTAACGAGCTCTGGGAGGAGGGTCTGGTACTGAAACTCCCTCTGCTGGCTCTCCGGCAGCAGAGAACAAAGCAACTGAGGTTTTTCGGTTTGGTTTTTGCTCCGCTTTTCTTTTGCAAGAGCTCCTTGTGTGCAAGCAATATTGCCTGAATAATACTGCTACTGCTAAGGGAAGGGGGACTTTCCCCTCAAAGGAATTGCAAAGGAGGCACTCAGAACAGTAATGTAAAATAATATTTCCCTGTCCCATCTAGCGGCAATGGCACTGTACATAAGAAGAGTCACAGAAGTAATTTTGTGCATAGTGCCTTCAGATTCAGCATCAGGCAGTAAACTGCACTCGTACAAGTATCCCCCCTTCCCATCAGATAAGCGTTTACTGCTGTTTTGAGCCAGTCAGTATTTATACTATGCTGCCTGTTTGGAAAAGGCTCTGTGTTGTGCTGTTACAGTGGACTTCCAGTAGGTCTGTGCACACATATATACATACCCCCCATACACATACACACACCTATATACATACACCCCCCTATATACACATACATACATACATACATATACACACACCTATATACATACACCCCCTATATACACATACATACATATACACACACCTATATACATACACCCCCCATATGCACATACATACATATACACACACCCATATACACTCACACACACCTATATACACACACCTATATATACACCCCTATATACACATACATATATACACACACCTATATATATACACATACACGCATACACCCCTATATATACACCCCCATACATATATATATACACACATACACACACACCTACCTATATATATGTACACACACACACCCCTATATATACACCCCATACATGTGTATATATATACACACACACCTACCTATATATATGTACACACACACACACCTATATATACACCCCACACCTATATATATGCGTACACACACACACACCTATATATATGCACACACACACACCCCCTATATATACACCCCATACATGTATATATGTACACACACACACACCTATATATATGCACACACACACACACACCTATATATACACCCCATACATGTATATACACACACACACACCTACCTATATATATGCACACACACACACAGACACACACCTGTATATACACCCCATACATGTATATACACACACACACCTACCTATATATATGCACACACACACACACACACACGCACACACACACCTATATATACACCCCATACATGTATATATATATACACACACACCCCTACCTATATATATGCACACACACACACACACACAGAGGCATATTTTATGTTTTAGGGACCAATTCTGGTTTTATACACACTGCCTTTACACCAGTTGAACTGATTACAATTTGGTGCCTGGCTGCTGGACTTCATTCATAGCTCTGCTGATGCTGTTCTCGGTGCAGCTCATGGGAACAGAGGCACAGGTGGTTTTATAAGGAGTTTACAATCTGGGACAAAATGTATCCAAGTCTTGTCAGGACCTTGAGCTTCTGGATTTCTGGGTGTTTAAACTCTTAGATCAAATATAGCCCAGGCACTGCCCCTTCCTACGGGGTCACTAGGCATGCTCTTGGGGTCCAGGGCCTTTGTATTGTACTCCCTTTGTGAGGCCTGGGACCCATAGTCAAACTACCTATTTCCCAATGCTGACTCCTTGCTCTCCACCCATTGCTTCAGCATAGCCTATGTCTCTGGGCATGTATATAGATGTTTAAAATATTTTTGTGGGAGATTGACTTTGCAGAAGGGTAAATCAATAGCTTCAGAAGTTTGCATCTTTGAAAGAAGTCTTTTAGGAATCTAGATTAATCACATGACAGCAGGTGAAGCTAAAAAATTATATAGAATAAACTGTACATGCACAAATGATTAAAAAAATAATCAAGGGCAGTCTCCTATTTGTGACACCCCTATTTAGATAATTCTAGCCAAATGATCATAGCATTTAGAGTTTAAAATGTCCCAAATTCAGTAGACCACTAGAAACAGAGGCTACAACTCTGGCTCCATTTTAAAATCATCCACAAAACTCTGTTTTACTACTTTGAGCCCAGGACTTTATCCTTCGTTTTCACCTTGCAAGCACAGAATTTGTCCTGCTACGTATCTTAGTGCAAAGACAAGTTAGTCATTGGCTCCTTCTGGCAGTCTCAAGAGCTGTAACATTCATTACACACCACGGTGTAGAGCTGTAGTGTGTGAAATCCTTTCCTCTGGAAAAAAAATACAAATCAACCCACAAAAATATTACTTCCAATCTAATTTTTCAGCCAAATACCAGCAGCAGGTACTTTATAACCTATGAAATGGATTGTGGAAGTGAGGATCATTAAATAAAAGTTATGTTTACTAATGTTAAATTCTAACTTTGATATGTCCGGTCTTCTGTGAAAAGGCTGGATGAGATACAATCACAGCTTTTCCTTTGCCGATTCTTATTGAAGTAGGCACTAAAGACCCAATTCTTCTAGCTGTGCTTTACATTGGGTGAGAAAGGGTATTCAAAGAAATAAGTTCAAAAGAAGGCTAATGGTAATAGCCTAGCATACCTTGTAGGCCCAAACCTTATGAATTTCATATTCTGTAAGGAGCGGGCTTAATAATTAAAATCCTAATGACTTGTTTTGTAATTCATCGTGCCACAATGGCAATTTCATTTCTTGTCTGAAGAACTCGTCAAGATTAACAAACACCGCTGTATTAAATGTTGTCCCAAAAATTCAGAAGTGTCGTCACATGCAATGCAATGCGCCTGCACACTTTATTTGCTCATCTCGGGATGATAACGTGATAATTGTGCGACACAATGGCTGATGGGTTAGGGCAGTGGCGCTCAACCTTCTTGAGCTGAGCACCCAATCTGGCTGATGGTCCCAATCCGGTGCTCGGAGCAGGCGAGGCAGACAACATCTAGCCACGGAGCGAAGTGGGCATGGCTGGGTCTGATCCCAGCGCCCCCACCAGGGAAGGGGGCATGGCCTGGCTCCAACCAGCCATGTGGCACTTGGGGTTTGGGAATTTGGCAGGGAGAGAGGTGGCCAAATTAACTGCCTGCTGCCTAATTTCCCAACCCTTGGGCAGCCCTGCAAGCCATATGTGGTAGCTCCATGGGACGGAGGTTGAGCACCCCTGGTTTAGAAGAAGACATGAAAAATGTACTGGAGCCACTAAAGAAGAGCAAGGAATTTTAGGTGGGTAGAAAATACTGGAAGTTAACCAGGAGACTGGGGCTGCTGATAGTCTTGTCTTGCAAACAATACCACGATCCTTTAACCCATATGGTGACAAGAGAATAAGACCTCATCCAGAAAACATCAAGGTCATATCGCATTAATCTCTGATACCGTGTTAGGGCACTGATCCAATTTCACCTACTGAATCAACATGACCTCTCGCTCTTCTTACGGCACTACACTTTCGGAAGTGTCCCAGTTACTAATGATGCCTGGTTCTGCTGTGCTTATACGGAATGACAGCTTACAACCAAAGGTCTGGGATCAATAAGTAGTTGATAAGGCCCATTTAAATCAGGAAGAAATATGGCTTAAGGGCAAATAAAGGCATTGCAGGGAAGTCATTATTGCTTCTATCGTTCTTACCAAATGGATTTTTGATCCGCTTGCAGCCTGCCAACCGGGTCAGCAAAACCATCTTTTACAGCTTTCTAAAGACATAAGAGGCACATGGCATTCAGGGGCATAGTGTAGAGTACTTGGATGTTTTGGAGCCTGGGTGCACTTGCAAATCAGATGATAAGATATCCTAGTGAATGCCTGGCATTTGAACCTGGTGCAACTATATGCCTGCAATTTTATATACTCAGATTGAAGAGGGGAAAAGGAAGACAGTCTGCTATTAGTCTAAACAGGACTGTCTGTAGCAAGGTGAGTCACAAACAATGTTTTCTATGTTATCTAATACTGTGTCAGAGTGGAGGCCTCATCCACAGAAGCAGATTATTTCAAAGGCCCAGCAGAAGAAAGCAATTTCATGGCACTCTGCAAAATACCTGGAAGCATTCCTCAAGGAAGGGGGACAAGGCTGCAAATTATCAAATGAAAGACTCCTGGATTAAAAGACAGTAGAGCCAAGGGAGAGCAGTGTGTTCACACAGTACTGGAGGTGTTAGCAATAAAATGTTCTCCCATGCATTATACAATATTACAGGTGTATCTGGATGATTCCTGGAAAAAAAACATTGTTTTGAAACTAGAAAAAAGACAATAGTGGAAAGGGGGGGGGGGCGCTTTAATAAAGTGTTTCTATCCATGTTTGTTTAAAAAAAAAATGAAAGAGGAGGAAGTACAGACTTACAGTTAAAAAAAAATGGTGATGTCGGTTGTATCAGAGTCCCAAAGTTGAAATATGCAATAATCACTGCAGTTGGCAGAGGAGTGCGGTCCTGATCCTGCCATCTAATTAATACATTTTAGGGCCCAAAGAGGCTATTACGTTCATCTGCAATGGTCTCCTGCACAACACAGGCCATAAAATTTCATTCAGGAATCCTGTTTTGAGACCATAGTGCCTGGCTGAGCTAGAGCATATCTTTCTGAAATACTAATTCAATGGACTACAGGAAACAGAGACTACCATGCTCTTCAGTAAATTGTTCAGATGGTTAAATAACCACATTAAACCTTAATAAAACTACTTGCAAGCAAAGCGGTTTGTTCCTCTTCTGCTCCACGTGTTTCGCCAGCAACTTAAAGAAGACTTTTTTTTGACACTACGAATTGTACCTCGACGTGCTCGACTCATAGGAACGAGTATATATAGGAACACCGAAATCATGATGATATTCTCCGAGTTACTATTTCCTGCCCCCTCGCTCCGAGTTACATCACCCATGCAACCACCCTTGAAGTAGGGGTCGTGTTTTCTTTTATGCCCTGTGCAGCTTGGAGCATACTTGTTGGTGCTCAACTAACAACAGGCGGTGATTCGGGAGCAATCTTCAGGTACCTTTAACAGGGGTCAAAGCATGTTTTGAATCTTTCCTGAAATCCTCCTCCCTAGGGAATTAAACTAATGGAAAGCCATTTGCAATGCCTGCTGTAGGGAAGCTATGACCAGACAGGATGTTTCATGTCATTGTTCAGATCTCCTTTTCCCTTGATACGGATGGTGGATGTATGCATCCTGCCGCCCTTGAAGTTTGTAGTGCAACTCCTGTTGACTTCAGCAAGGCCAGAAAATCACCTGGAGAAGTTTGCTCAGGTGAATATGGGACTAAGCTCCAACCTGACCTAGCATTGCCCCAAAACACAGAAGAGAGCTATTTTTCTGCTAGCAGCCCTGGTAGGAAAATACTAGCTCTGGGTGGGCAGGTTTTTATTACATTAGTTGCATCAGCAGACAGAGGATGAATGTTACCTTTACAGTGCCATGACTGACATTCAGCAAAGACTTTGTAGGACTAAAGGTGTTTTGAAACAATTAACATTCAGAACCAATTATAGAAATTATCGTTGAAATTTCAAGCATGGAAAAACCAAGATGAGCATGCACTTCAGGCCTTGCAGAGTTCAACTGTTCTGATCTATCAAAATTCATATCAGATTCCCCATCATTTTGAGTATTTTTAGCCAAGGTCAACAGTTGTTGAAGCCTAAATAAATTATGTGCTCAGATGTCAAAAACGTTGCTCTATGAAAACACTATAAATGTATTTAGATTTGAAAGCAATATCCCCACAAGCATATTTTGTGATGTGCTAATATTTCTTGTCAAATTTGAGGATTTATAAAAGATTTGATAAATAAATAACGGAACAATTTATAAAACTGGTTCTCTGCAGAATTCATGTTGTGATACAGCTTCAGATCAAGAGCGCTCTGAACTTCAGGGGTGAGATCATTTTAGTACCGGTGAAATCTGATATTGGAAAACGCTGGACATGGAAGATCCAGGACTGGCATGAATCAATTATTCAACATTTAATACAAAGGTCATGCCTCATAAGGCCACTGGATTTCAACATGTATGAATTGCACATCTAACTCTCACACTTTAGCAAATGTGAATTTAGGTATGAATCCTTTTCTTTCTTTATTGTCTAATCGTTGTACAATATGCTTTTTATACATCCAGCAGAGGTCACAATTGTCCTGTGATTTCCTGTTCTGTTTGGAAACATAATTTTTGGAATCAAAGCTAAGAGCTAAGACAATCACGTCCTCATTGCACCAAAGGATGTAAGAAGTCATACTTTTTATGTAAATAATAGATTTGTCATTTAAAAAAAGAAAAGGACATTTAATTAGTAACTGCCTTCCAGTTTTGGAAAACAAAAAAAAAAAGTTATTTCTATAAAGGGACAAAATCCATCAAAGATTAAGTCTCTGAGCTAAGTTGATCAATATTAGAGAAAGTATATGAATATTGGTCATGCATTGTTTACAGAAATAGAGATTGATAAAAAAATGCACACATTGTGAATGAGAAGAGAGTGTAGCTATTTTTTTTTTAAGTATAGACACTACCAATTTCCTCCATCAGAGTAAATTTGTCTATTTATTGTTTAAACTCAATGGAGTGCATCACTTCCTTCTGGGGATCACAGGATTCCTTGCACAGAAATGTCCCACCCTCACTGTGCCTGGATAAAACTATGGTGGGACAGCGAAACCATTTTTTCCCTGTTGCCTTGGTTTCCACCCCTGCCCACTTTTACCCTTTTTTGTGTTTTTTGCTTTATCCGTGCTTGTCTCTTGTCATATACTGAGGTTATTAACTTCTGGGGACAGGGTCTCTTTTTAGGCTACGTTTTTACAGTGCCTGGGAAAATGGGGCTGTGACCTCTAGACACAGCAAGCAGCGGTGCCTATTTCTCTGTTTCTCTTCAAGCACAAACCTCTTAGGTTCTCCTAGACCTCAATACACGGTATTTTTATCTGTTTCCCTCTTG
Source organism: Alligator mississippiensis (assembly GCF_030867095.1). NCBI lineage: Eukaryota > Metazoa > Chordata > Crocodylia > Alligatoridae > Alligator > Alligator mississippiensis. Next base: position 78,324,018 of record NC_081831.1, on the reverse strand, counting down.
CCGTGAAAGCACCCAAAGTGTCATGGAGAAACCCTCCAGACTGGAGAAATGATATGTCTATAGGACATTGTATTTTTCTGGGAGAGGCACTGTCAGACAAGTGCTGATTGACAGACTCTTGTTCTGGTAAAGGAAAAAGATGAGGCTATAGGGGAGAGAGAAGGACAAAGGGGAAAAAAGTAGGTGGGGAAAAGAGTAAGAAGTGATTTACCAGACTGAAATGAAGAGAAAGGCCAAAAGCAAAGGAAATTAAATAGGAGGTAAATAAAATGCTGTAAGAAGAAATGTGGAGTGAGGGGTGGAAGAGGAGGACTAGGAAAAGAGAATCACGGAAGACAACAAATCTTTAATGGAAGAGTAGAACAGGATTAAAATTAGACCAATATAAACCATTGGAAAATTCTCATTCTATATAAGGCTTTAGTCCACCTGTCTGTGTGTCTGTCTGTCCGTCTGTAATGCTCTTGGAGCACTCTGATGGGTTGTCTCAGCAGCCAGTCACAATGCTTACTGAAACAACCCATCAGAGTGCTCTGCGGGGAATGGCAGGGATGGAGTGGGACGGCAGAGTGCCACCATGACTATGGGGATGGAGGGGACAGCGGGGGTTCAAGGGCATTGCCACGGGCCTCCCCGCCTCCCTGCTCTGCCCCAGCCCTGCTCCGTGGAGGCAGCAGCATGGGGTGGTAGATGGCAGCACTCTTGTCCCCGCCTGCCCCCCCCTGTTATTCTTGACGGGCAAGTCGCTAGTTATTCTAGAGAAAGAAACAGAGGAGGGGAGAAAACTACATCTCTCCTTTTTGCTCCCCCATACTTACACCTTTTTTTGGTCTTTAGTGACATTCCCTTTAACACCATGACCTCTCCACTAATAATTCAGTTTCCTCCCCTCCTGCTTTCCTCCATTTGGTCATTATTTATTGCCTGCCTGGCTTATCCCCATTCCCTGTCCTTCACTTCTGACTCCTGCCTCTCTCTCTTTATCTCATCACAATCATCTTTGTTGACCAAGATGTAAGCTTATGTCCTGTTTAACCTCCTAGTCTCTTCTCTCCTTATACTCATCCCATTGCTGAAATTTCATGTTCTCAGCTTAGTAACGGCCTGAGATCTCATGGTAGCTGGAGGAAATGCTACACGTTGAAGGCATAAGCCAAGGAAATAGATGCTGATGTCAAGACTTGGGAGGAGCTGGCTGCTGGCAGACTCCAATAGCAGCACAGACTCAACCAAGTGACTGACCATCTCACCCTCAAAGCAGAGAAGAGAAAGTAGAGGAAAGAAAAGGAGAGAAATCTTGCCCTACAGCCTACCCTCCCCTGTGGAAAGACCTGCAACTACTGTGGCTGGGTCTGTGCCTCTTCAGCCTCCTCAAGACCCATCAACGCGCTGTAGTAGAGAGCATCCTCAAAGTGAGAGATTGCCGACAACAATGACATTTCACGGACGGATCGACTGACCCACTCAAGAAAGTAACCAGCGTCTGTGTCTGCAGTAGGTGCTGTTCTCGCTCTGATTTTTCCACGTCTGGGTCCCTCCCATACGACTACTTCCTTTCTTCTTACCATTTTCCCCACTTGCTCCCTTCTACTTGCTAATCCCCATTGCCTCACTTTCTTCCAATCTAGTCATGCTCATGGCTTTCGGGCCCTATCTTCTTGTTCTCTTCTCACTGTTCTGTTGACTGTCATCAATCCCCTAAAGTAAAGGGCATCATAAAGTCTTTCTTTACATATCCCAGCAAAGGATGAAAAAAGGCAGAGCCCTTTCTTCTGCTCTCAGAGCATGGGGCACCTTCAATTACCCAGAAAACCCAGAAGCAACGGTGAATGTATATGCACTCTCTCAGTTCATGACTCTAACTCTAGTTAAAGCCAATGCTTTAAGGGAGATTTATCTCCATCCTCTTTCAGGCCAATTAGAGACTTAAAAATGAATGAAATTAGGTTGAGTATCCAGGTAAAGAACTGTATACTGCCCAAAGTAATTTCTGCCTGTGTGTCACAGGGCAGACTTTACTTTTAATCTTGGCCAGGAACAAGGTATTTTTACATTTGCAAGCATCAGGAATAATTATGCTTATACATGCCATTGCATTGTTAGAATACCTGCCAAGATCTTTTTGATATTACAGTACGTGGGGGAAAAATAAAGTTGAGCTACATTTTATTATGCCCTTATTTATTAAAAATCTGTCACGCACATCCACCCTAATAGATTGCTGACTTGAAAGGTAAGAACAAAGACTGTTTATTTCAGGTACAGTACTCTGCAGACTAACTCTGTTGCTGCATTTAACAAATGACTTGCATCCATAGCAAGGACAGGGGGGGAAAAAAAAAGCCCATCCAGAACTCAGAGAAAGTGAGATTTATTTTATCATTTTAAAGTTTTTGGAAACAAATATACAAAGGGATTTAGTTTCCTGTATTTATTCAGGTCTCTCTCAAGGACTATCAGTTATTGTAAACTACATAAAACTGTTTGTTTTTTCCATTTCCTTTATGGATTGCTATCTGAAGTGCAGTACAGAGACAGGTTTTTATTAATTCATTGGAAAAAGAGATAAGCCCAAATCAGACTAGGCACTGCTAGGCCAATAAAGTACCCATAAAAATTTGGTTAAGAGGTAGGTTCAGAAAGATACTAGAGTCTTCATCCCATAAATAACTCCCTGGAATTATGTATTAGTTGCATTGTGGGATCACTTAGTTTATGGCCATTTCTATACTATGAAATACCTGCTTTGAAATCAGGCCCACCCACTTGTGTTCATGTATTAGATGTGCCCAATACAGTGACCATTCAGTATGCAGAGAAAGGGAGGCAAGTGGGTCAAACATGGTTTTCATGGTGACCCTTCCTAATACTGTCCCATATGGTGTAGAGATGCACTAAGTATTTATTTTTTTCTGTTACCAGCAACTCTGGGTTCAAGCTCTTTTAATAAAAACAATAAAATGTCAGATAATAATGTAATGTCCACTCCCTCGGTTGCCCTTACTTCTGAAAAGTGCAATAAAAGGGGTAAGTTTTGCATCCTCGAGAGCAACAGATATAGGTTGTGTGGCCCTAACACAGAAAATGAATGCTTCTGTCCTAGGTTTCCCATTGAAGCTATCCTACTTCCCAAGGCTCCAATTTGGGGGCTCTCAAAGGCAGCATTTCACTTGATTTAAAACCTGTACTAATACAACACTGGAAATCACTCAGGGAGCAAGAACCCTAATGCCAACAAGTTTAGAGCTTATTTTGCCAACTTCATTGCATCTCATTTATGCTCCGACATCTGCGCAGAGCGGATGGTAAGCATTGCTATGTCGGAGTGGCAGCTCTATCAAAACACTCACCCGCATTACACAGGAGGAAAACCAGCCTTTCAAAGTCAGCACCTAAATCACAGCTGGCTCTGAATAGTAAAGCAATGCAGACTGTGGTAAAATGTGCTCAGTATCATCCACAATTGGACAAATCGCATAGCTTCCTATATATAGTCTTCAAATCATTTCTGGGGATATCATTTAGGTCAAGGCAAGATCCAAATACAGATCTCAAGCATTGGGCTAAATGCAGACGAATAAAGAAACTTCCCTGCGGTGCACAGCTGCCATTTGGGAAAGTGTAGGCAACACCCCCGCTTCTAGACACCAAACCATGTCCCTGGCCTGCTATTTTCCGTGACTAGCATCACCTCCAATTTCATTTGCTTAAGTATACCTGTCTTAGCACAATACGGGGCTCACACCAACATCTCATTAACCAGGTGATGGAAAGTAAGGCTACGCCATGTGTCTACTGTAAAGGAGCCCTGCACAAACCCATCCATCTCCCCTGGAAGCGTGGCAAGGTGCTCTTTGAACACTTGGCGGGGCCTGCTTGCCTGCAAGCAAACCTATTAGCATTTGGTTGTGGTCAGCTCCCTGCCACCCAGACTTTCAAGGCTCGTCACAAACTGAACACTGCAGAGTTCATATAGTGCTGCTGGGCTGTCTCCCATTAGCATTTAGTACCATTACCTTGAAGGGCAGAAAACGAAAGCAGCAAAAATGTGAAGACAAATAGCTAGACTTTTCCTGAAATCCCTTGGATTTTCTAATCCACCCACAGTACTGTAGAGCAGCTAGCAGGTACTATAGCATAATTAGAAACTGGCCCTATTGCACAGATGCATCTGACAGGGGCCTGTCAACTAGCCAGAAACAGCCTCATATCATTAGCATCACTGCAGTTCTCCCCCATACCACACCATTTAGGCTATGTCAATGTCATGGTCACGATTAACACATTGTAGTTGTCAAGGTTGTTATTCTCCTGGTTGTAGATACCCAGGTCTGTTTTGCAATCTTCCATGGGTTTTGTGCCCACCGGTGCCCAATGAGAGATTAAAAGTGGAATCATTTCCAACTTTAGTCACCCCATTAGACCTCAAACACTGAAATGCAGATTCATTTTGATTATGCTATAGAGAAAAAACACGCTACCTTAATTCTTTGAAAAAACTGGAGAAACTGGTATTAACAGAGGAGATGCCAGTGGGTCTGTAGGATCTGCAGACAGCCTAGACCTATGAACTATCGGTCGATACAGGGGCTCCATCACCTGAGTGTGAAGACGAGCTCTTTCTGATGAGGCAGACATGCTGGTGAATGCCTGCATGGCAAAGTGTAAAGGCCCTGAACAGGCAGTCCAGCCTGGGCTAATTGCCTAGTGGGCCACACCTGTGACTGGCAGCACTAACCCAACTAATGACTCCAGATGGCCACTGTCTGGGCTTCCTGACTGGCTTCTGGGAGAGGCACTTTTAGCTCTAGCTGTGGCAAATCGCAGGCCAGCAAACTGGAAGGTCTGTCCTGGCAAGCCTGTATGACTTGGTATTCCTGGTTTCCAGACCTTGTTTGCTTTCTTCCTGGACTCTGGCTTTCGGATTTTCCCTTCAATGTGTCAATTTGCCTTCTGACTCCTGATCTTTGACTTGGCTTGTGATCCAGCTGTCAAAAAAACCTGTGGGGTAGCCACACGTGGGGACACGTGCCACCCAAAACTGGAGCCTTGCCAACTAAAGCCAAGCTCCAAGCTGTAGGAGCGATGCAGCTGCAGCTTCCCAGGACCCCCAGGTAAGGGTGCTGTGGCCAGCAGCTGTGCTGGGCCCAGCCTCTCCTACCCCACCCAGGTTAATCTGCTGCATGTTAGAAGGTGCATGGCACAAGTGTTCCCTAGGGACAACTAGCAGCGGCACAAGGTATCCTGCTGCTAGTTCCTGGGGAACCAAATGTCCACACTCATCTGGATGCAGCCATAGTTATCCTGGGGTCAAAAAACACCCCCATGCTGCAAAGCAGCCACATGGGAAACACCTGAATACAGTACGTGGTGCTGCAGATTAGTCTGCGGTGCCACTACCGCATGGCCGTGTTTGTCTGGACGCGGCCTATGTATCTATTTCCTGACCCCAGATTGGACTTGCGTTCTGGGCTCCGGCCCCTCTCTGGTGGGCTAACCACTAGGCAAGATCGCACAGGACTCAGTCCATTGCACAAATGATAATCAGGGCTGGGTAAGATAGGAGACCATCCCTGAAGTTAGGGAATAGTGCTGATGTAAATCATCAGTCCCTAATCACCCATGTTCAGATGATCATGGTTTATTTTAGGAATTGCCCATTCAGCCTTATAGATCACCAACTTAAAACTTGAGCTATACTAAACCTCCCCCTGCCTTTTTTAGTCTTTCTGTCAGAAAGAAAGAAAGAACAGCCCCAAAATGTTGTAATGGCTGAATTGGGAAGTTGGTTAAGACTCGTCCAAGCTAAAAACAAACACTATAACAGAGAACCATGGTTTCTATTCGGTCCCAAAGTAGGGACACAGGACTAGTGATATCATCTGGATTGTTGAATCCAGTCTCTGACTACTGAAGGCACCAAACTGTATAATCCTTTTCATAAAGAAAACCAGTATTAAAAAGCAGTTAAATATTCTTGTCTCAACTTGTTGTCAGAAGGCTTTTCTGGAAACTCACTCCACTGCTGATAGAGAAACCTCCTTTGGATTTCCAGCTCAAATGAATGTATGGCCAGTTTATACCCATTTGTCCTTGTTGCCCATGTTTTCATTGAACTTAAAAGCTCTCTTCCTTCTCTGGGGTTGACCCAAGCATTGTGTTGGCGAAGAGCGCTCCCGGCCTTTCTCAGCTTTGCTTTGCTAACGAAGCCCAGCTCTAAGTTTCCTGTTGCACAGGCTTCCTATTGCTTCTGGTCATTCTCATATCTCCTCCGTCGCTTCCTAGCATCAGCCTCCCTGAAATCACTACCCCATTTTTCTTGAACCAGTGACCTTGCTGGCAATGTCTGGAAAGAGCTGTATGCATTCTCTTATCCCTATCATCCAGTTCATAGCTGAGGGGCAACGTAGAGAGGATATGCCCGCCTGTTTTGTGGCAGAAGAACAAAGTTTTACAGTGGTCAATGAGCATTACATCCCTATGTCCATCCTGCCCTTCTAGGATACTGCATGTATGGCTGTTTAATTTAATTTTTTTTTTAAATTATAGATAAAAATGGTCTCAGCTGGGTCCAAGCTGGTTTCCATGACATCTTATTTAAGGTTTTAAAGAAAAAAGAAATCATCAATTACCCAAAAAGCTTTTCTCTATTCCTACCACTTAGCTGAAAGAAAAACATGGTACAAAGCTGGTTTGTTTTAAGCTCATTCCTTGGAAAAATCCCATGCAGCAGGGATTTGGGCCTCTGTGCATCAGTCTGCTGGGTTCAAGTGGCGCACAGAAGTCAAGGGCAATATTGTGGCACCAAACCTTTGCTGGTGCTAGGGATGTGGCAATGGTAAGAGAGAATGCACAGTGGCTCTGGTTAGCCTGCCAAAGGCAAATGCAGCAGCATAAGAAAAATGGGGGAAGTGGCAGAACAAAAACCACTTCATTTGGCTGTACAGGGATTCCCTCTGCATTGGTACCTGGTGGGAATTGGGTATCCACTACCTGCTCATGGCCATGGAGGGAGAGGCTCGTACTGCTTTCAGAAGTTGTACTTCTGGAACAAAAAGAGAGGGATGTCAAGAACAGGAGGCATTTTGGCCTCTGTTTAGAGGCAGTACATGCATTCCCCAACAGTGCTAGACATACTCAAACCCAGCATGGCATATGGGGTGGGGTAAGGGAGACTAGAAGATGCAATGACAGAGGGGAAGAATTTGGGTGCCTGCTTTGGATTTGAGGGTGTGAAGATATAGGGATTACTGCAGGAGCAGGAAAGGTCCTGGTAGCATAGCAGAAACCTGACCAGAGAAGTACTTTTTAAAACAGGAGAGCTGCTCTCACATCCTCTCTTCCTTGAACTCCCCTGAGGCAATGCAGCTCAACGACTACTCAGGGCAGTGCCTTAAAGGCACCAACTAGCCCTAAAGAAACAAGCAAGATGCACAATAATGAGGTCTAGCCCTTACACTCCAAACAGATGCATTTATTTTCCCCCTGGAAAGCTGACAAGATGCAGCAGATCCCTCAGAAAGACAGTCTTGTCTAAAATCGAGTGCTTACTTCACGTGGTCTGGAGCTTGCAGCAAGCTAATCAAGGCTAACAGAATACGCTGTTGTCAAGGGGAAGGCTTTTTATCTCAGCCCAGCCAGAGTCGAGCAACAGCAAAACAACTTCATCCGCGAAGTTACATTATGGTGTCTAAGCACAGCTCAGAGCTGGTGTGTGGATGCAGCGGAGGGAGTTTGCAGAGGGGTTATGCTTAGGAGAGAAAAATCCTCCCCTCCCACCAGCTGCTTTCATAGATTTCATAGACATTAGGGCTGGAAGGGACCTCGGAAGATCATCGAGTCCAGCCCCCCGCCCAAAGGGCAGGAAGTCAGCTGGGGTCATAGGATCCCAGCAAGATAAGCATCCAGTTTCATCTTGAAGGTGTTCAATGAAGGCGCTAGAACAACCTCCGGTGGCAGGTTGTTCCAGACCTTGGGGGCTCGGATAGTAAAGAAATTCTTCCTTATGTCCAGCCTGAAACGATCTTGTAGCAGTTTGTGACCATTCGTCCTCGTCATCTCTTGGGGCTCTCTGGTGAACAAACGTTCCCCCAGATACTGGTGGTCACCCCTGATAAACTTGTAGGTGGCCATCAGATCACCCCTGAGCCTGCGCTTTTCCAGGCTAAAGAGCCCCAGGGCTCTCAGCCTGTCGTCGTAGGGTCTGCTTCCCTGACCTCTGATCATGCTCGTGGCTCTTCTCTGGACTCTCTCAAGCTTCTCCACATCCTTTTTGAATTGTGGAGCCCAAAACTGGATGCAGTACTCCAGCTGCGGCCTCACTAAGGCCGAGTACAGGGGGAGAATGACGTCCCGGGATTTGCTTGAGAAGCATCTATGGATGCAAGCCAGCGTTTTGGTCGCTATACTAGCCGCAGCATCGCATTGCAGGCTCATGTTCATCTTGTGGTCAATGATGACCCCCAAGTCTCTTTCTTCCATAGTGCTAACCAACATAGCACTGCCGAGCCTATAAGGATGCTGCGGGTTTTTTTTCCCAAGGTGGAGAACCTTGCATTTATCGGCATTGAACACCATCAGATTCTCATCCGCCCACTTGCTGAGCCTGTCCAGGTCAGCCTGGATCATCCGCCTGTCTTCTGGCGTGGATGCTTTGCCCCAAAGTTTGGTGTCATCGGCGAACTTGGCCAGTCCGCTTCTGACTCCAGTGTCCACATCATTAATGAAGATGTTGAACAGTATGGGTCCAAGGACAGAGCCCTGGGGGACCCCACTGGTCACAGGACACCACGATGAGTGACTTCCATCAATTACTACCCTCTGGGTCTGACCCCGGAGCCAATTTTCCAGCCAGTGGATCGTGGGGGACCCAAGGCGACAATTGGCCAGTTTCTCCAAGAGACGATCATGGGACACCAGATCGAAGGCTTTTTTGAAGTCAAGATATATGACATCAATCTCATCTCCCTTGTCCAGGTGATAGGTCACCTGGTCGTAGAAGGAAATGAGATTGGTCAAGCAAGACCTACCCGCAACAAACCCGTGCTGGCTATCCCTTAAGATGTTGGCGTCGGACAGTCCATTAAGGATGGCCTTCTTAATAAACTTTTCTAAGATCTTCCCCGGGATAGAAGTCAGGCTGATGGGCCTATAGTTAGCCGGATCCACTTTCCTCCCTTTCTTGAAGATAGGCACCACGTTGGCCTTCTTCCAGTCTTCGGGCACTACACCAGAGCGCCAAGAGTTTTCAAAGATCCGCGCTAGAGGCTGGGCTATGATGCTCGCCAGCTCCTTGAGTACCCTGGGGTGAAGATTGTCAGGGGGTGAAACAAGTAGCTGCTATTTCCTATCTGCAGGCTGGTACAAAGGGAATAGGAAGCTGCAGCATGTCCTCAGGTCTTTCCACTGACCTGGGTGTGCAGAAAAAAAAGTCTCCTTTTTGACAAGTGCGGGCAATCACTCTGCCCTAAACAAGGAGAACACCAAGGGACACAACAGGAGGGTCTCACTATTTCTCCTCCCATGGACTGCCCTAGGGCCAAGCCCAGGGATGACCTGGTCCTCCTGAGTGTATATACCTCCAAGGCCATACTGAAATAAATTCACTGCTGTTTGTCTTGCAGGCAGCTATAAATAGGGATTGTCAGGCTTTAGCAGAGGGGATACAGGAAGGGCTTTTCGAACTAGTAATTGGAGTGGCAGGAGAGCGAGTGAGCACAAATGGCTGTGCTCCCACCACATACCAAGTGCTAGCGGCGAGCCATTTTTGCAGGGATTTTGGCTTTAAAAATTAAATTCAAGTGCACTCTCTGCAGATCTCTAGGCTTAGGCAGGGAGAAGGGACCCTATTCTCAGGAAATCCCAGGCTTCAAACACTCCTGTTTGGGGTAAATAACATAGACCTGTCTGGCTCTTTCAGGAAGCTCTACACCCCCCTTCCCCTCCCAGCACACCTGTACTCTAATATATCCTGCCTAGGGGAGGAACTGCATTACCTGGTCACAAAGTAAGGCAAAGGAGGGGAGAGGGAAGAAGTCAGAAGATAAAATTACACTGTAGTGAGCACCTTGAAGCATCCCATCAACCGTGGAAAACGTGCCCACGTTACTACACAAGCATCACACCATTTGTGAGAAATCCTGCACTCCAGCGTGGGATCTCTTTAACCTCCCCCTGCCTTCAGTGATTTAAGACAATGTGGATAATCTTTTGGCAGGTTATGTCTCTGGAGAGAACGCTACCCTTATTTATAGGAGATTGAATCTTGCGGTGGGAGGTCATTTCAGTGGCCTGACTATCACGTCCTTAGGCCAGCAAGGCTATAAACCGTAAAGCAGGGAGTCTGGCAATGCTCAAGAAACAGAGTAGGCCCTTGCCCTAGGTAGCAAGCCACCAGCTGAGCAAGCAGCGGTGTGTGCAAAGCCTTTCAAGTAGAGCAAAGAAAAACAGAACTGCTTTGTCCTTGAGAAACAGGCCTGGTTGTGTGGATCTTGGGCAAATAGCAGATCAGGCTATCTAGGTCCTCTCTGTCATTGAGGTGGTCAGACTGCGGATGGATGTAGTTCAGTAGAGCGGGTTATGGAAGCACAGCAAGAAAAGTGACGGTGGCCACCCGAAATTGCTGATTACCCGAGTGCAGCTGAGCCTAAGAAAGAAACGGGGCATTTATTTCTTCAAATGGCTTGGAAATGCAAGGATGTTTGGTAGATGACTATAAGCCCTCAAGTGTGAGAATGGAAGGCACAGAAAGGCCATCTTAATAGGATTAACGTACGCTTCCCATTCATTGTTCTAAATAGGGAAATTTTACCTGATTTCCTAAGAAAAGGAAACTAAGAAATAGTAATTTCAGGACAAATGCTTAAAATGGCTAGAAATTTTGCACCCACATTCAAATGCTAGTATAAAAGATGAAGGCATTAGACCTTGAAGCTAGATTTCACAATTGTATCCCAAATTGTATCCCTGATTACAAAACAAGGTAGGAATAGGATTAGGAGTGAACATTGTCCTTAATGTTTAAAGTAGTTGGAGCACATCAGGAGGTTGCTATTATTGGAGTATGTCTGTTCATATGAAAGGGGGTCGATTTTTGCTTATGCTCCATATGTGTGCAATGAGTCATTAGATAGATAGTAACTCATGCAATAATTAAAAATGCATGCTCACTTCTTGATCTGGCATCTTTTGCAACAGAGGATTATGAGTTCCTGCATCCTCAAAGTGCATTTTCTTATGCTGCTTGATCAACACCTCAATCCTGACCTGAAGCAACTGCTTTCAATAACGAGAAGGTAGTTCTGTCTTTATGCCCATCCATCCCGATGAGATTGCTAGCATACTTGGCGCCCATTGTGACATTTTGTCCAACCATACACACCTCTGCTCTTGGAATCAGACTGTGATCACTACTAAATGTCATAATTAGTGGAAAAACCCAATCATTACCTGCAAGCATTGTATATTGTAAGAAATTCTTCCACAAGAATGGAACTGCTTCTATAAATCTTTCTATAATTTTCTTAGGCAAGGAAATTATACTCATTATTAGACTCTGGCTAATGAAGGTATTGATGAAACTCTTATTCTGAGTTCAGAGACTATCCCTAGCAGCATTTGTCTTCTGAATTGAACTTGGGATGGGGGCCGAGTTCTGGGTGAAAAGGATCTCCTGCCATACCACTCTTTATAAACAGCATGCTGTCTGTAAAAGGTTAATGTCCTCCTGATCTGGCCAAGTGATCCAGATGGGGACAAGTGCTCAGACAGATCCCTAAGCAGAAAACATTGTTTTTGGTGTAGACAAAAATCATTAGCTAAGAAGATTTATTTATTGGTGTAGGTCTCCATGGATGATATGCAATTCTCCTATCATGCTAACATTCATTTTTGTTGAAGCAAATAAGTGTGTTGGAATGCGTCTGACAATGCCATTATGAAGGAAGATGAAAAATCTCTATGTAGTATGGCTTAATAAGGCTGCAGGCTCAGCAGCAGGGTATAAAATAGTTTGGTCTAGCTGGAAAAAAGGAGAAATCAAATTAATGAGAACACCGCGGTGTAAAATATAATCTCTATTAGATTTTAGCTAAGAATATTTTAGGTATAAAAAAAGATTTCAGTTTCTTTTGCTAGAAGTCTTATGAATATTGTGGCTGAATAAAAGAAAACTTCCTACTTCAGAATCAGCTTTAACAAAAAAAAAAAAAAAAAAAAAAGAGTTGGTGCCATTTCAAAAAGAGAAAGATGACTTGTTTTTCCATGCAGACATTATTTAAGGTTTATATTATAAAAGATAGAGAGGAGCTACTAAAGAAAACATTATAAAAACTGACATCACGTAACAAAAGAAGCTTTTAGTAATTTAAAGAGTGCAAGCTTAAAGCCAGTGGAAGCTTTTTTAGAACTTCACTTAAATATATATCTGGAATAATGCTTCACTGACTATTCTACCTGAATACTAATAATGCATTTCAGTCATGCACAAGACCTAAAAGCTTCTATTTAAAAAAAAAAAAATGTTTACTAAATGGATACATTGATCATTGAACTTTACACAGCATTAAATTTTAATGACCTTTAATGATACAGGCAGCTTTGGTTGTTTATATAGGATTTCTAAAAGAAGCTTGCCTCTGCATTTATAGACTGTTTATCGCTTAGTAAATGACAACTTATCAAAAAAAGAAAATGGCAAAAAAAAAAAAGAGGAAAACCACCTTTGATTAATTTAATGTTCATCTTCCAGAAGATGATGGGGGAGAAAAAAAAAGACGACCGGGAAGTCTAAGTATAGACTTTTTCTGTACCTTGTTCTGTTCTGATGGGGGCGGAAAAAGGTACCGGGGCAGATGGGGTGGGGGAGCTGGGGGGAAGGACTACCCCCCTTTGATTCCTGCTCCACCCAAAGTTTAAAATCAACTGCCTGGCAGTGGCAGCATTTTTGTTTAGGCAGCAGTGAGAGTGACCATTGACTTCATGGCTCATTAAAATCTACCTGATACCTCCTAAATGCTTCAGGTGCAGACAGAAGTGCAGCTCCCAGCTGTAACTCAGAACAATTTCTGCAAAGTGTCCTGAGTTGCACTGTTACCCCAGACCAAACAGAAGTTCACTGTTGGGTCCTGGTGGGAGGGGAATCTAGCTGGGGCTGGGAGCCTGAAGTCAGATTCCCACAGCAACGGCCAGGGTCTCTGCCAGTGCTCAGAATGGGAGGGGGGAAAGACGGCAGAGGGAGCTCATTTCTGGGGCTCCCCAACTGATGCCGAAAGGTGGGGTGGGTGAATCGGAGTCCCCCCTGCCTTGGAGGGGCTCCAATACACCCACCTCACCCTTGAGCAGGGGTTGGGGGTGCTGAAAAAACCTGACTCAACTACCTCCACTCCCTTTGCCCCCTCCCATTCTGAAAACAGTGACAAGCTGAGAGCTGAGCAGACACAAGTTACAAAAGACATTACATTTTGAAACATCTTTATCTGATACCTCATGCAATGAGGGGTCAGATTTTCATCCCATCAGCCATTTTTAAAGTTATCTGCAGTGGTGCACTTGTGTTTGGTCATAGCTATAAACTCCTTTTTGAGCCAGATTGGGTGAAAATTGTCACTACTGTCTGCACCATTCATGCCACAGGTGTTAAGGAACCAGTTTCTTTTTAATGGTCATGATGTTCCACTAATCAACCAAGCCTTTCTTCTACAACGCTGCTGGCTGGCAGCTGCTCCTGGAAATGTAGCTCCTTTTTCACAGCCCTGCAGACTGTTTTTATTCCAGTGAAGTTATATTTGTTTTTGCTTCAATTTATACTGAATAATGTAGGACCAGGCCCCTAGCATATTAGTAAAGCTTCTATTTTTTTTTTCCACCTGGAGAAAAATAGATACGTGTTATATGGGATGATGCATCGCACCATATGCACCCCTCTTTTTTAAATCCTAGATCCACCCATGAAAGGCGCAATATCAAAAGGGAGCCAGATCCTTTATTATTGGCCATTTATATTGCAGGCCCAATCAGAGTCTGATTGTCTTGATGTGGTACAATGAATAGAGCAAAGTTTGTCCTGGGAGAACCCATCATTTGAACACACTCCCAGCAGCGGTGGTGCAGTCGCCATCCTTGGAGGTGTTCAAGAGGGGGCTAGATAAGCACCTTGTTGAGCTAGCTTGAGCTCTTTAACCTCCTGCCTATGGCAGGGGACTGGACTTGATGATCTTACAGGTCCCTTCCAGTCCATTGACTCTACGACTCCATGATTTGGTATTTTTGACAAGCTCTGAAGGAAGAAACAGATGTGGGTAGAACATGTTCTACACAATGAAGATCTTGGTGATCAGAATACTCACAGGTTAATATTGGCCTAAGCATTGCCTTTGAGGCCATGGATTCAGACTAAAAGATGGGGGTTGGGGAGGCATGGGTGCTAATGCTCACAGTTGATAGCCCAGAACTCACAAGCTTGAAGCCATAGAAGAAGTGCTCATGGTGTGGCCTGTCAGGTTCCAACCAATCCACAAATGCTGCTAAATACCTTGTTACAAGGCCATGGAAAAGGGAAGGAAAGAGTTAAAGATGTTGCTCTACAGATTAAGGTCTGCCTAACCCAACTGGAAGTATCATAGGTGTGTGCGTATACCAGCAAAGGCAGGATTCATAGATTCATAGATGTTAGGGTCGAAAGGGACCTCAATAGATCATTGAGTCTGACCCCCTGCATAAGCAGGAAAGAGTGCTGGGTCTAGATGACCCCAGCTAGATACTCATCTAACCTGCTCTTGAAGACCCCCAGGGTAGGGGAGAGCACCACCTCCCTTGGGAGCCCGTTCCAGACCTTGGCCACTCGAACTATGAAGAAGTTCTTCCTAATGTCCAATCTAAATCTGCTCTCTGCTAGCTTGTGGCCATTGTTTCTTGTAACCCCCGGGGGCGCCTTGGTGAATAAATACTCACCAATTCCCTTCTGTGCCCCCGTGATGAACTTATAGGCAGCCACAAGGTCGCCTCTCAACCTTCTCTTGCGGAGGCTGAAAAGGTCCAGTTTCTCTAGTCTCTCCTCGTAGGGCTTGGTCTGCAGGCCCTTGACCATACGAGTTGCCCTTCTCTGGACCCTCTCCAGGTTATCCACATCCTTCTTGAAGTGTGGCGCCCAGAATTGCACGCAGTACTCCAACTGGAGTAGCACTGCTAGCACTTCTGCTAGCACTGCTGAGGAACAGTGTTGATGAGCTTGTCCTTGGCACCATGTGGATATCCCTACCATTGGTAGATAGTTGGTGGTTGTTACGTTTCCAAAGGAGCATGGCATATATGAAGATACTCTTAGTAGCAAGGTAAATTTGAGGTCTAGACACGAATGTTGCATGGCTTTGTTGGTTCAAAAGCGATTTGCCTATGAAGAATGTTTTTAATATGACCAGCTCCCATTTACCCTCATTGTTTCAGCGCCTGTAAGATTTTCCTGGAGTCCTAAGGAAACTTGGGTCCGTGACCTACCGACACTGGAAGAAGAGAGAAAACTGTAGCCAAAACACCAGCTACACAAAAGGCACTGTTATTTATTGCAATATTGCAGTCCCTGAAAAAGAAACAGTTCAGATCTGTAAAAATCCCTACACCGGCTTAAAAGTTCTGCGTGCATTAATGTTAATTGGGGGTTGGATTTCAAAACCACCATTTACTTCCTAAAAGCTGCCTGTTATGTATGCCGTACTGTAGTGCTTCTCAAATGGTGGGTCATGAAAAGAAAACTGGGAAGTTGTGAATGGTTGAAAACGTTATTACCATCTAAACTAAAGGAAACATATCTATTCAATTGGCTGCACACTTTTCCTTTTAAAACGGAATTATTCCTGGTCAACCGCATGAAACAAAGATGTAACTTATATATCATTATGACTCGTATATATTTTACCCTCATGTTATGGTAAGCATAAGGAGTTATAGAAATGTGCTTCTGAATTAGGAATGGAAACCTTGAAAATATTTGAGACACACTGAATTATTGGCTGCTTTTTATATTTTATTATATATATTATACCCACTGCTGCTTAAGGATAGGTGGGATCATACTTTATTTATAGCTGGACTTGCTCAGACTGTGCTCAATCACTGGTGTTTCTCGATCTAGAAAATGTGTGCCAAAAACCCCTCATACACGCATTCCATATTATTTATAACTTTCCAACATATTAGTGCAATTATATCAGCTGACAATTTTGCAGTCCATTTAAAATAAGGTATGGTATCCCTAGTGTTACAATAGGCTTTTATACTCCTAGTGTGGAAATTGAATTGTTTTTCCCCAAAGCTTAAGAAAGACTCTTGGCTATTGCAGTACTTTTACTTCTTTACCGTGAACTTACTTTCAAGACATGCTGCAAAACAGAGTTAAAATTAAACCTGCAGCCAGAGCTACCTAGTTCAAACTCTATTATTTTTTAAAATATTATACACATTATTTCATAGATTCATAGGTGTTAGGGTCAGAAGGGACCTCAATAGATCATCGAGTCCGACCCCCTGCATAAGCAGGAAAGAGTGCTGGGTCTAGATGACCCCAGCTAGATACTCGTCTAACCTCCTCTTGAAGACCCCCAGGGTAGGGGAGAGCACCACCTCCCTTGGGAGCCCGTTCCAGACCTTGGCCACTCGGACTGTGAAGAAGTTCTTCCTGATGTCTAGTCTAAATCTGCTCTCTGCTAGCTTGTGGCCATTGTTTCTTGTAACCCCCGGGGGCGCCTTGGTGAATAAATCCTCACCAATTCCCTTCTGTGCCCCCGTGATGAATTTATAGGCAGAACTTATTTGCACAACTGGTTTTGCTTAAGGAGGAAAGTAGATTTGCAACCTAAGAAAAAAAAATCAATGTTTCTTCTGTAAATACGAGTTTCCATCAAGTATATCTTTTAGATTTTGTGGTTCTGATGGGGGCTGGTGATGAGCTTTTTTTATCTTTACTAGTACAAAATTTCTCTTTTGAAATTAATGACAAAGTTACCAAAAATATTTTACTGAAGCCAGGGAGTACTTTGTGGGAGTAAGTGCTTTTCATACTCAGGTGGGTCGAAGACTCCAAGAATTACTTAGTGTATTTCTATAAGTAAGCAAAAATCTATCACAATTTCATGCCCACGTATGACAAAGTTTATTTTATGTCTATGCACTGCCAAAGATATTTCTGTAATGCCCACCACTATAAAGCCTGGATATTAAATCTTTGCTCTAAATCCTTGAAAAAAAAATGTTTTTAACATTCACAGCATAGCATACAAAAAAAAAATTGTTATTTCATACACAGGGTTGGCGGTGGGGAGGTGGCTAATAAGCCCTGGTATGAAAAAGTGGCATTTGGTGATAAAGCTAATTCTTGTTGCAAAAATAAGGACTTTTCTCTAGTAAAACTGTTACATTTTTCCTTGTAATTATACCATGTTGCTCAAGAAGTTTATGTTATCATTTTTGCCCCAAGGAGCTGCATTTTCTGTTGAAATTACACCCTTAATTAAATGATGAAACATTTGTAAAAAAGATCACAATTCACCTCTCAGTTAAGTAGCCCTTGAGGCAATTTTCCCCTCAACCGCAAGAGAGCAAGGGAGATGTACCATGTTAAATTTTAATCAGTGCTGAAAGTGGTGCATTCATCAAAACAACAACAATAAAGAAATCTACTGGAAATACTAAATATCTAGTTAACCAGAAAGATTTTTATGTATTTGATTGGCAGCTAATGCGTCCTTTTGAACTGACCTGGCCTCAGAAGACCTTGCACCGAACACATTTTAAAGCCGACGTTTAAAAACAATTGGGGCGAAGGAGGTTTATGAAAGAAATGTTGAAGGCCCTAAGTTAGCTGCAGCAGTGGGAAGGATGTTGCCGTAATAATACAGCAAACAGAAGTGATATACTTCAAACTCATTGAAAATGAGCTGCATTATTGCTCTGGCTGTGAAACTTGATTCTTGTGTGAATTTTTTTCTGAAACAGAATCATCCAAAGTGCAGGTGGAGTGAATTAAATTTGTAGCCCTAGGCAATAAACTTGGCTCCAGCACACAGATAAAATGCCCACGCACAGAATCAAAGATGCTTATTAATATTAGATCTATTCATACAATTATTAATGCATTTTCTATATAGATATTACATAATGAGGTCTGGCAATGGAGCTTGGAGTTGGTTCCTTTATTACTTTCTTACCAGATCGAATATATACTTGTCTTGGGTGCTGCATGGTACCCGCCTTTAATTAGGCAAGAGGTTCAGCTGCAACATTCAGAAGTACTTAACAACCTGGATTTCTCAAAAATTCAGAGAAACTCAAACCCTAGAGCTGAACTAGTCATCCTCCCAGCAGAAAAACAGATAGGAAGGGAACCAGAGCAGAGGTTTGGAGAAACATCAGTGGTGTTTGGAGCTAAGTAGAGACACTCGAGACAATAATACTCAAGGGACACCTATCTGTATGTGAAACTCCCATTCTGCTTTGCTCACCCATACTTAAGGTGCGTCTACTACAGAGGCTGCTCCCAGCTTAAGACAACGCAGTTCTCACGATTACCTTTTTAAGAAGTTTAGAAAGTTATACTTAGAAGTAGAAGAAATTCACAAATAAAATATAATTTGTCAACTTAGTGGACCTCAAATTAGAATAATTTCCATGGAAACTTTTTTAGGCTTCTTTTAGGGGAGAAAAGCTGTCTCGTGTGCATTTTAAGTAGCAATCTGCTATTTGGTAGCAAGTATTTTTGTTTTTGTTTTTTTGCAAATAGAAAAAGTCATTGCTTTTGAAATTTGTATGAGAGAGGGAAATAATGAGGTTATACAACACCATGGTACACAACCAGCTGTAAGAAAAATAAAGTGCAATTGGTACGGGTATTATTCACAAGAAGATTAACATGAGTGCGCTATGTGTAGCTGTTTAGCAGGAGTTTTGCCTCCAGGAATGGAGCTCAAGCGTAGGTTCAGTAAATTAAGTGGTGCAAAGGTCAGATGTAACTATAGAGAAGCAGAGACTCCATGGTGCGCATAGATGAGATTATGAATGACCTCTTTTCCGCAACACAGCCCTTTTAAAAAAAAAAAATAAGAAAAAGAAGACAGAAAGCCTTGAAGTCTTTCTTACCAACTGCAGCACTGTACACATCAGTGTCCTAAATGCTTTTTCATTCCCAAAGAAGTCTTGACTGGAACTGTATTATCCCAGGATTTAAACGGCATCTATGTCAGCCTTGTTTAAGGTAGCATATGCTAGTTCATAACGAGAAGACTCCATGCCTGTAAAATTAAAGCAGGCTTTAATAAAGAGAAGCAGTTGCAGCGGTGTTGCGGTTGCTGTTAGCTTTCCATCAGCGCGCCCGGTACAGACTCGCTTCCTCCGTCTTGCAGCCTGTGTTCTTCCCTCCAAGTCCCATACAGCCTGCTACAAATACCCAAATTAGTCACAATTTTCCCAGCCTCAAAGCATATGCATTTGCTTACATGCTGTTTCTAGACACTACTGCCTTGTGTATGGCGCTGGATGTGCACAATGAGTGTGATCTAGAAACCGATAAATCGCGGTAACTCTACTGCTCTTTGGTGCTCCTTGAATGCAACATGTACTCTTGTCTGTACCTCTGCTGGGGTAAGGATGGAGTCTCACAATCACCCCACTCCCTTTGACAAAAATCATGCCAACTGCTCACCTCAGTTTCCCTGCCCTGAATGCCACCTTTTCCCTGGGCATGACCTCTGGAAGTGATCATGGCTGCCACGGTGCCAGCATCCATCAGGATGCTCCTGACAATGCCCAAGCCCCTGTGGTTCAGGACGATCTCCCCTTGCATGTCTGCTCTGGGACTGGGTTTCCATGCTCTTCTTGAGCTGGTCCAGTTCACCTCAGATCTCCCTCAATGTCTCCATCACCGTTTGCAAAGCTGGCGACTCTGGGATTGGGGTGTCTGCACCTGACTTCTATTCCCTCGCATTCACATGCACCCTTGCACCCAAAGCCTTGGATGCCTAGTGCCTCCCGTTTTCTCACCACCATCTCAGTGGCTAGCTTTATGGGGTTAGCAGCATGCAGGCTATGGGGCCTCCCCAACCAAAGCTGGATTTGCTCCTCCCCACTGAAGGTATTTCTGATGAACTGGTCACGGGCCAGCAGGTTCTGTATCCCGGGGCTGACTTGTTGGAAGGCCTTTACAACCAACTGTCTTAGGGCAATGCTATACTCTTGCACTGACTCTGCTAAAGTCTTTTTATACTTACAGAAAGCTGCACGGTCCCAATCTGGTTCCAGAGCATTCTCGGGGGCCTGTTAGGTGCTTGTAATCCTATTTGGCTTCACTGCTGAGTCTACAACAGACCTCCCTGGCCCTCACAGTGAGCAACAGGCTCAGGAATTTTAGCTTAAAAGCCTAATTCCTCCCATTTAACTCAGCTGCCATTTCAAATTGTTCATGCCAGGCGTCT
Organism: Alligator mississippiensis; assembly: GCF_030867095.1. NCBI lineage: Eukaryota > Metazoa > Chordata > Crocodylia > Alligatoridae > Alligator > Alligator mississippiensis. Next base: position 78,303,562 of record NC_081831.1, on the reverse strand, counting down.
CATTCTTGAGACTCCACACTATAGGGTGCTGGATTGAATATAGGTATGGAGATGCTAGACAGGGTACGTGTTTTCCCCTCCCCTGTGGCACTCGTCTTCCCTGATGAAGTGCCCACACAAGAAACAAAATCTATGCACTCACTGCAGCAGTCCACCCTGCACCTTTATGGTCTCACCACCCATCCCCACCCGCCTCACTTGTGGGATAAGCCCCGCTTCAGGATCCCACCCTACCACCGGTGTGTGCCAACCCTGCAGCCCCAGGATCTGGCACTAGAAGGAAGGGGGAGTTCCCATTTTTGTACAGGAAATCACAGGGGTTAGGGTCACAAGTCAATGGGCCAAAGGGAGGGACCAAAGGTAAAGAAACATCAACACTGTGGTAACCTACACCCAGCACCTTCATTCCCCCCACCCCACACCTCTGGAGGTGTCCCCAGACAGGTCTAGAGCACTCAAACTGCAGCCTGCATCTGTCTGAGTCCAGCTCCATCAGTCCACAGTCCCGTCTGATGGAGGCAGTGAGATCTCCATCTCCTCTGCGAAGGGCTGACCAGCTGCTCTCTTTTCCCCTGATTCAAGCTTTCTCTTTGTTTTCCCCTTGGCCCCCAGTCCCTGGGGGTTTCTGGGAGTTGCAATCCAAAATGACATTGCTGCGGCTCAGTTGACAGCACTACCCACACAACATCCACACTGCAATAGTCTGGGCAGCAGCCCTAGCCCAGAGCCCTGGATGTGCTTCACCCATGGGGCAGACGGCTCCAGGCAAGAAGCAGGCCTTGGTGTGCCATGTTTCTCCTCTGCTTTTTCTTGTCGAGGCCAGAAGGAGATGAGTCTAAGGACATGCCTATATGGAGCAAGACAGTGTCTATATGGATGTGCCCATATGGAGCCTAAGGACATGCCTATATGGAGCAAGACAGTGCTGGGCAGTGACATCCTCTACCCCCCACCCCACTTGGCTGTGGATACAGGTTTTCCTCTCTTTATGCGGGTTCTGTATGTGCAAATTCACTCTTGTGCAATGACCCTTTTTATACCAAAAATTAATTATATGCGAGGTAACTCTTATGCGATCAATGTGGTGGAAGCTGCTTTGTGCGGTGCATGGTGGGAGTGACGTGCACCAAAATACAGTCTCCCATGTGGATCTATGCTCCTCGCTCGTTGTCTGCGACACATGTTTCTGGAGTTGCGTCCCCATTACATTCACCACCACCCTGTACTTGTGCTGCTGTTGGCGAGTACCAAAATTGTCTTGTAAAAGTGGTAGAAAGGGGCCTGGGGGTCTGTACAGTCGAGGTCTTGGAACATATCCCTATTTGTTACATTGTAAAGTAATGTACATTACTTTATGCAAATTCAGGTTATGTGCCATTTCCCAGGAATGGACGTACAGCATAAAGCAAGGGAAACCTGTACATAACACACTTCCTCACCAAACCCTTCCTAGTGACAGGGTGTCTGAACAGAACGGCCTTGGTAGGGTTCTTGTTGAACACGTGTGCCAAAGTTGACACCGCTACTCAGTGTGCTGCCATCTGGCTTGTTGCCAGTATGTGTTGTACCCTAGCTGCACTGAGGAAACTTTGCAAAACTGTATTCCTTCCACTCAAGAGGGCCACGACCAACCAAGAGCAGCATGGCTAAATCAGAGTGGCGCTGCTGTGAGCTAATCAAGTCAGCGGAGACCCCTCCTGGCACCTTGCTAACACAGCTGTATCACTTCCAGTCCTGGAGCTAGCATGGGTAGCGCCGTTCTGCACAGCTGCCTTGCACTGTACAGAGGTACCGTCAGTGCTTGCCTTGTGTTAAGAAGGGTTTCTCGCTCGGTCTGAAAAATTCCTAGCATGGCTTATGAAGTGCTCCAACTGCCCGGATAACACGAGTCGTGTTTCAAAGGCGAGTCGTTCTACAAGTGGCCACGTCATAAACCAGAGCACTTTGCAGGATGAGGGCCGCACAAAGAGGCCACACAAAGAGGGCCAGGAGGTGGCAAGCGCACTCAGATTATAATTCTGTGTATTTTCCCAAAGATAACGAGCAATCCTTCTCGTGTTGGAATCAATAGCCAAATTTTCCAAGAGCTTCATTTGCAGCAAGAACAAGCAGATTTGTCCCACGTGGTGGCTGAGTGTGGGAGATAATTGCAGGAACCATTTCTTTCAATTTAACTTGTAAATGCTATTGGCTGGGAAGGCCTGTTCCTCCAAACCAGTAAGTATTTAATCATTAAATGCTGCTTCTGCACAACACAGTTTTTGTTCTTGCTTTCAAACTGGTTTAAGTTAACAATGAGTAAAGCTATAGGTTTAAGTCCTATTAATAAATACATCACCAAGGCCCATTGGAAAAATAATAATATTCATATCATATTAATGGAAGTGGGGAAAGTTAATGCTTTAATCCCCAGAATAGACACCTTTTTTTTCAAATTCCTTTCAGGTATATCAAAATTTGCTAAACATTAAATCGCAGGTCTTAGAAATCCCTCCCCACTCCAGAATTCATTTTTTGGGGGATTAAGCAATTGTCCCATTCCAGTATATCCTTTATCAAAGGGACTCTTATTTTGGAAATCTAGCTAGTTTGAAAAAAAACCTCAACAGGTTAAAATAAGTAATTTCTGAGAAGCAGATGGTATATGAATATTTTCCTTTTCTTAAAAGTAATTTAAAAAAGAGGTTTGTCTCCTACATCCATTAAATATCCCTCTCCTAGAAAACCAACCCCCCCCACCCCACCCCATGCAATCTCCCTCATCTCCATAGGAAGCACACATACATCTTACTGCCTAGTTACTTTTTCCTCTAACCTCTGATGATGTGTGGGTTTGTTTTTTTTTTTAAATAAAAAATGATTGTCTTTGGAGTTTCTGTTAAAAACAGAATGCAAAAGAAAAAAAATCAGAAAAAAATCTGCATTTATATGGATGTTGTTCTTTCAACATCTCCCTTGGTGATGTTTTGCATTGCTACAGAAATAAAACGTATTCAGGTTTCTGCAGCCATGACCCTAGGTTTCAAGCTTTGCTTATGTGAGTAGCCACCTTGAAGTCATTTCCAACATGAATCGAAGTTACAAAGTCAGGCCTTATGTTTTTCAGTGCATAATCTTCCACAAGGAAGGTGTCAGTTCTGTAAATGGGCATATTTTTACCCCTGGAGAATAGTTACAAATGTTTCAGTCTTTACAGTGCATAATGATGGTAGTGATGGAGAATTAAAATAACCTCAGATACTCATTCACTCATATGGGAATGATAGGGGAAATTTAAATGGAAATATTGCTCAATCTGACCAATTCATGGGAGTAATATACCCTAGAGACTCCCAACAAACTTCCTAACTACATGAAGAAAGTAATAAGGAGATGACCACAAATATTAACAGATGATTGGGGGCATCAGATTTTAAGCAGAAACATCCACTGACATCAGGATAAGTCATACCGTTAACTGATGGCCCAAAGGACTATTATTTGAACAGATACCAACATAGGTATTAAGATTAACTTATCTGTTCCTCCCCAACTTTTCCTTTGGCGTCTTAAGATTTAGAAGGCAGTAAAAGTGAAAAGAGGAATAAAAAAGAAATTAATTCCCTTTCAGCCTATTTTAGGTTGTATCATACCCTCCCTAGAGATAGATTAAAAAAAATAGAAAGCAGTTTAGAGAGAAGTAGGAGTTTTTATTATTCTCAATTTTTCTTTCTTTTTTCTTGGAAATGGCAGCTTTATGACTTAATCAAGATTGAGAGGGGCCTTTAAATTGGTTGTACCTTTGTTTCAGAAGCCTTATTGTGTACAGGGAAAAAAAAATCTTCTTACTATTAGGGACACTTGTAGAATAGATTATGTCCTTTTCACTTATAGGTTTTCCAGGAAAATATATAAAGTATAATTTTGTTGAAATTAGAGCGGACATGTTGAATTGTTAACTAGAAAACTAGGATGAGCGCAACAGCTCTGTTCTATTTAGCGCAAAGGTATTTAAGCACTTTTTTTCTTCTGAGAGTCAAAGACTGGGATAGAGCATTTATATAAGAACATTTCAGATGCATTATAAAATAATTTGTCAAAAGCAGAGAGTGGGGCCTACCCATAAGTTCAGGAGCAAGACTTAGACTTACATGTGGCTCAGACCATTATGAAGCAAACTTAATTGGGTATTGCTGTCTTAACAGACCGTTATGTAGCGACCTTAATTGGTATTGCTGTCTGAACAAACTATGCAACTCAGTGAGAGGGCTCAGGAGGGCAGGTAGCATCCACAGGAAGGTCCAGAGGGCAGGGTTCGGTGGTCTTGGGGGGGGGGCAGGTGGCATCTACAGGGCATCAAAAGGCAAGCATGGTCTGCAGGGAGATTGGGGGAACAGGCAGGGTCCGCAGGGGATTTTGGGGGTCTAGGAGGGTTTGGTGGGGACCATGGACTATTTTTAGCTCCCTAACACCCCCCACAGTGAACCTACCTCCCATCCCTCCTGCTCCTCCCTTCACTGGGACTTAATTCCTTAGCTCCTGGGATTAGCAAACACTGCTAAAACTGGCAGCAGAAGTGGCTTGTGGGATGGAGGACATGGGGTAAGGGGGGCCAAAAATAGCCAAGTATAAGGGGGATGGGTAGAGAAAGTGCAGCCCTGGGGCTGGGAACAGTAGCAGGGCTTTCCTAGCCCTGGAGCTGCGCTAGGAACTGTAGAACAGAAGTCCTGGAAGGTTAGATCTGTCTAAAAACAGCCAGCCTGGTCTAAGTAAGACTATCTCTGAGATAACCACCATTTTTAGACTGATCTAACCTTCGTGGAACTTCTGCACAGTTCTCTCTTAGATAACTAGGGATCTAAGTGTAAGGTCCACACTTGGCCAAACTTAATTAAATTGGTTGACCATTTTTAATGTGATCTAACCTCCTCCTAACCCCCCACACATGTCTCTGTGCCCCCTGAAACCTCAATAAGCCTTAATAATGGCCTTTTATATCAGTACCTCTCCCATAGTAACATTCTTATTTGGGGAAGATGTTTTTTTCTGAACTCATAAGCTTAATGGTAATTTGGTGACACACGAACAAAACAAAGGTAGTACTCTTTCAGTTCATATTCAAATATTGTACAGGCAGCAGATATAACGTGAAGCGACTTTTGCAGTACTGCTTATAATAGTTAGCAATTAAGGACAAAAGGGAGTTGCAATTACCGGGCAACCTTGAACACAAAAATCAGGCAAAGTGGTTACAACAACAACAAATTTAAAACTGAGGATAATAGAGTACATTGGTTTTATTGAAGAACAAAAAGTAGTAATCTCTGTGGAAGAATGCGGTGCACAGAGCATTCAGAGACAAACATGCACAACAATATTAGAGAGAACAGCTTTTTTTTTACAGTTTAGACCCAAACTAGAACTTCCTAAGCTTTTATTAGAGACAGATGTTTCAACAAAACACAATCCACCAAAAATCCATGTTTTGCCTAAGATCTTTATAGAAAATATATTTATTCCTCCCTACCCACCCAACCCAGCAGAAAATTGAAGACTAAATAATTTCAGCCAAAAATATTTTGATTGGGAAGTGCCGCTGTGGTGCCATGTGTTGCTATTCTCTTCTGTCAGCCTGTCTCAGTCAAGCTGCACCTTCTGTGATGTCTACCCTCTTTGGCAGGAGAAGCAATGTGGGAGAAGCTCATAGGGTGAATCAGGGAAGATATAATCCATCTGGGGAGTCCTCCCCATGAAAGGCTGTGATATTATTTCCAAATTAAAATTAAAATGTTCCAGTTTTCAAATGAAATATTTTGGATTTAGTGCATTTACTGTGGTGGTTGTTTTTCTTTGTAAAAAAAAAAAAAAATCTGCTGAAAACCAGTCAGTTATATTTAGGTGCCAATCTAAAATGCAGGCGCCACTGGTTTTAATGGAGTTCTGCACAGGGACAGGGTCTTCTCTTGTGGGTCCTATTGAAGTATTGGAATCTCAGCATTTGTCTTCATTGCAGTGTTAGCTTGAATGCTATTTTAACTTGACTCTTACCTACACACAGGCTAGGGACAGCAGTTACACATAAATCAGTTTAAGTGACCAGAAACTGGTTTAAACCTGTAACAGAACAGAAGTTCAGTGCACATAAACCAGTTGCAAAATGGCTGAAACTGGTTTAAGATAAACCTGGTTGAATGTAGTATCAGACTTAACTGATTGAGGTCAAACCAGTTTATGAAACTTCTATCGCAGACTCTTTCCCAGTTCAAGTTAAATCAGAGTCCCCCCAGTATCCCAGGATGCTTTGCAGCCCTGAGGTGGGCTGTGCTGTCTGCTCTGGAAAGCAGAGCTTACCCTGTTCATCTGCTCCCTAGCTGGAGCAGCGAGAGGTGGCTCACTGGCTGGCTCACTGCCTCCTATCCCCCAGGCAAACCCCAGCTGGGGTCTGGGCCCAGGGAAGGGCCACTCAGTGTGCTGGCCATGCACCCTGCTTTCCCTTCTGCTGGCTGTGACCATGGACTACAAGTCCTAGAGGCACTTGGAAGCAGGAAGAGGAAGTGACGAGAAACCCTGCAGAGTCCTGTTGTTGTGATTCTGGACTACAAATCCCAGGGACCTCAGGGGCATCAAGAAGAGGAAGCAAACACACAGTGGAGCTATGTTCAATACATGTTTCCTTCAGAGAAAGGACTATTCTTGTTTGAACTTTTATGACTTCAGTGCTGCTACCTTTTTTCCAACCTGTGCCCTCCCCAGCCTGGCAGTTTCTCACCACATCCCAGGCAGAGCAGGGGCTGGGGCCTGGCCATGACCCCTCTGCTCCAGCAGGGAGGAGAGGCAGGGAAGCTTTGGAGGGCTTCTCTCTTCTCTTCACTTTGGCAGTGGCTGGCAGGCATGCTCTAGTGGCCCCAGCTTCTGGCTTGAGCCACTGCAGGCATATGGCTGCATTTTCTAAATCAAAAGTGAATGTCTGTTCACTTGTTTCTCAATTTAATCTGTGCATCTTAGATAACCTGCAAAGACTGAATCAGTTCAGCCTTGGGCTTTCTGACGGTCTGTACTTAGCCACAATCTCTAGCTTGACTGGAATGGTGCTTTATCCTCAACCTAGATGTGTGGCCACAGCTAGAGCTAGTGATGGGAGCAAAGTGCAGCTACAGGCTAGAACAGTTGAGCTAATAAACCAATTATTGTACTACTCAAGCATAGTTTCACAATGTGCCCCCCTTAGCTTGTACTCTGAACTTTATTATCGTTTTTGTTGCTTTGCAGGGTTACTTTTTTATCATCATCAAAAATTGATGAACCGCAAGGTGAAGAGAGGTACAACTCTTATTGAGGTAAGCCCGATAGGGTACCTTGTATTAGTAGCTATCGCACATTTTTCCATAATGAGTAATAAAAAGAGGTCAGGGGGGAAAAAAAACCCACCTAGAAGGCAAGCAAAATTCCATAATGATAAATTCAAAATGCAAATTTCAGTAGCTAAAACTAATGAAATACATTAATGAGGCATTCTCAAAACAGTGAAAAGAGTTTGCCACATTATTTTTAATGGGATCGTAGAGTACATCACAGGCTGTTTCAAAGAGAGTTGCAATTTAAAAGCTATGAGCTAGGGGTTTTTTTATTATTATTATTTTATGCTATGTAGAAAATGAGTCTTTTATGTACCTTATTCAGACAGACATGTGAAGCAAGTTAGCATAATAAGAGCCAGAGGACTGGTGGTTGTTTAAACCATATTAGGGAGCATCTACAGTACATTTTTGATACGCCTACATATGTTGTTATACAGTGGTTGATGTTCATACTAAGACAAGGCAAGATCTCCCATTACACCTTTACGGTTGCCAGTTCACATGAGGGCTGATGCAAATAGTCTTCAGCTCCTCGACTGAAAGGCATCTGCTCCACTTGGTTGCTGAGGAGAGTGCATTTTGTTCCTATTTAACTAGTCTTTTGAAATTGTTTTTACTTAATATTTGTAGGGAGAAATAGGGTGGCATTTTGTTTTCATATCTCTTATACTTCATTAAGGGTTTGTTTTTTTTTGCTGAGATTCACTATAGTGTCTCTGCCATACTGGAGTGCAGAATTGTATTGAAATGCAAATGTTCCTGGCACTTCAGGTGTGATGTTTCTTATACCGAGGGTAATATTCCTTATCTTCTCTGGGTTGCATTTTCCCCTTTGTACTAGATACTTTAAGCCAGCGCTTCCCAAACTTTTCCTCGGCATGACCCCATTTATAGCCCCTTTCCTCGGCACGGCCCAACCCAGAGCCTCCCACTCCCACGACCCCATCCTTTGATGTTGCGACTCCCTTTTGGGAACTGCTGCTTTAGGCAGAACCATAACCAAATGCTGATTTGTTACTATGCTATTACATTTTCCCATAAAATATGCTATGTGGGAAGTTAGGCAGAAAACAGGGTAGATTTGCACCTTAAAGACCAACTAAAGCAGAGATATATAGTATACACTTTTGTGAGCATGAGCTCAGATGCTGTGAATGGCTGTAGGAAGAAGATGTAAGGAGTTGCTATCTTGAAGTGTTCCCAGAATGCTCCATATGCCTTTTTGGTTATTTCATTTAAATGTAAAGACTTAAAAACTCCCCATTCTGGCATCTTAATAGTTTAACACTTTCAACAGATTAAGGACTTCCATAGAAAAACATTTTTCCATCCTTAAACACTAATATAATAGCATGGACAGGAACAGTTTATAGCACTAGTAATAAAGGCAAGATCTTACGAAACTTGTCATTAACATCTTGCATTGGGCTTATTTATCTATTTAAAAATTCATTGGAAATGAGTGGAAAAGATTCATCAGACAAGGTGGCTTACAGTGAGTAATATATGGTACAACATTGCTTAAAACAAACACCTCCCCTCCTACCCCCACCCCTACCAAAAGAGACATCCCTAACTTTTTATCTCATATTCCTAGAAACTCATTGCTGCTTATGAAATCATTATATGAAACTTCACCAAAAAATCGAATGGAGTGGTAAACTAGCAAACATAACTCTGCCACCCAGCTGTTTATGAGCAACACCTACAAGTTATTGATCTGCTTTATGGCTAGGGGAGACAGTAAGACATACAAGTTGCTAACTTTAATTCCCTTCATAGTGTGTTATAAATCTCAGCTGCTGAAAATTCAGAAGACCAACTATAAAGAGTATAAGGATGAAACCTTGAGGGCCTGCTTAATGAAGCATCAGATCTTAACAGATGAGAGAAGTATATTTCTAAAGATGCGGGACCAAATCCTTGTTTCCTTTCACACACTTAAATGATCCTGTTAATGAGACTACAGGAGTGAGCAGCCCGACAAGGAGTTGCTAGATAGTATCCTATAAGAACCAGAGAGATTCAAACATTTCACAGTATTGCCCCAAACCAATTTGATTAAGGTACTAATGAGTAGAGAGGAACATCTAACAGATGGATATATAGAATACAGCGTTTTTTTCCCAATATTGTCCCAGAAAGCAGTGTGTAAAAACTATCACCACAGTTTATGAAAGAAAATAAAATCATTTGAACTACCAGTTCTTGGGTGAGTATTGCGCAGCTAATTTTAAAATTACAGCAACAACAGATCTGCCTAAGGCAGACTCTTGTAAGATCTCTAGTAGTAATCTTTTTCCTAGGAAAAAAAGATTAATCAGATTCACAGAATTTATTATATTCATGCAGGAGACTCGGAAAAGAACTCAAGGAGCCACAAATACTCCCAGTCTCTTTATATCTCTTTATATGCTGGCCTTCTTTACACTATTTTTTAACTGTTTTAGTTGAACACAGTATTATCATTAGCTCCCTTAAAAATAGTGGAAAGAAGGCCAGCATAAACTCACAAAATGTGTGATTAATAATCCACACCACAACTCCTCCACTTAAATATGTATGCTTGTCTCCTTGTCACGTATGCTCCTGCAAAGGCCAGCATAAACTCACAAAACTTGTGATTAATAATCCATACCACAACTCCTCCACTTGAATCTTCACTTTTTACCCCAAATCTCACCTTCTATCCTGTGCATCTATCTAGCTCCAGGCTCCTTGTTCTCCCCCACCTAGCACAGCTCCAATGTGCACTATTTAGCTGCACAACAACCCAATGTCTTATCTCTCTGCATCAAGCCCAGCTTCAACCTTCATTGACTCATCTCTCTCAGCCTAGCTCCAACTCCACAGAGCCAGACACCCCTGGCACCTCTTTCTGGTCTCCTCCAGATTGGGTCCCACTGTGAAGACTTGACCTTCGAACGCCTTGAAGTGGGAGATCTGAGAAGTATTCCTCCTCTCCTTCATCATCTTCTTGGGGAAGCTGATTACTCTGTTCCCTTCTCCTTTGGTTCCCTGGAGGCAGAAGAGAAATACACTGCTACCCTTCTTCCTCAACAAAAACATAACCTTTAAGAGAAAGTCTACTTTTTCTTTCCATTGCTACCCTTTCTTCATCTGATGAGACTTAGGCCCAGCTGTGTCTAAAACTGCTGACCTACTCACCAGATGAGGGAAAGTATTGCTAGCCGATCAGAGTTGGGGAAAAGGCTCAGTGAGTAAAGGATTTTTTTTCTGAATGAACAATGAAGGGTGTTTGTGTCCGAAAGCTTGCAATTAAAGATTATTTTATTTTATTTTTTTTGTTGCAAAAATCTTGTTGATCTAATAAAAGATATCACCTCTACCACGAGCCCTGACTGCCTTTTTCTTTAGACCAATATAGCTACAACTTGGATACCTGACACTTTCTGAACAAACAACACTTGAGGTGGACTGGGTGATGATAGAGGAGTTGACCAAAAAAGGAGTGAGGATTGACTTTTCTATGTTGCTCCTGAGTTATTACTAATGAATCAGATCTGGTGTTGGCAAATACTGGTAAATACTGACAAGTTGTGAATCAGAACTCTTCAAGTGATGAAATGGGCTTTAAAATCAGGTGTTATAAACTCAAGAGAGAGGTATTTTTTATATCCATAAACTCAAGAAAGAATTTTTTTAATAACCCGTCTTGTCCCCAAAGCATGTGAGCACCCTCTTTAGGTATCCAAGTTGAAGCCATATTGGTATAGAGGCAAAAGGAATCAGAACTCGTGGTAGAGGTGATATCTTTTATTAGACCAACTAGATTTTTGCAAATTTTTTTTTTTTTTTTTGCAAAAATCTAGTTGGTCTAATAAAGACTAGTTGGTCTAATAAAAGATATCACCTCTACCATGAGTTGGGGGCTCAGCAGCACTTGGCAATTTCTGGTGGCCCAGGGAGGTCACAGGTCCTGCTGAGAGGTATGCTTGAGCACCCCAACCGTCTGGCCTCAACCAATGCAGGCAGCCCACATGCCCCCCACCACCAAAGGGCAAACTTTTGTTCTGTTCACTCCTGATCTAACTTAGGGTGCTTACAGGAACCCCCATAGGTTTGAGCGATTCCAGCTTGGACTTTTTGAATGTCTGCACCTATCCCTAGTATACCATTTTAAGCGGCGTCCTGCACTGAAATTGGATCAACTAGCTATTCTAACAGTTTGCAGGTCTTTTGAAGAAATGTTGCATATATTAGAAAAGCTTGTGTTCACCTACATCATTTTTCCATACATATTCTGGGATCAAAAGATGCTTTCTGAAGTAGATAAATGTAATGTTGCAAATAACAACAGCAGTTTGGACCATTTGTCCTTGATTTATATCGAAAGCTGAGAAAAGAATGCAAAAAATGAAGATATTAAATCAATATGCTTTGGTCATTCTCATTTCCTCTTTGTGTTTGCTTTTGGTAAATATTTGGACTGTTGAGTTTTACTAGCATAAATGTTAATTGAAAGTGAATTTTAATCCTGCATGACCAAATATTTGCCAAAGCAGAATACAAATTCAACTGTTCACTCAAGGAGTATTTCTGTATTCACTAATTGGATCACCCATGCATTTATTTGGCCGATTACAACGAAGCAGAACACCTCAGTTTTCAAATAGTTACAATCAACCTGTGGAGGTTTAAAAGTATATTTGTAGAATCCATGGAAATAATAAAGAAAGAAAGGGATCTGCTTGTGGGTATGTGATAAGCAGGGAAGAAGGTACATTTTTTCAGATAAATTATTTATTATGCATGATTCATTCAACTCCTAGTATTAATTTAAATTTGAGATACTTTTCTTCAGTTCTAGAGGAGGTATAATATTCCTGTGCCCTCTACAAACACATTAGTGTTTGGAAATGGCATCATTCCTGCATCATCCTAAATCTGCTCTTAGTCATTTTCCTTTAAGGGGAAACTGTAAAAGACATTCAAGAACACTGATTTTCTTCCTTGTTTTGAATTAAACCGGAATAGTGCACGTCCATAACTTTCTTACTAGTTAGGGTTTTCTATATTTGGTTCTAATACAAGTTGAAATTTAGCAAGGAATGTTAGGCAAACCTTCCTCCTTGACTAAATATAGCTAAATTAGAGCGTTATAGAGATTCATTGTAGTTCCTATATTTTCTCTCTCATCTTCACTTTGACCTTCTACTCGCATTTTGATTGGGGGCAAGTAATATTCTTGATTTGCATAGGACATCATCCAACTAAGAGGTGTTCAGTTTTAAGCAGTTTAATTGTTGTTTTTTATGTTATAAGCCAATGCAAGTATGCAGGAAATTACAATATTGATCCATCGTTTTATGCTTGGCTTCACAGTAAATTTATTTTCATTTCCTAGCTTTATTTAATCTTTCTCGTAGAAGTGGTACAATATAGTCTGTGCACTAAAATTAGCTCTGCATTTAAAAATAACTTAAATGAAAAATATCGGGCACCCAATTGCTCCATTTGGATGTTATCAAGGTCATGGGTAATTCTTGAGTAACTAACAATAGTAAATTGTATGCATATTGACTGTCAAATCTACAGTCAGGATTATGTTGAAAAAATTTACTGCATCATCTCAATGACTGGCTGAGAGCATTCATAATGCAACAAACTAAGTGTTCATCTCTGGTACATTTTTTATTCGTGTTTATAAAGCTTTTGCTGTTGTACCCCCTTCGAAGTTTACGATGAAAATGAAGACTTGGAAGTTCCTTCTGGGGTTGGCTTGTACTTTTATTTATCTGACAGAAAACAATTTACTTTGAGACAGTTGATATGGAGATATTAGTTACAAGGTGAGTTCCAAACTAGGTCCTCTGGCTTTGCAAATAATTTGTACATATTTTAGTATGGATTTGTATGCAGAGGGCATCATTCATTGTAGACGTCCTCCATCTATATTGAGTCACATTTCCTATCTATAAATTGCTGTTGCAAGTTTTTAGAGAGAGCTATCAATCACACACCAATCACTTATAATATCTAAGGGAAGAACATAATAGAAACTATTGTATTCAAAAGATTCCTGTTGCCTTGAAATCTCAGTACTAAATTGAAAGAAGCAAAACATTTGCTTGGTTCCTTTTTTTCTTTTTAAGTTAATTTGAGTTTCAAGTGTGTTTTGTTGTTTTTGGGGAGTGTTTTTTAATGGGTGGCATTTCTGGGAAAATAAAAAGTTGATTTATAAGAGCTGCACGGAGCCTGGGAAACAATCGGGATGAATTAGAAATCCTCACGCAGTCAAGGAACCATGATATGACTAAAATAACAGAGACTTGGTGGGAGCTCATATGACTGGAGCAGTGTCATGGATGGGTGCAAACTGTTCAGGAAGGACAGGCAAGGGAGAAGAGGAGGAGGAGGAGTTGCACTTTATATAAAAGCTCTTTGATTGCTCAGAGCTCCAGTATGAAACTGGAGACAGGCCCATTGAGAATCTCTGGGTTGGGGTTGGAGGGAAGAGCAACAAGGGCGATGTCGTGGTGGAGGTCTGCTATGGACTACCAGACCAGGAGGATGAGGAAGATGAGGGTTTCTTCAGACAACCAGTGGAAGTTTCCCCGTCACAGGCCCTGGATCTCATGGGGGACTTCAATCACCCTAACACCTGCTGGGAGGGCAATACAGCAGTGTGCAGGCAATCTAAAAAGTTTTTGGAGAGCGTTGGAGACAACTTCCTCTGGTGCAAATATTGGAGAAACCAAATGGGGGTCTGCTCTTTTGACCTGCTGCCCATGAACAGGTTGGAATTAGTGGGGGATGTAGAAGTGGATGGCAAGTTGGGCAGCAGCGACCGCGAGATGGTTGAGTTCAGGATCCTGACAAAAAGAAGAAAGGAGAGCAGTAGAGTATGGACCCTGGACTTCAGAAAAGCAGATTTTGACTGTCAGGGAACTGCTGGGTAGGATCCCCTGGGAGGAGAGTCTGAGGGGGAAAGGAGTTACCGGCTGTGTTTTGAAGAAACCTTATGGAGGGCACAGAAACAAACTATCCCAATGTGCAGGAGGAACAGCAAATGTGGCAAGCAACCAGCTTGGCTCAGGAGAGAACTCTTTCGTGAGCTGAAACACAAGAAGGAAGCCCACAAGTAGTGGAAATGTGGACAAACAGCTTGAGAGGAGTATAAGAATAGTGCACAGGTGTGCAGGGATGGAGTCGGGAAGGCCAAAGCACAGTTGGAGTTGCAGTCCTCAAGGGACATGAAGAGCAACCAAAAGGGTTTCTACAAGTATGTCAGAAACAAGAGGAAAGTCAGGAAAAGTGTGGGTTCCTTGCTGAATGAGGGAGGCAACCGAATGACAGACGATGAGGAAAAGGTTGAAGTGCTCAATGCCTTTTTTCCCTTAGTCTTCACAGGCAAGGGCAGCTCCTAGACTACTGCACCGGGCAGCACGGTTTGGGGAGGAGGTGAGCAGCCCGCAGCAGTGAAAGAACAGGTTAGGGACTACTTAGAAAAGCTGGCCGTGTACCGGGCCACGTGTTGGACGTGATCCATAACATGGGACCCCCTCCTAAGCACACACACCCTGATTAGAGGTGGGAAGGTTCTAGAATATCTAAACTTCCCACCTTGATGATGTCAGTGACCCACTGAATTAGGATTCAGGAGCATTAAATTTACGCCAGTATTTTATTTATGAGGGGAGAATGTAGTTGCATGCTAAATCCCGGCCTACAATATATTGTCACAGCTACGTTCAGTCATCTCAGGGTGATTAAAATCAGGATAGCTATGATTAAGTTTTCAATGACGTCTCACAGTTGGATAGGGAAGAAGGGGCTGGAGACCTCTGTAGTTTAGTGTGTGCCCCTGAGCAGGGAGGAGGCCAGCTTGATCATAAGACATTACATCTTTGGCCCAAAAGCTTTTATTTTTAGCATTATTATGGTATTGGCAAATTCCCATAGTGTTTCCTGGGCTTCATTAACCTTGTTTTTGTCCTTTCTGGATGGAGTTTAAGAAAAATATTCTCCATCCATCTTGTATTGTTCTCTTGGTTTTGGGATAGCTTGGTGGCAAAGAGGATGTTCAAGTCCATGACTTTTCATTATACCGGGCTACCTGACATTGAAATTAAAGAATAAGGAAGGTGTTGAGCTGTATGAAAGCAACTGAACTTAAAGTTGTAATTTCCTTCTGGTATTTCTACATTTGATTTTTATGTTTCCCCTGAATCTGGTCAAAAACTTTTGTCATCTTGATTTTTCATGGTGTTAGGGGGAAAGATCAACAAAATCCAGAAATGGCAGGATATTTGCATTTTAAAATGGTTTTTATTTAAATTATTTTAAATTATTATAAAATGTAATATTTATTTTAAATATTTAAAAAATGTTTTAACATTTACATATTAAATGTTTTAAACATTTTAAATATTTTTTGACAAAAAATGATATTTTCCAGATCCAAATATTTCATTTTAGTTTCTTGAGCTCACCTCAGAGTTTTTCTTTCAAGTCAGTTCAGTTTTGAACATCATTTCTCTGTGACAGAAACAATCTCATGGAAACTGTAGTTTCGATCTCACATTCACATTCTCCCAATATAGGTTGGACTACTTGCACAGTTAAATATGAGCCAAGCCTGAACTGTTTTTTACGACTGCTTCCCTGTTCATCTTAAACTGATGTAAATTATTCACAGCAGCATCAGTCTTCTCTCTTAGTGACTGTCCTTTTCGATATTGCTGAGTATAATTTATATGATGCAGTTAGCTGATCTTAAGATAGAGGAAAAAAATTATTAAGGAAAGCTGTCTTCCTTTTAACCTGCTTCATTAGGCTTCTGCAATATTTAACCACACAGGACAACTGGGAAAGGGAAAGAAGAAAAGACCTTTGAGCATGCACAGACTTTTTCGAGCTGTCCCAAGCCTGATATTTATTCCACAGCAATTTCCAAGGTTCAAAATTTGTTTTCCTTCTACATCAGAACAAAAGTGAGGCCTTTCAAATGCTTTTTACCAAGAGGGAATTGTGTCAAAATGTATATTTTAGGATCAAAACCTGCACTGTCCAATGTCTCTCTGTTTTTATAACCAGATGATAATAGTTCAGGTCTGGATCATGGGAGACCCAGGTCCAAGGTTCTGTTCAATCTCATTTACGTCTATCTGTCTATGTTTAATCATAGATAACTCTGAATCAAGTAGAGCAGGAATTTGAACCTAAGACTCTCACTTCCTAGACCAGCGGTTCCCAACCCTGGGTCGCGACCCAAATGAAGGTCACAGGGGCAATGCCAGTGGTGTTGCACAGAAAAGGCGTGCCAGGAGCTCCCCTGCTCCCACCCCAGGATGCTGCCGCACTCTGCTCCCGGCAGCAGGGCCTGGAAAAAAAGGTTGGGAACCATTGTCCTAGACCAATGTCCTAATCATTAGTTTGCATTAAAAAAAAAAATCTGACCATAGTTTGTCTATCTTGGAGAAATTGTTAGATTTGGACAAAGCATCCTATTTCAACAACATGTTATATTTTTTTTTCAAAGTGTTTGGACCAGCTGTTGGTAAATATACATATTGACAGAAATGTGGGAGAAGACAGTGAGATTATGATGAGTGCTGGGAAGACTGTTTCCCACCCCCTCCATTTTTTTGGCAGCAAGATACTCTTGAAAATAAATTATTTATTAAATGAAGCACTTGTAATCAAGTGACAGACATAAAATGAGACACATGAGTGAATGGGATAAAAAGTGATATCATCGGGGAAGACTGAGAACTAGAATAGAAATGGAATGACATTTCATAGCACAAGTGACAGTCGTTCACTTCAGGCCTTATAATAAAATTTTTGTTATTAAATGGGAGCTCATAAGTTGGAAATGATAGGAGAAAAAAAAAGTAGGGTATACTGGTTGATCAGGGGAATACTATGAAGTGGCCATAAAAAAAATAAATGCAATCCTAAGGGATATCTTTTGTAGTAGTGACAGGGAGCTATTAATGCCATTATACAAAGTACTGCTGAGACCTCATCTAGAATACCAAGTGTGATTTGGGTGACCTGTT
The DNA here is from genome assembly GCF_030867095.1 of Alligator mississippiensis. Lineage (NCBI taxonomy): Eukaryota > Metazoa > Chordata > Crocodylia > Alligatoridae > Alligator > Alligator mississippiensis. The sequence goes on along the minus strand of NC_081831.1, from coordinate 78,286,197 downwards.
TTGCAAGAGAGATGACTTTGAATTCTATAATAGATGCAAGCAAAGTTTACCGGTTTGAATGGGAAATGGAAAGTCTGTTTTAGAGAGAAGACTAGAAGAATCTGGGTTATTTAACTTAGCAAAGTGGATGCTGAGAAGGTACCTGGTTTTTCTATGTAAGCAGACTGGGGAGGAGGACAGAGATAGGAGAGGTAGTTAATCTTAAGGCAATGTTGACACAAGGACAAAAAAGGTATAAATCAGTCATGAATGAATTTTAGTTGGAAATTAGCAGGTTTTTATGCATCTGAACAGAGAGGTTCTGGGTGAACATTGCAGTAGAGTAGCGAGGGTAAGAAAATTAACTGGTTTTAACATGAGGTTGTTACATTTACAAAAGGGATCGAATGACATGATTGTCTGTGATAGCAAGTGACTGGACTCGAGGAGCCAGGAGGACCCCCAGTTTTTTGTTCCTGTGGTAGAGAATTGCAATCTCAAATCCACATTTGCTACTTGTGCATGTAGTGGTAGATTTTAACTCATTGTTAATGGGAAAGTTACAGAGACTGGGATGAATATCCAGAAATAAGGGTACCCTAACTTGCATAGATCACTAATTCAGTTTGTGGCAGAGCACCATTGGTGGACTGCCCTAGACAGGTGTGCAGGCCTTGTGACGGCCCCCCGTTACATAGTTCATAACACGTCGAATCGATGGCTGTCTATAAGGAGAGGTTGAAAGAGGTACTCTAAAATTATTACAGAAAAGCAATTAAAGGGAGATTTAGCTAACACTTCCTGGACCTCAGTGTCATAGGTTGTTTCCTGTAAGAACAATTACAACAGGATACAATACTAGCCTTCTATCTACACTAATAGCAGTTTACCAATTTATGAAAGTCAAGATTATACAACACCTGAGAGGAGGCATTAAGCATGTTTCAGCATTTTGTTCCAGAGGGAGAGAGAGTGTGTGTGTTGGTAGTAGCAGCTTGAGATTTATTTCCCCACGGACAGGGAGCTTCCAAAGGTGCAATGTAGTGGAAATGAGTTCAGTCATCAGTCTAATCTCGCCCACCTGTCTCTTGTGATGAAAGATATTCTTGGGGTCCATTGAAATCCATGAGTGTTTTTCAGTTGAATTCCACGGGAGCAGGATTTCAGCATACAAATGTGCATGATTGGACTACCTGTTTTAATAACCCCCTAAAGCCAAGTAAACGCCCCCCCATCAGATATTTTCATGGAGAAAAAACACACTTGCTAATTTTCTGTGTTGGAATTTGTGACTCTTTCTTTTGCATCTTTAAAATGCTGAAGTAATAGCAATATGATTCCTAGTGCGAATAAATATTTATGAAGGTGTTTGCTTCAGAATAACTCTTTTGGGGAGTTTTAAAAAAATCTTTGCACAACAGACTTGCCAGACTATTTGCAAACAAAAAGAAGGGCTTTTGTCTGTGGTTTTCAGGTTGTCCAGCTGAAGAACTGGAAGAATACTAACACAGGCAGATGAAAGCAGTGATAATAACTACAAATGCTTGTAGCACTCTGTTCACAGACTCTGCGTTAACATTAATTCCCCCTAAAGCATTCAGAAAGTGAATACTAAGCAAAATAGTAAAAATTCACAACCTGTTTGTGATTAGCCAAACGGGTTTCTTTAGCCAGATAAATGACCTTATACTACTTAACTCAACCAATGGGAGTATAACGTTGACTCAAAAGTCAGTTCAGAGATCAACACTGAAAAAGATTAAAAAAATACAACCAATTCTTTTCAAAATGATGAAAAAGTGCCAATGGACATAGGCACAAAAATGGTACCTTTTGAAAGGTCTGTTTCTAATTTAAGGTTATCCTGTAGTCTTCATTTTCTTCATCCTTCCAAACTATAAATCCTCACCAATCCTTTTGTTTAATGTCCTATGATCAAAAAAGTTTACAGAATGATGTCCAAAGAGACACTCCCTGAAGCTCACTTTCAGCCTTTCTTGCTCTAAACTTCAGCTGTTTCTCATGCTTATTTTATGAACTTAATCATGTTATATCCTTCTTTTTGCTGTAAACTGGGCCCTTCATAGAAGCTGCCTGTTCCCCTGTGTCATTTTGTTGGTGTCAAGTTCACCACACTCCTCGTGTAGTCACATTATAGATAAGTAGCTGAGATAGCAACCTTCAATTAATTATGTATGGTTCTGAGGAGAGTGCTAATGTAGAGTGCCCTAGCCACACCAATTTAGTTTGTTAAATATTCTGAAATTATTCTATGCAAGACCTGCTGCTGCTGGGTTTTGTATCCCTTCCCAAAAGTGTATTTTAGGGAGAATTTCTTTGCGTACAGTTAATTGTGAAATAGCAGCAAGGTCACTTAGAGCAGTAAGTCTAGGTGGCCCTGTCTCTCCTCCTATTAAATCTTGGGTGAAATATTCGCTGTCATCTGCTGAGATTAATAGTTCTATTTTCTGTTCACCGTATTTGAGAAACTCCTATTATTAAGGTAATTTGTGAAGAACTTAAACTTCTCAAGGCCCCTTTCTTTGGTCTTATCTATGTATTTGGTTCTCAGGGTTTTGTAGGTTCCTGTGAAAGTAGGGAAAGACTTCCAGCAATTTTTTGCTGGGTACACACCTTTGGCCCATCTTGAGGGAATGAACATTAGATGGTTATTGTGAGTTGGATAGTGTAACAGCACTCTGTGCTCTGTTACTATCAGGGGCCTGAGCAGGAGCCAGGCAGCCCACGGCTACCTGTTGTGCTAATCAAGCAGAGTTGCCTGATTGGAGAGCAGGGCCCAGTTGGAGTATATAAGGGCAGCAGTTTGCTTCTACAAGCTGAGGAGGAAACATCTGGCTGAGCTGCTGCCTGGAACATCTTGTAGGTAAGGGCTGGGGCTATGGGGAAGGAGGAGGTCCCACGGTCCTGGGTGTTATGGGATGGGGTCCTGCAGGATGGCCGTGATCTCCCCCAAGGCCCCCTTACCATGCCAAGTTGGCCCAATGGGCACCCTCTATTCTTACCCGCCATGTCTTTGATTGAATGATCGATAGAGAGGCTGCCTTTAAGTCCTTTTGGACACGGTCTTGATTGATTCTCTGGACCCTGTGGGTTTCCGGACCTCTGGTGGGTCCCGCTCCAAAATAGATGTCACAATGGGTGTTTCAGAGCACCCTAGCCTTCTGGGCTATACATGGCTCCAACCATCCCTTAACCACACCCCAAGCCTTGCAGAAGGTACCAATGTTGTTTGGTCTGGGGCTTGTTGTAATTTGGCCCCCGTGTCCTCCCTGGGCCCTCTGCAGCCCTGTCTCACTCAGTGCATTACTGGCGCTTGGGCTCTTTGCAGCCTTGTCTCGCTCTGCGCCCCGTAGCCCCGCAGAGTGTTGCACCCTCTCTGGCGCCTGGGCTTCCTGCGGCCCTGCAAAGTGCTGCACCCTCTCTAGCACTGAGGTCTGTGCACCCTAAATCAGGGTCTGTGCACCCCAAATGCTGTGCCTTCTCTGGTGCCAGGGTCCGTGCATCCCAAATCAGGGTCTGTGCACCCCAAATGCTGTGCCCTCTCTGGCGCCGGGGTCCGTGCACCCCAAATGCTGTGCCTTCTCTGGTGCTGGGGTTCCCATGCTGCCGTGGGCCCCTTATGAAGCCTCCTCCTTCCCCTAATAGCCTCACCCAAACCACCAGTCTTATACAACAGTAAACAAAACACAAGCCCCTGGGCTGTAACACAAATTCAAGCCGTCCAGCTACAACATCATTCAAACAAGCTCCTTATTTCACCAGATCAACGAATAGAAGACATCATGGATGCACCACACTGAAAACACCAACACATCATTGACTATGTCATAGTGCATGCCTTGGGCCATCACAACATCTGTATTACCAGAGCTATGACCAGGACAGACGACTGCTGGATGGATCATCATTTGATACATTGCAACACGTCCCTTTGCATCACCCCAAAACAATGTAAATAAAGAAGTAACCAAGGAAGAAGTTCAGTACTTGAAGTGCTTGAAAGATCCTGCTAAAAGCAATCATCTCCAGCAGTGTCTCAGTGAGAAACTCTGACCCTGCTGATGATCTTGACACCATTGATCACTGTGAGAGCCTCAAGAAAGGCATCCATTAGGTGTGCAAAGGATCTCTAGGTTTCCCCACAAAGAAACATCAGGACCGGCTCAATGAAAACATTGAGGAAATTCAAGCTCTCGCTGATAGGGGGAAAAAGAAGAACTGACATCAGCTTCAAACAGAAGCAAGACATTTATCACCCCACTAAACCCAAGATCCAGAGAAAAATTTGAGAGTGAGAGAACAAGTGGTGGGACGACCAAAGTAAAAGAAATTCAGAAGGTTGCTGAGAGCTGAGACACGCGTAGCTTTTCAGCACAGCCAAAGCTATCGATGGAGGAACATGCACGAAAGCTTGTTCCTCTGAGGTCCAAGGACGGAACAACACGTAAATAAATCCCATACACACTATGAGACGATGCAGTTAGAGCCAGCGGAGAGATTTGTTTGAAGAGACCGCAAGGATCAGGCCTTAACTGAATTGGTGAGTAAAGCCTCAGGTTCATAATATATATATTTAAAATAATCCTTGACTTATTAAAATCTCAGCAAATATTCACAATACCAAATTCTGCTGGCCCTACCGACCCATTTTCTAGGCAGTCTTCTTTATGCGAATACATCTGTAGTGGTACTCCCAACTCTACGAGGCCCACTACAATTCCCTCGTCATAAACATTTTAAACACTGGCTTCTCAGTTTCAGAGATGCTGCTCTAAGAGGCCGTGATATAATCACAGAGGCAGGCCCGGTGGTAATTTTGCCTCCGCTCTAATTTTGTCACTTCATAAGCCTACTAACAGTATTTCAGACACCATTTGCCTTCACAAGGTCTAATTCTGTGCCAAACTAGATTATGTTGGAATGGGGAGGGTTTGCCCATCAGCATGGCACAGAAAACAGTAATGACAGACTTGGGAATTTATACATTTCCAGGTTTTTTATTTTTTTCTCCAGGGAACAGAAAGGGAATGACATCTCGTTCCTGACTGCATTTGACAACCAGTGTGCTAGCAAATGGCCCTGCAGGTCCTTGTGGCAGTGGGATGAAGGGGAGGCCCTTAACACTTCTAACCCACGTATTCAGAAAACAACGTGTCTGGTCAAACACTTCAAAAGGGCGTTATTCAAGTAGGACTGTATGAGCAGGCCTGCAATTTCTCAGGTTGCACTCTGAGGCAAGTTTGGGGACATCTAAATTTTTTAGTTTTCAATTCTTTGGACGATTCCTTGCATCTCTGTTATTTTTAGTAAGCTCCTTGCTCTGCTAAAGCAAGTAAGGGTGGCCAGCTCCTGACTTCAGGGTCACCCTTTTACTCCTATAAATCCTCCCTCTTACCTAGGTTATTCCAGGTTATAAAATTAAGATTTCTGTTTTTCTTTCCCTTGCTTCTGTGCATGGGGACTCCTTTACGATTTCTAACTGTGACGTGCAGGAGCGTGTAGTGGTTAGAGGCAATCTTTTCTGAAAACTGTAGGAAGTGGCTGGTGTCAGGCAGTGGGGTTTTTGGTTTTTGTTATTAGTTTTCTAACATATCGGCAAGTATATTGAAAAAAACCTAAAACCTTGTTCTTTCTTTCTCAGCTGGCTTGAATGTGCTGCTTTCTGAACCCCCTGGGAGAGGCATCTACCCTGCAGCACCCTTGTCTCTTTCTTGTTTTCCCCAGCCCACTTACGAAAGGCTAAACCAACCTTTGGGGAATTTTAATTGTACTGTCTCCTTCTTTTCTTTTCTGCTAGGGCTAGCAAACCTATTTTTTACCTACCTGATACTTCCCCAGGCTACAAGGGGAATTGCCTCTATATATCAGAGTCAGCATATTTTCAAACTTCCAATGAAGCCCTGAAATAATAATTTGCTGTTAATGCCGTTAACACATAATGAATATTTCATACCAAGATGAACATGGATTTTTGAATCTCAAAGATTATGTAGTATCAAATTTTAAATTAGGAAATTAAATGCATTTAAATTACATGGAAGAAAGCCCTGATTAACAGCCATTGGCATTAAACTTGGCATTTTATTAAAAACACATGGCACATGCTCTGTAAAATAATGCCTACATCTTCTTAGAAGCATTTCTTTAGAAATGTACCTTTTTGTATGAAGCTTTCGTCATGGGACTCTTCAGACACACACACGGTCTCCATAGCATCTGAGTGACAAATCTCTCTCCACCGGACTGACGACATATCTTACTATCTCCAGCCATCGCTTCTATTTCTGGATCGTTTTGAATCACTGGTTCCATGTAAAACTTTTTGACAAGTTGGAATACAGTTTATAATGCACAAAGCCAGAGCGTATTGTATGTGACTGACTTCTTTAGTCCAGTTTTCAAGAATCTGCCTTTTAGGGTTCGTCGGGGCAGATTGTAAAGTATAGCAGAATGGACGGTCCAGGTTCACAGCTGCAGTGTGGAGGAAGGAAGGAATTGGGTCTGAAAATTGTTTCCGATGGAATTGTTTTACCTGGGAATAATGAATGTAAAATCAGTATCTGGGAAGTGTGTGTGTGTGTGTATGTATATGTGTGTATATATGTATATATATGTGTGTGTAGCAGGGCCTGCTACTTGGAGAGCCGGGATAACTCCTCAGGTGCCGGTTGCTGAGGTAACTAGAGGGAACTGGTGGCCCACACCTACCTAGTCAGCTGACCAGAAGGGGCAGGGCCTGGCTCCTATATAAACCACAGGCCGGAGGCCAGGAGGCAGCTAAGGGAGAAGGAGCTTGGCTGGAGAGAGTAATGAGAAGCTTGAATACACGAGCGGCTTGAGATGGTGAGAGATGGAGCACCCCTGGTGTGGCGGGAAACATGTTGGAGCCAGAGGGCTGCGATTTATGTTCTAGCCTAGGGCCTTATGCTTTGTGTTTGCTGTTTGTAACCCCAGGTTTGGGTGAGGTATTAGGGGTCGGAGGAGGCCTCATAAGGGGACTCACGGCAGTGTGGGGACCCCAGCCCCGGAGCGGGGACAGCACTGTGAGAGGCCCCAGAGAAGGGGGCAGCGACCGACATAAGTCTGAAAGGGCAGTATTGGGAGTGTGCCTACCCTGAGCACCGAAAAGAGCGCGACAGCAGGAGCGTGCCGACCCCGAGTGCCCGGTAAGGCAAAACGAGAAAAGGTCGTGTGGAACCTGAATGCCCAGGGAGGCACGGTTATGAGACCGGGCTGCGGAGAGCCCGAACGCCCAGTGAGGCGCGTGTGCAAGGCAGGGCTGAGAAAAGTCCGAGTGCCAGAGAGGTGCAGAGTGAGGCTAGGCCTGTGAGGGACCAGAGCATCAGTCAGGCGCTGATGGAGACAGGGCTGAGGAGAGCCCAAGTGACAGTACGGCATCAAGTGAGACTGAAGATCGTCCGGTACATCTGCGAGGCTTGGGGCGTGGTTGGGATCATATGCCTGGAACAGCCGTTATAGAAACAGGACTAGTGACAGCAGGAGAACTGTGGCCAAGAGGACGAAAGGCAGCCTCCCTATAAAATATACTACATCAAAGTCGTGGCGGGTGAGAATTTGAGGGTGCTTGTAGGCAGCTTGCACGGTACACAGGGCAACTAGGGGAGAGCACAGCGACCCTAGGATGCCCTCCTGTTAGTGTGTGTGTGTGTGTGTGTGTGTGTGTGTGTGTGGGGTATCAAAAGCCTAATTCAAGCCACACTATTGTATGTATTGCTTTTCTCCTATCCAGAAAGCTGATACCGCGTCCTAGGAAAAGAGGTTTGTCTGACATGAGTTACGTGTGACAAATTCACATTAGCAATTGCTGTGTTCTGGGTGGTGAAAAATGAACTTTCTGATTATTTGTTGGAGCATCTTTCTAGGAATTTACATGAAGTTTACTGAGCTATTAATCCACAGTTCCTCCTTTCCATTGATTTAAAAGATGGGGGCAGTTTTGCACAGTTTCAGTCTTCTGAAACATCACATCTTTCATCAGGTCTCAAAGATAATTACTGCCGGTGCTGGGACTGCTTTAGCCAGCTCCCTCCCTGAGCCAGCTCCCTCCCTGAGCACTCTAGGATGATTGTGAAACCAATTTAAAGATATCTTATATATCTAAGTACCTGTTCTTTCCCTATGCTCACCTGAGTGCTTCCCCACTTGTCATCGCTGCTTGTTGCAATACTCACCTGACTACATTTCCATGTTTATATGTATACTGAAGCAAAAAAAAGGCATTAAACCTTTTGGTCTCATTTGTTATGTACCTTCTAATCCAATGGTAATAAAGAAAATGTGAAATAGCAGTTACTAAAATTAGACCTGCTGAAATCACTCCACCCAGATAACTTGCATCCAAGTGCTTTAAAAGAACCAGCTGAGGTGTTGCCTGGATTGTTTAGGTTGCTTTAAAAAAAATAACTCTTCAAGTACCAGAAGAGTTGATGTAGTAGTAGTATTTAAAAAGGGGAAACAGGCCTATGAGTCTGATTTCAAACTAATAGAAAGGCTGGTAGCAGAGTTTGTTAATAAAGAGTTAAAACAGTGATTATAATTAACAGTAACCAATCTAGTTGGAGGAAAATAGGTCTTGTCAAACCAAGTTGAAGTTATTTTTGATCATATTACAATTTTGAGGGAGATAATATATTATCCATAGGCTTCTGTAAAGCATTTGACTGGGTTCTGCAGATGATTTTGATTGAGAAACTAGACTAATACAAAGTCAGCACCCCAAATGTTAAATAGATTAAAACTGATAGCTCCAAAACCAGAAGTGTAAATGGGAAATCCTTGGTGAGGTTTTTTGTTGTGGGGAACTGTAAGAATCCATTCTTGACACTTCAGTATTTTTCTATCAATACTCAGGAAGAAAACTTTAATATTACTACTGATAAAGTTTGGAGATAAGAGTTTGGGGAAACAATAAATATTAAGGAGGACAGATCACTGATACAGAACCATCTTGATCACTTAGTGATCACAAGTCAATTAGTGGACACAGTCAACCAGTAAGATCATAGCTCTTGGACCAAAGAAGGTAGGCCATGCTTACAGGATGAGGGACTCTATCCAGAAAAGCAGTGACTAAAGAGGAGTTGAAGGCACTGATGGATAACGACCTGAATGGGAGCTGAAAGTGAGATGCTTTGATTGACTGGGGTAAGATGGTAATATATGAACAGAGGAATAGTGAATAGCAGGAAAGAAATTATATTGCTTCCATAGCTTGGATCAGGTCCATAGTACAACATACAGAATTGGATCTAGCAATGAGAGTCTTTGAGCATGAATAAATGATGTACGTATTACCTAGGCAAAGCAGAAATAACTCTGTTTGACTAATGTTAAGTTGATATATGAGTAACCCACGTTGAAAGTTACTCATAGGCTGCAGTGGGAGAATCATACTCTGAAGGTTTACTTTGTCTTGTTTCTTTTCTTTTGAAGGACTGTAACAAATCAGCTCTGCTTGTAAATTATACGACTGAACAAAGATTGTTTTGCATCTTGTGTGCAGCGTGAACCTGACCACAGGTCTAGAGCCTCAGTTTCTTCTGTAGAAGTAAGCCTTGCCTTTTAATATTAAAGTGGGATTTCTGGTTTTATTCTGAGTAATGATGCTTGATGGGTTAAGTTTAACTCCTTTTTGTCAGCCACAACTCAAAGTCAATACAGAGAAAATGAATGCAACATCTTCTTACTATGTTTCCCCATATAATCTCAACATTTTTATTTCTACTGCTTGGAAGTCAGCAAACATATCCCACATATGAACAAGTAACAAAATCCTAACTCAGGACTATCTGTTTAAAGGTTGTCCATTACTGCTAATGGTGAGATTACCAAGCATTGGCACTAGAGGCAATGAAGTAAAACATTTCATATGCAGAGCCATTAGGTGTCAAGCAGATAAATGAAAATTCAGATTCAACTTGTTAGCAGTGCTTCAGGTTTCAAATGGGCACATGCAGTAAGGTTTGATGTATATATTTTAAAATAAGTAACAAATAACAAAATGACAGGCCTTTTCCGCAGAGTCAATTTATGTTCATGCTACTGCCTCATCATTGGAAATGCTGTGTAGCATCTGGTTAGCTGATATGGGGGAAAAATAGGAAAGAAAAGAGAATTTATCCTGTAAGCAGACATTTCTGTACAATACGACCACCCAAATACTTTACTTGGTATACAAACCATACCGATTTGCTGCTTATTTAAAAGCGATACCAAGCATTGTTGGCAAAAATATCACTTTGTCTCTCTTTTGTTCCACGAATACAACATACCTCAAATAACTAGACTGAAGGCTGCAAGTAAAAAGGCTCGGTATTCGCAGAATAGTTCTTAGTATATAAACACGACATAACCTGTTCATTTTTATCACCGCTGTTCAATCAAATAGAGTAAGTAGAGAATATATATTTTAAAATAATAGAAACGTTATTACACACAGATTTAATTGAAGATTAGAGTCGGTTTTACCTGTATTGTAACTTTTATAGATGCAGCTTATTACAGTGCATTCTTCACTACCAAGAAATAAAAAATAAGCAAGTTTTACCAGTGTATTTTTAACAGCAGCAATTTTGTTGCATCTTGATTTAAGAGGAAGAGCTCATCCCTTCCCATGAATTCCAGAACTTTGACTCGCTTCTTTTAAAATCTGCCTCCAAATGGAAATGCTAGTTTATTGAGGCCAAAAGTTTAGCGTCTGTTCATTGATGATAAGAGGCAGTTGGTAACACATTGAATCTGATAGGGCGAGGACAGGATGAATGTCAGGACCTTAATGTGAAGAATGGTTACAAGTCATTGAAAGTAATGGCTCACAAAAAAACTCACTTGGTTACCTTCACTGCAGTTCGGTTTTTGCCATCTGCTCCAAGACATCAAAACAAGAAAATGAAACGTGAAATTATCTCCATCCTGCATTTGCATAATGAGGAGGTGGATGCAATTTTGCTGGCTAGCCAAACACCCTGGGTCAAAACAGGTTTAAGTTGTCAGTGCCAGTTTGTACAGCACTGTCACGTGACTGAAGTATAAATGAAACAGGATTGCAGACCTGGGAACCAGTAAATCCAAGTAAAAATATAGAAATGCGAAACGTCACATTTTTGTTTCTGTTCGTTCGCTTAGAAACTTGTCTTTGCAGCAGTTTTAATTGCTGACTTCTTTTGTTTTAAAGGCTGATATATGGAGAAAAGTAGCTGTGAGTTACAATTTAGTAAAAGGGTGGGCCAGTGGGATTAGCAGGCAGCAGAGAGAGCCACAAGAAAGCCCATTCCCTTTCACCAGAGAGCCAGTTTGCGGAGCAAACTAAAACTTGTTCAGCAGGTTACGTGGAGCTGGAGCTGTCACAGAGGTTAGCTCTAATAGAGAAGAGATTAGCTAATGTCAGTTGAGAAGAATCCTTTCTTTTGCCTGCCGGCAGCTTGGTACCATGATCACAGCTAAGAGAAAGAGAAGAAAAAGAAAATGATCTTTATTCTGGCTGCGCACAATTTTTGTATCACCTCCGAGAATAATCTGTGGTCCCGGGTGAACAAGACTCATGGTCCACATGAAAGGACAAATGCTTTTTAACTTCTAGGCCTGCTTGTCTACTTATGCAGGGGTGATGAATGCTGTACATATATTTCTGCCTGTCTGCTTGGATGACTTTTATGGCCGCAGCCCAGAATAAAGTGACAAAAAGCTCTACATGCCCCGTCCCCTCCCAGAAAGTTCTGTTTTGAGATTGCCATTTTGCTTTTTGCCCATTTTTTGTTTTCAGGACCTATGAATTGGCTGTAGTGTAATAGTGCCTGGCTAAAGCCAGACACCACAAGGTGGCACTGATGCCATTTGATGGATACCACATTGGAGGCTTCATTTTAGACAACCTTCATCTCTCTCTCTCCAAAGCTGATCACACATAAGTGGCCCCCTTTGACCCCAGTGGGAATTACCTGTATCTTGCAATAGGGAAATGGGATCAGGGTGTATGCAAGGCAGATAATGAAGGCAGCTACAATGGGAAAGACCTGAAAGCTTGGCTTGAGTCATTCATCTGTGAGAGAGTGTGTGCCCGGTGGTGGGGAGGTGGTAGGGGTGGGGGTGGTGCCTTGACTTCACCTGCATGATGCTGGGAGTTCATGTGGTTGGAAGGGAAGCAATCCTGAAAGATGACGGGGGAAACTCAGCGATCTACCATTGTTATCCATACTTTTTCTCTGTTCTTTTTAGTGAAGGTCAAACCTCAAAACGTTTGGCATTTTGAATAAGAAGGTCTCAAGCTTGCAGCCTCTTGTTCCTTTTAGTAATCCCTTCAGTGCGTGGTTGAGCAGATGTTCTCATATTCTGGGGTATTTAGGGAGTTAACAGCTAGTACTCTGCAGGTTGAGCTGGGCTATTTCTGATCTGCCTGTAGCATGCTCACGCAGAGTCCTTTCTCTTTGCATGAGTGTATGACAATTAGCAGAGTTAATGAGGCTAACATAAACTATGGTGCCTTCAAGGCACTGATGACCACCATACGTTGAGGTACTGAGCAGCTGCTCTCGTTCGATGGTAGAGTTTGAAGTAAATTCTATAATTCTTTATATTTCACAACTAAGCTGCACCAGAGTGCAGGCAATAGCAGTTTCCACTGCAATAACTGGCACCAATGCTTTTTTTTTTTTTTTAATCTCGGAAGACTATATTTCACTTTTGCTGCCTCATTTCTTGGCCTGGGTGTGAAAGACCCAGTTTGCTAAGACTGCAGCAGGTTCATGAACTTCTATAGGGGCTTTATATAGAGGGGGGCAGAGTACCATGATGAGCGGGTGTCTTCTGTGTGTAAAATGGAGGAGGATTTTGCCAAAGACGGGAAACATGAAGAGTGTCTTGTGTACTTGGGAATTGGGGGTGACTTTGTTCTAGATGTACTGAGAATGGGCTGAGGCCTTGAAGTCTTTCTGTATAAACGGTGAGGACTGGATGCTTCAGATGTACCATCTGCATAAGATTCATCATGACAACCATGGAAAGCAAGTAGAGAATGCTACCTGCTCCCAAGCATTAGCACCGTCAAAAGCTAGTGGAGGTTTTAAAGCTAACAATTTTTTTTTAAAGACCTGCCATTCTGTATATGGTTGCTGTCATCTGAATGAATTGCACATTGTATGAAAATTGCATGCATACAAAATAATGATCTGCATAGGTACGTGTAAAGAAATCAGTATTTAAAATGCTGACATAATGCAGCTCAAGTCATAAAGCAGCACAAGGTGTGTCTATGAGGCTCAATGTGTCTATGAGGTCTTTTTGCTGATAAAATACAGATTAAGCAAGAGCGAGCCCAATATAATATTCAGACTAATGAGGTGATTCCTTTTACCTGCATCTACACTTGTGCGTGGTATATTGTTAATTATTACACCAACGGACCTAAAAGAGAGCAGAGTTATTGTGTGCCATGGGGGATGTTTGAGATGTTTTGAGTGGAAAGGTTGGAGGTGTGGGAAGAGACAGTGAAAGCTAAAGCCTCCTCCCCATGGCAAGCCTATGTAGCTGGGAGCTGGCACCTTATTTGGGATAGAAATCCCAAAGTTTGGGTGCGGGGGTCAAACTCCCAAGTTGCAGCTCATCACTGCCTCTCCGCAGGAGGCCGCATGAGCCTGGTGAGAGAGAGTCCTTGGTCTGAGCTACATAAAAGGAAGATTGTGCAATATAATGGGTTGTTCAGCACTAGTTTGTACTGTGTAATGATCTTTCAGATCTAGGCGAGAAAGGCACAGTCAGGCTTGCTTAAATGTAGCGGCCTCAAAGGGGCTTGTCTGGCATCCTGCTTCCAAGTTCTCTTTTCTGAAGTATTGCTTAGAAGCTCATAAGTATATACAGCTTTTGGATTTAGATCTCATTTGCTCGTAAACTTACAAATGGTCAGGAAAGGCTGTTTGATAAGACACAGAAGATGCAAGTGTCTTGGCTGTGAACTAAGCTCACAGTCATTACAGCCAGTATGCACCGTTTTGTTCATAATACTGTTTCTTTCATGTGTCAGCAGAGAGAAATACAGCAGCAGAAAAATCCTATGGATCTGCTGAGATGATTAAACCTTGTAATTAATGAGAAAAATGCCAGATATTCACAGACATGATGCAACTCATCCCAGAAATACGGCACCTGAACGTCTTATAAAGAAGAACAACAAAGCCGATTAAGCATTATGTGCTGTTTTCTTTAGTGACAAACAGATCTTGAGAATTATACAACAAAAAGTGTAAGACCCGTGTGGTAAGAATTAATCTGAACTCTGAAGATTTAAGGCTTAATTATAATTCTGTTCCAAGACGGCAGGCTGTGTGAACTGCTGTTGCTAAACTGTACTGTGTAAACACGGCATACTGATGGAATTTGCTTGTCAACTCAACTGGCATTTCTGTGCGCTAAGCTTGTCTTTCTGTCAGCCGAGTGCATCATGGGAAAAGATAAGTATCTCAAGGGAATGTGATCTGCATGTTCAAGAAAAGACAAACTCACAAGTGCCATGAAAGGGCTTTGGCACACATTGCGTTGCTCAAAAGACAGCAAGCCAATTTCCTGTAAATTCTGCATACTTAGTGTGTGGGGGTATGTGTGTGTGGGCGGGGAGGGCGGGGGTTGCATATAATATTGCTGCTTCCTGGATTAAAAGTATACCTTTTTATATTACATTAGTGATTTAAAAATAAGGAGATGATCTCGGCGCAGTATAGTGACATTAAACCAGCAATCGCTAGATTAGAATTTGGAAAGTTTATATTTCTATGATAATGCTTTTTTTCTGCACTTCAAACTTCAGGTTTATTTCTACCAGAATAAAAAAAAAATGTGTAAGAGAAATTAAGCCAACAAAGTAATGCATTATTAGTATGTTCAGGTGTCTGGTTTCACTTCAACAGGGATTTTATGGCCAGGATCATCAAGTTAGAGATAAGAAAAAGACCAGAGAAAATTGCTGTTTTGTTTACTGGTTAGAAACACATTGGGTTATATCTTTCACAATACAGAAGAAAGAGCAAGGTAAAATCAGGCCGTGCACGAACAACATTATCTGATAGCTGAAACCTGGAGAAAGCATCTACAACCCTGACTCCCTTTCTCCGTCTATCTTTTCTTTGGTTGGTGCAATGAAATACAATTAAGCAAATACCGACAACAGGGCTAGGGACAGACATTCAAAAAGCCTGAGCCTGAATTGATTCAGTCTTTGCAGGTTAGTCTAACCTGGCTAGGCTGAATCAGTTTGTAACTGCACAGACATCTCAGAAATGCAGACATGTGCCTGCAGTGGCTCAAGCTAGAAGCTGGGCAGAGGAGGGAGGGAGGGCACTAGAGCAGCCCTCCCTTCCCTTGTACAGAGCTGAGCTGAGAGGGGTGTTCCATGCTTACGACCATCCCAGCAGGGACTTAATAACACAGTGTTTATCACCCCTACATCAGTGTTTATCACCCCATTAAGAAAACAGCAGAAGGACATTACCAGTTACCTGTTGATTCTGCCTTTGTCCCACCTGCCACAGCACCAACCGTAGCCAGCATGTGGTCTGCTAGCTAATGCTGTGTGTCTGTGTAAGGCAGAGGGGAGGGGGGATCCCTGCTTAGCAGGGATTAGCAGGGGCATAACAAACCAGTCCAGGGAGGTGATACCTCCCCTTGATGCTAGAGTACTGCATTCAGTTTTGGGCACCGCACTTCAAGAGGCATGTGGACAGACTTGAGAGGGTTCAGAGGAAGGTCACTCATATGGTTAGGGGCTTGTAGGCAAAGCCCTATGAGGAGAGATTGAGGCCCCTGGATCTCTTCAGCCTCCACAGGAGAAGGCAGAGAGGTGATCTTGTGGCCACCTACAAAGTCATTGGGGGTAGGGGGACAGCAAGGGTGCTCCAGGGCACCCCTTCAAGTAACTAGGAACAATGGCCACAAACTGATGGAGAACAGATTCAGGTTAGACATCAGGAAGAGCTTCTTTATGGTAAGGGTGGCCAGAATCTGGAATGGACTTCCAAGGGAGGTGGTGCTCTCCCCTACCTTGGGGGTCTTTAGGAGAAGGCTGGATAGGCACCTGGCTGGGGTCATCTGACCCCAGCGCTCCTTCCTGCCCAGTGCAGGGAGTCAGATTTGATGACCTGCTAAGGTCCCTTCCAACCCTAACATCAGTGAATCCCTGAAGGAAAATACAAGAAGAAAATATGCCAGTGAAAGAGTCATGGGTCTAGTTGGTTCTGTTAAAGTTGCCATTTTTGATTTCCTTCATTCTAGCAAGGATGAGCATGTAGACTTCTTTACTTTTTCACGGCTGTGTATAGAAATCCAAGCTATTTATACAAAACTGCCAGGGACTATGCCCCAAGGTCTTCTTGGAGTGTGGATAGCTGTCCCCCCATTCTTGCAGGCAAATACTGCACAGGGCACTGTTGCAAAAGGGGAAAGCTGCCAAAAGCAGTGACTATGCCTTAAGGAAGAGTATGAACAATGAAAGGAAAAAAGGAGTGATGAAACCAGTGGTGACTGCACAGATGAGAGGCATTGTAAGGGGCAAGGACCCAAGTCACCCAGGGGAGCCAGTAGGTAAAAGCCCAAAGGGAGGTAGGCTGGCAGGAAGTCATAAAGCCAGAGTTGGGGGAGATTTTTGTTGAAAGGGGCTGCTTGTATTTGCGTTGTGTTTCAATCCAAACCAGAGGACCAGATTGTGGCTAAGGGGCCTGCAGGGAGGCTACAGGGGTGCCTGAGAGGCACCCTGCATAGAGCCCTGTAAGGGTAAGGGGGCTGGGTGGCACCAGTGCCATCTAGCTTGGGTTTGGGAACCAGGAGGCAAAGGGGTGCAAAAGCCACCTTGATCAAGTCAAGGACCCCAGAAAGGTGAGAGGAAAAGGGAGGGTATCCTAAGGAGGGCATCGCAGCTGCCCCTAGGACCCAGTCCTGCTATGGTGAGCTATGACGACTGTGACATGAGATGAAACAAAGGAGAGGCCTGAATAAAATGAATCCTTGCTTTTCCCCCAAAAATATATATGAGGGAGTATTGTCTGTGACTGATGCAAAAGAGATGTAAATACTTTAGTTAACTAACCTTGTGATGATGTCCAGCAGATCTTCTGAAATGGGTTTGCTTATTTGTGTGATATGGCTGGACCCAGGGCTGACAGCCCAAGATTATAGTTCCAGCTGTGCCACGACCCTGGTCTGCAATTTTGGGGGAGACAGGGTTATTTTTTGGGGGGGGGAGGGGGTTGGTTGTATTTCCTTCTTGCAAAGAGGGTAACATTTTAGGAATATGACTGGAATCTGCATCTGCTGCATCATGCCAGCATTATTTTCTAATGAATACAGGTTTTAGAAACTGGGTTCAAGTAGGTCTGAGCTCAAGCCAGACATTTGCTGGGCTGTGATTCATTCTCTGTTTAAATAAATGGGGAGTTAAAAATGCTCAGAACTATGGACCCAGGACAACTTTGGGGCTAGGAAATAGGGGTTTGCATCGCTGGCTTTCTGGAGAGTCGCAGTGACTTGGGAAATGTTGGTTTTCTTTAAATTTAATCTAAAGTCATTCCATCATGATCTTTTTTTATTATTTTTAGTAAGCCATTAAAATATCTAAAGCGAAACAAAGATGTTGTGCCCTTCAGCTGTTCTTGGTCGTTAAATGTAGTAAGTCGGTTGTGAATATCTGTCATACAGTGTTGCACCTTCAAAACACAGAACGTGAGAGGTCTGATACTGCTCTCATCCAAACCAGTGGGTGACAAAGTACAGGACTGACTTCCATAAGAGCCCCTGTCTTTAGTTCGAGCAGCGCTGGGCCTAGTGCTCCAAAGCACAACCATCACTGACATGCCTAACATGTAAATACTATTAAATTGCACCACAGAAAATTTACTACCTCCCATTAAAGTAGGTATTACTTACATTTTATTACTGTGTTTAAGCTTGTCATTATAATTCAGTGCATTTGGTAGGAGGGGCAGTGGGAGAGAGGGACCCAGTCCACTGGGGTTGTACGTAGTTCGTTGTATGTATTAGTCAGTGGAACTACAAAACTCCCTTAATGCTTCAATAAATATGCCAAATATCTGTAGCAACCTGCTGTTCACGATGCCCAGATTGCTTCTTTGTAAGTAGGTATCAATCTTCACTACTTGCTGCGTTCAACCTTTCTGAGTCTGTGATCGGGATCCATCTGTTCAGCTGTATTTGTTAGTGTGTTTTTCTTATGACATATAGCCTTCAAAAATGTTAGTCTTCAAGTGGTGCCATGATACCTGCTGTGTTGTATTTGTCAGAAACAATGGTAGTATAATAGTTTTAAACTACAAAGACAGGGAAATGCGGATATAAAAAATCATGCACTTCTAGCTAAGCCAGTAGTTGTTGTTTTTTTTCCAATGGCTTCTATTTGTATGCGCAGGCTGAGCTTATTAACTTCACTAAAAGGGCCAAATGTCATGGTCAGCTACATCTTTTTGGACTCGTCCATATTCTGGGTGTGCCAGAACTCGTTGGAATACAGCTGAAATTTCCCTTATATGCATATGTTGATTTTTAAATGTATATAGCAGCTATTCAGGATTAAAACATAAAACTGCCTCAATAAAACTGCCTCAATAAAATAAAGAATTTATTTGGCTTTTGGTTTAGCAGCTTTTTTCTTTCTTGTAATTCTTTTTTTTGTTTTTTTGCTCTAACACTGATGGAATAGGCCTGTTAACAAGAAAAAAAAAGAGCGGAAATCAAAAGTCGAAGTATTTAGTGACAGTTCTAATAATGTTTGTATGCAAGGTATGGATAAGACTTAAGTTAAAAGCTTCTTAAATATATATACGTCTGAACTGCTGGCTGTGCCAGCAAAGCTAAAATAATCTAATTCTGTTGAGTTAATTTTGCAAATGTTTGTGAGCTACTGACTGCTGCAACAAGATAGCTGTTGTTTTGGTGCATTCCTGATCTGATATACTTACAGTAACAGAAGGCAATATCATCTGCGACATACAAATGGTATATGCGATCAGGAGTCTGGCATTATCAGCATCTGTGGAAAATTCCCTAGACTGAGCCATGATTCATATATATGGAAATATATTAATTGAATAATTATCCTACAGTGGCAACATCGCAGGTGGCTAACCATGTGCACTTTGTATGGGTGTCACTGGAAATGCTAAGGAGCTCAGATAGAGGCATTCAAGTTTCACACTGAAGACGATATCCAGCATTTAGCTGTATAGGAAAAGAATATACAAGTAGGCTCTTATTCTGAGAAATAATCTTAAAAACCTCTGTTTTTGGCATGATTACAAACAACGCAGGTATGGAGAGAATACGCTAACAAGGATGCAGTATATATACGTAGAAGTCAGTTTGGAAAGATGCCTGCCTAAGTATTGTACAGCACCAAAATTTGGCATTTGGTCATTCAGATCAGTGTTTAAACTGGAATCTGGATACCTGGCAGAACCTAATTTTTTTCAAAACTGGACGTGATGTTTTATAATAAACCAGTATTATGTTTCCACTGCATTATGCATATATCCTGATTTTTTTTAAAGCCTGTAAATGCAAAATGATGTATATGCTTACCTACTTTATCCATGCATTTTAGTTGATAGTTATTTGCTGGGTTGGAAGGGACCTGAGCAGATCATCAAGTCTGACCCCCTGCCATGGGCAGGAATGAATGCTGGGATCAAATGACCCCAACTAGGTGATTTATCTAGCCTCCTTTTGGACACCCCCGAGGTAGGAGTGAGTGTTTTACATTAAACATAAAACATTTTAAGTGTTTCAAGTCCAATAACTTCCATATATTTCATTGTCACCTATGGTTTAGTTAATACCCTGCAGGAAAGATCTTAAGCAGAATGAATGCAAATAATAGCAGTGTAAAATAATAACTTTGAGTTTTTACCTATGCAGCCGCTCCACGATGGTCTCAACAAGTAAATGAGTATCTTGGACCAAGCTTCCTTTTCTTTGCCACGTAAATGTTACTATCTTCCCTTGGTCATGAGAATAACTACCACTATACGCACAAACCCTGATTAGATGCACTCTCTCTCTATTGGGCTGCATGAAGAAAAGTTGCTAGAGATGCTCTTGGATTATTCCAGATGCTCAACCTTTTGGGACCAATGAAAAGTCTCTCTGCCTTTAAGACTCCCTACCCTGTCCAAGCCCTACTCTGCCAGTAGGATTGCTAAAGTAAAAACTAGAGCCCTAATCCATTTTCTTGCAGTTTGGGGCTCCTCCCTCTGAGTCAATGCTCAAGGATGGGAAATAAATTCTGGATTTACTTGTTCAGGCCCCCGACTGATGTTACTCTTATTATAGTCACAACATCATCCAAGCTTCCTCAGTGCCTGCACATATAAACTTCTGTTTGCAAAGGTTTGTTTATATATATATATATATAACATAAAGCTATAAACCTTTATAGGACACATTATATATATAAAATACATTTTCATATTAAAAATCCCTACTATATTAGTTTCTCAAACAGTTGTTTCAAATGCCTGGTTCTGATCCCAGTGTATGTCTGTGCAAAATGTTTCAATTTTTTTTTATTGTTTTCTTTTAAAATTTTAGTCATAAATTTGACATTTTTCATGCCTCTTCCCAAGTTGTCAGAACCGCAGCATTATTATTTCAGGAGGAGAATGTTTTGAATGGAATATTCCTATAGTAAAATGATAGGCACTTCTTTTTTCTAAAAGACCGGTAATATGCATATTACATTATTTATCCAGAAGGATGGATCATATGAATACAGATGATATCTAGGCTTGTTTAGTTCAGTCACTTGGGGAAAGATACACTGGTTGGGTAGGAGGTGAGGCAGAATCAAAACCTAACCAAAAAAAATAAAAAATAAAAAAAATTAAAAAAGGGAAAGAATTTTGATTTTTTTTTCACGCGTTTTACCTGTCTTTTCCCTATTCTTGTTGGTTGTTGGCGAAAAAAAAGAAGTTTTGATTAATTTTCTTTTCTGGCCAGCTGTCACTAAGCCACAGGGCCCCTTTAGAAATCAATGCTATTTACTTGATAACACTGAAATGGTTCCTTTTAAACACTCACCTGTGATGTAGATCTATTTATATAATTTTTTTTTTTTTTTTAACTCAGTGAAGCAGAAATAGCACTCAGTGAGAGACACCTGGACCAGCTTTGCCAGTGTTCACTTCAGCCTTGACCTGTGACACATCTATTATTTCTCTCCTGGACTTTTGTTGAGAGCAGCGTGTCAATTGTGCCCACATCTGTCAGTCTGTATGGTGTCAGTGTAATGTGAATAAATAGGGACTAGGATTAGATCACCTTTGAAGACAGGGCAGAGAGCAAGGCAGTTTTTTCAGGGTTGCTTTCAATTGAATAATTTCACTTTTATGTATACGTTTTCAGCACAGTGATTAATGTTGCATGCATCCAATACTACTTTTCATACCATTCGGCTAAATATACTTCTTCCCCTGTAGTGCAATATATATTTAGTTAGTTCATGACTCACAGGTACTGTTTCCTTTGAGCAGATCCACATCCTCAACTTTATTAAATGTCTGATTCTCTTCTGTGTGCTCTCTCATCACCCAGTGCGCAGTTTTCTTAAATGGCTTCTAATCTCATGACCCTTCCACCTCTGCCCCCCCTTAAAATATGACTCCTTCAAATCGGCCATAATAAAACTACCTTTTGCACTAAGCTTAGTTGAGGTTGGGGGAGGGTATCATTCCTTTCTATATAACGGTATCCGGTCTGCATTTTTCATAAGACTTCGTATTTTTCTAACTTCTTTAGAAAAGGATCTCAAAGCACTTTACAAATGTTAAGTAAGCTTCCCAATGCATCTGTGAAGTAGAACTGGAATATAAGTTCTGTGTTACATATGCCATTCAGTCACCTCTGATTTAAATGAACAGCTACAGATTTGGAGGGCTAACTTTTGTTTGCAGCCACATGAGTCTCCTTCTCTTTTACCTTTCAAAACACATGTCCCATCACCTTTTCCACCTAGGAGGTCCTATACCACCTAGCCATGCAAAAAGTTAGATTGCTAGGAGCTGGATTCAAATGAAAAATCTTCACGGAGACTTTTCCTATGAAAAACAATCAAAAACTTGTTCCCAAGCTAGACACTCATGCCCATATCCCAAGATTTACAGTATTGGATATTCCACTCATTTACAGCCTTGTGTTATGTTCAGCTAACTATTTCTGTCGGTGGAATAACACGATGGAGAAATCCAAACACCCGTCATATGACAATGTATTATCACCATGGCCTAACAAATTTACAGCCTCCATGTTCATACACTCGTATCTTCCAAATTCTCCACCCGAGTTTCCACTTATCCCTTCAGGCTGCCAACCTTAGCACCCCAGAAGTTACTAGCAGTAGCTCAGATACATTTCTTGTAGCATTTTGGTTAAAAAAAAAAAAAAGTTATTTCTAAAGAAATGCTATAGCTCAAGCAGATAGCAGGGGCAGTTTTGAGACAAGGGGCCATATTATTCCGTGCAAAGGAGATGCTCAGCCATCATACCTGAATAACAAAAGGCAAGTTGACCTGACAGGCAAGCACATCTTTCCCTGATGGGATCAATTAACAATTGAAGAGTGAGCTGAATCTTGGCCCATGGGGCTTTCTAAAACACCAACCCTGATGCACTTATGAAAATATGCAGTGGGGATGTTCTAAGTTTTAGCTTGAAGAAAACTTCATCAGGCTGAGATATTCCTGAAAATAGGAGCATGTAATGCAAAGGGTCAGTTTTGACTTCAGCAGCACGAATTGCTATGAGAGACCCTCTCCAAAGAGATACTTGGGGCGCTGGAGAAGGTCTGGAGTCATCCATCAAGAACGGTTTCTGCCGCAGGGAGGCACAGCTACAGCCAGCTGCACTCAGCAACCTTTGCCAGTAGTGTTCCTACCCTGGAGAAATACAAATTGCTGCTTTCATGTCTCTGTGCCAGGGCCAAACTCGAGGAGAAATGCTTTTTACAGTAACTGGAAATAAAGCAGAGAGAAAGAACATGCTCAGTTCTACCCCAATCAAAGTTAATGGCAAAACTGCCTTTGTCAATAATAGCAGCAAAGTCTCTCTGCAGTACATTAGCTAGGAAAGATTATAAAGCCTATCAAACCTCATACATCAGACCACACACCATCCAATTACTGCTGGTGGTTAAAACTCCCCCAGGGGGGATATTTATTCCAAGTTTGTCATTGATAAAGTTTCTCATCCTTTCCCTTGAAGCGTCCTGTGCTGGCCACGGTCAAGGACGCGATGCTCTCTTTGTGTAGGAGCAATTCCAGTGTCCCCGTTGCTTCAGTGGGGACAAGATGGGACATTTCAATCAGTCACCTATTCAGAGTCCTGCAGTATTCAACAGGGTATCCTGGACTCATAATCTTAGCCTAATTGCTAGCCCATTTTGAGTTAATAGTTGCAAGGTACTTCTGATGAATTTTCTATTTAAACCAGAATAAGCTGGAATTAAATCTCCACCATCAGCCTTCTTTCATTTATTAGCATTGCAACACTACACAAAACAGCAGTTTATTTGTTTGCTTAGAAGCAAGTACTGATGACAACTGAATTGATCTTAATGACCAATCTGTAAAATGGTAATGAAGGACTATATTGCGCTTGCTGGCAGGATAAGAGCCAAAGGGAAGACTTTTTTTTTTTAATATGGAGAGTTATTTTAAAACAAGATCATAGCTGCTTGTTTAGCAGTTTATAAAGATTTAGTGGAATTTCAAGGGGCGTCAAAGTAAAAGAAAGAGCTTGAAGGGAAGATCATAAAGTATCTGTTAAAGATGGTATCCCTTGTTCTCATCAGCTGATGAAAACGAGCACCAAGGCAAGCTGCTGGGAGGGCGGGATGTTCTGGTAAGCCGTTCTTTCAACTTGCTGGGGGATCCTAGCACAACATAGCCTTGCGGAGGTGTGCCGTCCGTGGTGTTGCTGCCTCTCTGCTCCCTTGCAGCCTCCTCTAGTCAAGGAAGGCTTTTTATTAAGGACGCATCGGGATTGAGTTCTGCCATACCCATGTTTCCACCGATATAAGGGGCCTTAAGCTGTCAGGGCAAGCTAGAGCAGGCCGTATCCTGCTCAAACGAATGCTGGAACCACGCAAAGCAGAATTGGGGAAAGTAGAAGCAACCGATGGCTACTTCACGTAGATCAAAGAGCGGAAAGTGAGGTCCACATCATAAAGCTCTATATCCAGCCTGGTCATTGCTAACACTGACATGAACACTACTTAAGGCTTTTTAATGAAATCTTACATTAAATATTAATAGTTCCTTTTTTTTTTCCTTAGTGTTGATTTGATCTTTCTTTCTTTCAGTCGAAGGGTTTTGTACGTGTACTATGGGACAGGGAAGGGTGGAATTGTTCGTTTCTCGAGGGCTATATACATAAATAGCATGTTAGACACGATGTGTATTACTGCGAAGGTGTTTGTCACGGTGTGATGTTCTGAATGTCCTGGAATGGTTTCTCTTTGGTGTGGTTTGATGGTTTTTTTGCTTTCTGTACCTGATCTTTTGTGAAATAAAGTTGTCAAAAGTCAAAAGTCAAAGTCTTTCTTTCTTTCTTTCTTTCTTTCTTTCTTTCTTTCTTTCTTTCTTTCTTAAGATTTATGCTCTGTGAAAATAAAGCTGTTCTGTTCTTTGGGGAATAACTTGCTTATTAATACTAATGAAAGCTAAGAACATTACTCCTGCTCACATCAGGGGGAGAATAAGAGCCATTCTCTCTCACAGCAACACATCAAAGCAGTTTAATAAAATACAAGAAATCAAGTGTAATCTTTAGCTGTAACCACCCTGGACCATGGGTCGGGAGCAGAAGGTCACCATGGGCATGTGACATAGCATTGCTGCCAGCCACCTCCCTTAGGAAGTCATCAAGGGACCTCATTCCTTTCTCTTACTTTTACCCCTCAATCTCCCTCTCATACACATCTTATATATGCAGTGTGTTTTGCAACTTTAACTCCTTCATACTCCCTGACAAATGAAACTGGGAGAGCTTTGCATGCAGAGAAGCAGTTTCTAGAAGGACCGGCCAAACTACGCTTCATCAGACAGCGTATGCACCTTTGACTTAGTCCGTAAGGTACAGCTCTACCCTGCCTTCTGCTTGCTTTCAGACTAACGTGGCTCGCTCTTTCTCTGCTCATGAATAGCATTCACACAGTCCTGCAGTTAGACCACTGGAATGAAGCTTTGCCGATTTATCCCCTACAAGAAAAAAAAAATTATTTAAGTGTGGCAGAAATTGTACCTGATGTGCTATCTCTTTCAGAATATTAGAGAGTTTGCATCCCGGTGGCTCAAGATAAAGGATGAACCCGCCTGGGACTGTCATTCTTTATACATCAGAGTTGTCAGTGAGTGAGTTATGGGTTGCTAGTCAGCTTCATCTTATTCAAACCTCACGCCCAGCTTTTGGGATTGAAAACGTATGTAAAACCAGTCAAAGAAGTACTTAATTTATCCAGGAATGAGGAAGCAGAATCCCATTAGAGTTGTCAGTTCTCCTTCGATATTTCTCAACTGTCCTGGCCGATTCTTCTTTTTTTTTTATCCAGTGCATGTGAAATCAAGGTAGTACAAGACTCTACATGAGAGAGACTCCTTTTTTATTTTTTTTTGCAGCTTTCAGCAATGCGAATGTTATTTTGCAGTGTGAGTGAAGTGTGTAGTTAGAGAGTTTGGGCTGAATTGATTTCCTCACTAAAACCTTCCTCACCCTATTTTCCTCAAAGATGGAAACTTCTTCTGATATCAAACTCCCGTCCTTTTTTTTTTGAGAGTTTAAGCAAGGAGGGCTTTGCAAATCCATCTCGTGCCTTACCCAAAGGCCCTCGTGGTGTGATACTTTTCATACAGAAAGTCTAGTTCAGCTTTGAAAAGCTAGTTCTCTCTCTCTCCAATTCTCTTAACTTCTATACTGGTGAGCCAGATGATTAACCTGCGAGGCAACCCATGAGGTTTTGTTTCAATCTTTCCTTTGAAAGAGTGAGGGGCTTATACGCAGACACACTGCTTTTTCTTCTTTCTGTTCCACTAAGTGGGTCTTTATGAACAAGACCTCCTTGTGTTAGAAACACAGGATCATAAGGAAAGCAGGACTGGAAGGGACCTCGCACGGCAGGATCATCCCCGATTAAACCAGCCCAGCCAACCTGCTCTTGCTCACTTCCAGGGATGGAGACTCCACAACTTCTATAAGCCTGGTCCAATCTTTAACCCCCCTTATAGTGTTGCTGCTTGCCTTTTTTTTTTTCTTTTTTCTTTTTAAGAGCTCCGCTTTCTGTTCTTTCACAATCCCTTCCTCCTGCAACCTTACATTTATTCTTCTTCATTTGTAACCTTAGTTTCTCTGCTGTCTGTCTTTCCTTCTCCCATGCCTTCACCATCAGGTCATTTCTGATGCTTTCCATCTCCTGGAATCCTTTATGTTGGCTTCTGGCTTCATTGCAAATGGAGCATTTTTCTTTATGTCCACTACTGAGATGTGCCATGTGTAATATATGGGCACCAAATGGCAGCTTTCCTGAAGCTTCAGTCTAAATGAAACATAGGTTTGAAGGCAACATTTCTTGTCCCCCTAAAGTTAAGAGGGGTTTTGCCATGGTCTTACCGAGTCCAAGATTTAGCCATTAAAAGGTTCCTGTGTAGTCCCCCCTTATGAAGTGTCCCTGAAGATAAGTCAGGAAGTCTTGCCACTGACTTGCCTGAGAGCACCATCCAGCTCCTAGCTTTCAGAAGGGTTCAGATTGCCCAAAATACATTTCCTGCCATCCCTTCTTTCAAGGTTTCATGGAAATAAAGGAGTGTGGATATTGCGTACTAGTGAACAGGAAGTTTGCATGACTAGATAGCTCCATGTGCTGCAGTTCACTTGCATGTAGGTGTGTGCACATGCATGGGTGTGACGACGTAGTCATTTTAATGGTACTCCAAGAGAACGAATGTCATGAGAATAATTATTTAGAACTGAGTCAAACACCTTATCCACCGTGGCTAAACTACAAAGGTCTCATTAAAATGGAAAGCCTGCATCAAAGCAGTGCAACTAAATGGTTGAAGATGGGGAGGGCAGAAGTGTTGCTGTCATTCGAAGGGTCTCCAGTGTCATTGTCTTTCCAACTATATGTTTGAGGGTTGAGATTCTTGAGATCTTGGGATGTTGGGATTCTTTTCCAAAAGTACATTTCCTAGATATTCAGGCTACATACAGATGTTCAAGAAGTCCGAAGCAGAAGTGCTCTTGGCGCTTTACTCAAAGTGCCCTAGATTAGGTTGGGACAGATCCAAACACCCATGTGCTGCTTGGTTGGGTGGGGGGCTTGCATGCACAGGCTGCAGCAAGCAGCCTGGGGACACTCCTGCATACCTCCCAGGAGGTTTTGGGAGCAGCCAACCAGCCCTGCATGGCCAGGGGGCCCCCTCCCCAGCCTCACTCCCTTGCTAGCTGGCTCCTTTCAGCACTAGCA
The DNA here is from genome assembly GCF_030867095.1 of Alligator mississippiensis. NCBI lineage: Eukaryota > Metazoa > Chordata > Crocodylia > Alligatoridae > Alligator > Alligator mississippiensis. The sequence goes on along the minus strand of NC_081831.1, from coordinate 78,258,674 downwards.
GCTAGTGGGGAGTGGAGCTATCTGCCCTGTGGACCCAGCCCGGTCCCCAACTAAGACCGATGCCTGCAAGCTTGTGGGGGTGGTGGGGTGGAGGGGATACAGAGCCTCTCTGGCATGTGGATTCGGCCCATGCAGCTACTGGGAGAGACATTCCCAGACTCCTTCCCCCACAACGCCGTCCAGCTGGGCTGTGGTGCACCGTGGGGTTGGGGAAGATCCAGGGACATAAATCTCTCCCACCCTGGCCAGGCTGCATGCGGGGCTGGGATCAGAGACTGTCACTAACTCAGGATAATGACAGCCGAGACGACAGAGCGGGCCCGGCCCAGGAGGCCCATGCCTAGAGCACAGCCCTGAGCAATGCCAACTGGGATGACATGCTCTAAATTAACCCTCAATGAGATCTGGCACAGACGTTCAATAAAGCGCTCTAACAGAAAGTGCTTTAATTTAATACCCCATCTATCGAGGCTTAATTTAGAAAGTGAGCATTTTTAAAATGCTCTAAGAGCCATGAATGTCTGTTCTGTTATAGCTTTAGAGCACTTTCTGCCTGCTTAAAATGAGATAGGTACAATGCTTGTACCTAGCCTTAGCTATCTAGCATTCATGTGCACCAAGACTGTAGTCAGTGCACAGCACCAAAGAGAAGTACCCAAGTCTTTGATCTCTGTGATTTCACCCATATATCTACTCTAGGCTTTCTTGACAGCAAGAAAAAAAGCTTTCATTTTCACAGCCTTCAAAACTTGAGGCGTCACATTCAATTCAGATTGATTATATTGCGGTTAGGTGCTTGTGTGCAGGAGTTGCTATTTTCAGTGCCCAAATATCTTCCCTTGATTAACTAGTTAGGTGCTGGTCCTCTAAATAAAAGGCAATGGCTTTTCTATCATGTTTCTTGTATCTCTTTAATGATGAGCTGTTCTTCTACAAGATAAATTGATCCCTACTGTTAAAACTATTTGAGAAGATGGCGCGTCAGTATGAAAATTTTATTTGAGCCGCTATATTTAAAATATATTAAGACTGTGAAGTAAAACAATGACCCGAGGAAATAAAAAGCTGCGGGAGAAGTGCACCATGGCTTTCTCAGTAAGTCTGAGCGATGGTGTGGTTTATGCAGCAATGAAAATGTGGTAGCTCTATTTTTATTTTACGTGAGGCATTCAGACTTTTAAGGGTGGCTCCCCCGCTGCCTCCTCGAGGCAAGTTCTTATAACTCCTGTCCCAAGCCACTAGCTTCTTTTTCTAACTCCACGGTTGTTTGAAGGGTATGTAATTGCATCTTCTTGAGGGTGACACTGTGCATTTCAGAATGCAAAGGGACTTGGGCATCCAAACTCCCTTGACCCCACCAACCCTATATGGTGATGCCCTACCTTACTTTGTGCCGTCTTTTCACAGGAAGCCAGAATTTCCCACAGAGAACCTGAAAACCCAATACGAGAGCCCTCCAGTGGATGCAGCCTTGTCCAGGTCAGTGTAACATAGGAACTGATTGCTTCCCAGAAGCACATTAAATCACTAGACTTGCATGAGATGTGACTTTGTAGGTATGTGGATTTGAAGGAAAAGATATGCTTACTTCGTTCGCTGTGCTGCATGTATGTGCTGCTGATGGCAAGGTCAGAAAAGGTGCATCTGGCACTTAGAGTAGGAGGTGTTGAGGTTGGAAGTGGATTTCAGCTCTTACAGACATAGGCCTGGAAAAGGTCTCCTGGGCTGTCGAGCCCACTTTTCTCCATTTTCAGGCAGTTGTTAATTCAGCGAATCCCCCAAAAGGCTTTCAAACCTCCACCCACAATTTGATGGCACAGTACCAAGAACACCCTGTAACATGCCATAAAAGCAAGGGAGATGAGGGCGCATCCAATGTGTTGCTACTGCAGTCACAGGGAAGTAGTTGGTTACTATATGCTGAGACCCCAGGAAGAGGACCATGCCCCGTGCGGTAGAGCAGGGGTGGGCAAAATGCGGTCTGCGGGCTGAATGCGGCCCGCCAGCCCATTCTATCTCGTCAGCAGAACCCATAAAAAAATTAGAAAATTAATATTTACCTGCCCCCGGCTGCCTGTCATGCAGCCCTCGATGGCTTGCCAAAACGCAGTAAGCGGTCCTCCGCCCGAAATAATTGCCCATCCCTGCTGTAGCGTCTGTAGCACCCTGACCTAGGGAGACCCCAGGGTCTGCACCACCCTGACCTAGGGAACAAAAAATCTGTTTTGATCTGAGATTTGGTGAATGGTGTAACCCTGAATGGAAGAGCTTCTAGCCTCCAATGCCCCAGCCTTAGCTGCGGCTAACATCCCAAGAAGTCAGAAGGAGGAAAAAATCTCCCAGAAGCCAGTAGAATTTGTTAGGGGAGAAAAATTCCTTCTTGACCCCGGATGTGACCAACAAAAGCCCTGAGGCCTGAGATTCTTGTGGAAATGCATTCCCTCATTTTGGGCAGGCCTCCCAAATATCTGTCTCCTATATAGGTGAGGTTTATTTTTGGAGTAGACAGTCACCCACTGCAATAAAAGCTCCTCTGGTCGATGAGGGGCAGACCCTTGTTTCCTCCCTGTCCTAAGAGGAACATAGGAAAAGCTCTGTAGAGAGCAAGGACTTCAGTTATGTGACTTCTGCAAGGGGGCTGGCAGGGTCAGCAACTATTTTGTGTCCCCTCTCTTGCAAACCTGCAGAGAGGCGCCCGAGAAACGTGGCTCCAATGAGTTTTCAAATCATGTTGCTGGGATTGAAGCCAGCTTTCCTCTGAGGCTGTGAAAAATTATTGCCGTGCTCTGGTATGTTTAACACCGAGGAACTCGAGATTAATATTCTTGTCTTGAGAAAATAATGTTCTGACAAGTACATCAAGAAAATGAGAGAGAGGACTTCATGGGGCTAGGGGGACTGGTAATGGTCTCTAGTATATTTTCTTCTGGGGTACTTGTTCACATCCAGCCTGAAAGCTATTACTACCTGGAGGCTATTCAGTGGCTCACTTAAATACTTTTATTCCATTTTCCAGTAGGTAACTGCCATTTCAAAGACCACCACCACCTCACCCCTGTTGTCAGCTTCACTAGAGAGGCCAATGAGTTAATGGCAGGGAGATTGAAATCCCTTCTGATCTAGATAGGTGGTCCTTTCAAATCAGGCAAATTAGTAGAACAGCATGGGGAAGCTTAAGCTGCCACTTCCCACAGCTAGAACACTTCAGGATCCAGGGCTGTCAATCCGGCATCTTTTATGAGGCCTGAATTCCCTTTAAAACATAGGAAGAAAAGAGAACAAAGGCTGAAAAGCTGGGGCAGCTGAGCTTTGAGTTTTTATTTGCGGTTCGGAGGCAGCGGCCCTTTCTGAATATACATATGTTTTATTTAAACACCATATGGTTTTGCTGACCTACAAGATGTCGATATCTCCACCCTCGTTTTCTACGTGGTCTTCTATTCAGCAACTGTTGTAGTGAAACGAGAGTGGCAAGAGCACTTGCTGAGTCAGTGCAGCAAGAATAATGAGTCGACCTACTTTTTCTCCCTCGTTGGGACATCCACGTGTTCTTGGAAAAAGAAAAAAATTAATTGCTAAAGATAATTATCCTATCCACAGTACAGTCTATGCAGAAAATCACTGCGCCTATTGGTATCTGCTCTTTTCTCTTCTTGTTGTACTTATCCTAAAACCAGCCATAATGCAGCCCACAGGAATAATGCTAGGAATAGTAATAGCTGGGAAGAAAAAAGAGAGAGAAAGAGAGGGAATATTAAAACAGCTTTCATGTGTAACCAGTTTACAGCCTGGAGTCATAAAAGAAACCCAGAGTGCCATGATTTGGACTGCCGCATGCTGCATTTTGTAAACTTTGCACAACGTTGCAGACATGGGAATTCTCAAGGCATTCAGATCAGAGTATCTTCTTTTTTAAATATCTTTAAAAAAAATCAGGTCTGGGACAGGGAACCCTTACGCTGTTACTGCGTGGAGGGGCAGAGACGAGAGGGATTGAGAAGTGGCATGCAACCTAGGAAAGGAGGGCCGGTTTCTTTAAAGATACAATGGTGGGGCAGTGGAACAGCTTGTAGATTAGGTGATTAGCCGTTCATTTTTCAGATGCTCAGAGCAGAGCCTGGGATAGGGAGAAGAGACACCTGGCCATTTAATCCCAACTTGAAGCCTGGAAGTGGGGGAGGGAGGAGTAGTTAAGTGGGACCAGCATCAGAGTCTGGAAGAAGGTGGGAGGAGTCACAGCTTAGAGGTCCTGAAGCAGGGGCATGGTGACCCAGCCACAGGGAAACCAAGTGGGAGACTGTCGAGCAAGAAAAGGCAGCCTACCAGTGCGGCTTTACTGCCCAGGGAGAGAGACTATCATTAGGAAGAATATGACTTTTCATTTCCTTTTTTGTTGTATCTTACCAGAGACTGGGTTTTTCCCTTGCTAAGGGAACACTTAACTAATTCCTTTTTTTTTTCTTTCATTGTTTATGAACTAAACCAGTGGTTTGGGTTTGGGACTGGTGGGGAGGTGGAGGTCCCAGTGGTGGACCCAGAGCCAGTGTAGTGCCAGAGAAGGGCGAAGATGGGGCTAGAGCCAGGAGCCAGGACCTGAACAGTAGCCCCAGGTAGAGAAAAAGGGGTAAGGCTAGCAGACTGCAGCCCCAGAAGGTTTACAGGTGCAAGAAGATTGGACAATCAAGGAAGGAGATAGAGAAACGGATTTGAGAAGAAGAATGGAGGAAGAAGAGGAAGAAGACCAAGGATGAATGGAGGAAGAAGATTTAAAATTCTCGCCCCTGATGAGAGACTACCCCATCTCTGCTGCTAGCCTCCCAAACTGAAGTACAAAGAACAAATACGTGGCAAGCCAGAAAGAAGTCACAGCGGGAACCAAGGGTTTGTGAACAGGCAACTCCAGCTCCTAAAGAACCGGACAGATCAGGCAAGGCTGGTTTTTTTTGTTTTTTGTCTGGTTGAGATCCTATCACAAGGTCCCAAACGGAAGCAAGAGACATAGGAAACTATTCATTTCCTTCCTTTATTCAAGGAGTGTAGGAAACTATTTGTTTTATCACACCTTCAGTTCTGTGCATGCTTTCAAGTGGTTGCAACAGCCATGGCTCTGTCCTTCATCTCCCTTTGGGCATTTGGTCTCTGATACAGTGCAGGCCCCTCCTTACTTCCTCCCGAAGCTGGTGAGCAGGGGTAAGAACCTGAGCAAAGAGAAATGGAGGATTGGACCTTCATCTTGCTAGGGTAGCAGGGGAGGGAGGGTGCTTCGTAGTTATACCAGTGAAAGAGCTGAGAAAGGAGCAGCTTCTTTGAGCTTTGCTGTTGGGGGCCAAGCACAAGTTCCCGCCATCGTTCTCCCACTCTGGCCACTAGATGTTAAGACTTTCTCTCGGATGCTGCAGCTGAGGAAAAGAGATGGAGATTGTTTGATGCAAAACAGCTCATTCCCATGTCCTGCTGAGTCTCTCTCTCTATTTTTTAATTTTTTTTTTTACTGGGAGACTCTTGCATCCTCTTGGAAGCCCAACAGCATTGGGAGCCTCCTCTGGTCTTAGGCCTGCAAGCAACCAGCAGCAGGGGAATCTGCAAAATCACAGAGACTAGTTCTCTAACACTGACAAAAGGGTTCAAAGATGGACCAAGGGTATACACATTGAGCTGAATGGATGCTGGGAAAACACAGCCAGGGATGTGTGTGCTAATTCCCACCTGCAAATCAGCCCAGCTACCTCGAATCTCTTTTGAGACCCTTTCCATGGCTCACATAGACATTCAGGGAAATGTTGTTTGTGGGAGTACAGGTATCCACAAGTGAAACCAGTGAAAGCACTTGCATGTTTCCTCCTCACTCTTCATTCTTGGAGTGAAAGTATTTCAAGGCAGGAGTGTGCAAAGGCCAGTGGTTATAGTACCACTAGAAGAGCAGGTAGGAGCAGGAAAAGGAGGGCAGGCAGTTTTTAGTCTATGTAGATATTTTGTGTGTAGTTTCGAACACTATGGAGCATTTGAAAATGTATGCCTTTCCTTCCACATGCAAAGAAAAGTAGCGCTACTCATCTTGCCTTTGGAGCCGTTTGGCTGTGCAAACATAATCTGTAATTATTGATCTAATGCGTGCAGTTTGTTCTGGAGTCAGAATCCCAATTGATTAACATGAGAACTTTGCAGGAGTAAGGGCTGTAAGACTCAGCTCCTCCTAGCCCTCCGAGGCTGTAAGATTAGCCAGGACACAGGAGGGCAGACTGCATTATTGTTGGTGCATTCATAGAAAAGAACAGGCGGATTTGCAGAATTGTTGGGAGCGTTCCCGTAAGTCTTTTACAACAAACCGCCTGAAACGAGGCACCGGAGCTGTAACAATATTCAGAGGGCTGTCAGGCCTTGTTTTATGTGCAGCATAAACCCCGTTGGTCAAGGACTTCCTCAGCTAAAAACACCAGGCACCAGGCCTAATTGGCACTGTCAAACAAAATCTGTTGCCACTTTTCTTGCTCAGCAAAGGCTCATGCAAGGCACTAAAAGCTCTGCAGCAAAACAGACCTCCTCAAAAGTCATTTAACCAAAGGACAAACTTACAAGGTGAAACCCCATATACAAGATGTAAGAGAGGCTCCAAGAACAGCAATGAGTTCTGCATGATTGCCTCTCAGCCCCCAAAAATAAAATAAAATACCCATTTCCAATATCTTGCTTTTGCTGAGCAGCTAGGGGTTGATTAGAAGCCTTGTTAGCATTCAAAAGCCCTCCAAGGTATGATTCATGAAGCCGATTCAGACAAAGCCAAAATCTGCTGCACATTTGATTTCTGCTTGGGTACCGCGGGCAGGAGATCACCACTTGTCGGCCAGCAGTTTCAAAGGGCGTGCCTGAGAGTTTGAGTCAAGGAAGGAAAAGTACTTGCTCACGCTCCGTGGAGAGGATCCAAGGCTTCTGTTGTTCCTTATAGTCTTTATCAAATGAGAAACATGAATTTGTGCCATCCATTTGCTAGGAGAATGCCATGCTGCTGCACTTATATAGCGCTGTTGGAAAAAGCTGGCCAGGTAAAGGCCTAAGCTGCCAGCTAAATCATAATGGTGGGGCTGGAAGGAAGAGTGGGCCTGGAGGAAAGGTGGATAGCTTCACCAATTGACTGTGTGACTCCAGAAGTAAGGATGGCAAATGGAGACAGACCGTGGTTGGAGAACGAATTTTGCTCCTGCTGGTTTTTCATCTTGCACTTCTCTGGTCCTGCTCTTCATTTCCTACCCTGGGTCATCCTTCAGCCTTGTTGTTATCCCACCTGGCTGGCCCTTAATATTTTGCATTCCCTGGCCCCTGGTTTCTGACACTGCCATGACCAGGATAAGAGTCCCTGCCTTAGTTTTCATCTGGCCCTTTTGGTCACTGGCTCGGATGTTTGGCTTCTCTTCTGGCTTGAACGCTCACATTCTCCTATGTACCAAACTGCCTATGTCTTGGTTCTACCAATTAGTCCCATGAATGGAACTAAATTACTCGCCATCTTAAATACTGAATAGGATGGGGCTGATAGTTAGCTGCAGGCTGGGCACTGTCCGGAGGAACTGCCAGAAATTTGGCATGCACGACTGGGTCATTGTCTGTGCAGGATCCTTTCTGAGAAATATGCACAGCGATTGCATGCAGGGAGCAAGGTCTTGCGTTAGTACTGAGCTCGGTGCAGTAGGAAAGTAGGTGGCAGGGATGGGATATGGCCAGAAAACAGGGTTTACATGCAGGTGCCAGCATGGAAATGACCTGAATAGTAGCCATATTCATTACTCTTGCTGCCACCTTGGCATCCTGCTTTATTAGGGTGGGTAGAAGAGCAGAATTTCAAACAAATCTAATGGTGCCAAATCCAGACACGAAACATATTTTGGATACTGTGAAATAGTGTCTTCCTTATCGAGCTGTTCCATGCCTGAAGCTGTATGCTTGGCCCAGTCTTCCTGCCAGACCACCAGCATACAGCATCTGTTTCCCTCCACCAGCAGAGTCTGGCAGCAGAGCTGGCCTGTCTGGCACAGGGGAATCATCCCGGCACAAGGGACTTTCAGGAGCATAGAGCTGGTCATGAAGCTCCTATACCATGCACCCCCTTACCCATCTTGGCAGGGTGCTTGCATGGAAGGGGAGTGGTTGAGGCCTGTTTGCTAATGACCGTGAGGAATCCAGATAAATAATAGTGCAGCTTGGAATAACTCTGCCTTATGCTTAGCTTTATGCCAAGCTTGTACTGCCTTCCCCTCTGGATGATGCTATAGTGCCATAGCACATCTTCAGCGTTATCCAACTCATCTGGCCCTGTGGGCTGGATGAGGGACGTGGGCTGGTCCACAGGCTGGATCAGGCCCGCAGATTGGCCCCACATATTGTGTGCAGTGCGTGCGCCATGTCCAGCCCCACACGCTGCACACAGCACCCAGGATGAGTCTGTTGGCACCCTTGGTCCGGCATGCAGGGTTGCTCCCAGGTGTATGCTGCAGCCTGCGGGGCTTGTCCGAGTCCCCCGAGCTGGATGATAGTGTCCCACAAACTGTATCTTTAACACCCCGATGCATAAGTTTTAAGTCATAAGAGTGCGAGGGAACCTAGTGCTCTTATGTGTCTGCCTTTGAATTGGATTGGCAGCATCTGTTCCAAATTGCGATTATCCTCGGTGTAGTGGGAAGGGAGAGGACATATGTTGCTTTGCCTCTATGGACCATTTAACAGATATTGTCATTTCAGAATCAAATATTAAAGTCCCTGAGATGGTTCGTGTAGCAAAACAGAAAAGCATCTATAATTCTAACACCTCCAAAAGGGAAGCAATATAACCATACAACTTAACATAAATCTTCCCACTGACCCTGGACATATGTAAAGTTGCTTATTATTATTAGTCTTGTTCTTTCACAGCCCAGTCATTTTCTTCCGTCTCCTCTGAGGCTTTTGCCTGTGATTTCTCTCCAAAGCCTGCATTAGACATTCTGCCTTGAAACAGGTCTGGGGAAATGCAACCGTTATTCTCAGCTACATATTTCAGATCTGCAAGAAACAAACCAGAGGACTCATCCTTGAGCTTGGAAAGGGATTTTTGTTTCTAAGCGTTATAAATCCACGATTGTTTCCTCCTGTGTGGAGGTGGACAAGCTATGATCAGGAATAAAACCGTATTTGTTGTTGCTTCTCTGGAGAATGCTGCTCTCGTTGCACGCGCCCCTGTAGTTATGGCATGGCAGTAAATGAATAGGCTTTAGCTTTCCTCTGCCATTGATTTTCATTAGCAGACCTTTGTGCCTCTGTGTTTTGGTAGGGGAGGATAGGGACATGAATAGAGTTGGGAGGAATGCTGTTAAAACTTGCATATGAATAGCTGAAGGATTTATTGAGATTGCACTTACATCCTGCATGGGTTTATTTTCTGCAAATATTGTAGCAAATGAGCTTTGGCAGGAATTTTTTTTGTAGAGCAAGTAGTTTGTGAGCATGTGGAAAGCATATTTTGAATTTCCTCAACGGCTGCTTCAGCCTGACATCCACTGACAATCAGCATAGCTCCAGAAACCTCAGAGGCAAGGCCAAGTTATACCTCTTGAAGATCTGACAGAAATATCAGCACTGAAAAAACCTCACTCTGGGCCTTGAACAAAAGTTACTGGAGTCACTGGAATGACTACAAATAGACTTTGGATCAGGTTGTCTTCAACTGTTTTCATTCAGCCAAAACATCGTTGTGATGTGTGTATGATCCAAAATGAATTCATTTCAAATGCTCTTGATGTTCCCAAATGCTGTACATACAGACCAGGAGCTATTAGTATTCACATGTATTATTTGGTGAATAATGAATACATTGGAGAAAACTGAAAGTTCTCACTCCAGATTTGAAAGCAGAAAAACATGACATGTGTTGAATCAATTATGTAATGATCATCACTGATTTATTCATTGTACTTGGTAAAGTCCCTAGGTCTAATTCTCCTTTTATATACAGACTTGTGCATTAGTTTACTTGGGTGGGATTGAGTTAGTGTCAATAAGTAGTTTATCATCTTGTTTGTATATATATGATAGTATTAGTTTCCCTTTTTAGATACATATAGAACAAAAACCTTTTGTCTGTTCGCCCATTTTAGTTTTTTTCCCCTTTATCTGCATTTTATAATGTTTGGGCCGTTTGTTAATTCATGCACTCGTTGGTGATGCTTTGTATTCAAATACACTTGTGTTTTCAAAGGGATGGCATTTCAGTCACTTTAAATGCATTACAGACCAGGTGGACGGGCATAATTGTAAAGAAATACAACGCAATTACGCAAGATAAAGTTAGCTGCCATAAGTCAGGAAGAAGTGCTGAAGTGTAGCTACAAAGAATGTCTCCAGACATTGGATGAGTTTTCCTTGATAATGCAGGAAGACTAATGCTAGGACATATACGTGATAGCAAAAAGATAATTGCATGCAAGAGTGGACTTGATCGGCCATAAAATGCGCCGTGTGCTAGACCTCATGTTGTTGGTTTTATTACCTGAAGGGACACGATCCACTTCCACATCATGTACCTCTCTGAAATTTGTTCACTGACTTCTATGAAAAATAACACCGAGGATGACTGTCACTGAAGGAGATCTGCTGATAGCACTCGTGTATCTGTTCACTGCAACCATTTCCCTTTTAACGCGTCTACCACATAGCCACAGGGCACAACAAGAACATTTAATTTTTTGGAAAATGTGGAAGTAAAACCACAGAAATGGGAAGTTCAGGGACCAGATTTTATTTAACAACTGTTGTTTTTTAATTATTAGATTTGCAGTTGATCTTGTAAGTTTGCCTGGTGCATGCTGGTATAGTTATTGGTGCCAAGAGCAAATAAAGTGGAAAGGCTGAGTGCGAAGATGAACTTTCTGGCTTCATAGAAGGAAATACTCAAGTTTTTTTCCCCCCTCTGTTAGAAACATTCATCCCAATGACCTTCTGAAAGAGAGGTTTTTCAAAGGGCTACCTGGTGAAGGAAGTTTGATGTGGCGGATAATATTATTAAATCAGTGAGTCGGAAAGGTTTGAGTCTTCGGTTCATTTTGTACTTGGCTTGTTTACAAGTCTTGGGAGCCTTTATGCTCCCTATTTGTGCTTGCAAATATGGACAAGTTGCTTACTATTCATCATCTCACTGGACACTTACTCTCTGTCATCTGCTGTTAGCCACACTATTTATTTCCTGACAGTACCTGCTACCCCACTAGTAAACAGTAACAAAACAAAATGATTAAGGGCTTAATTATCAAAGCTGTGTGCAGATATGCACATAGCTGCTCTCATTGTATATGGGTGTTTAGACACACAAACAACCAGTTACGTGAAGAGCTGGTTGGAAATATTTTGTCAGATCCTGACAGATGAGCGAGTTTTTGGACAAATAGAAAAGCTTCCGGGAAGCGTCCCCTCTCCTCTATTCTTTATTTTTCAGCAACAGAACTGAAAATGAGAAACTAATTCGGGTTTCCCACTAAGGAGTTAATTTTTTCCACAGAGGAAAAGACATGTTTCAACTACCTTTAATTCTTAATTAAAATAGCCATTTGTGCATGGAAATATTGCTTTGTACAAGCAATTATGGCAGCTCTGCTCTAAATTAGGGATGGAGTACATTCCCAATTTGGGTGTTGCCTTGGATATTTTGCGGCTGAATGGAAACGAAGACAAAATAATTAGTTTCAAGCTTGTCCATTTTAAGTACTTCAGCGTGTGCTTAGTTAAGCTAACAGCCAGTGTAATAGGGAGAAGGCTCTGTGAAGCAGGAGCAAGCTTGACCCTAATGAGCCAGAGAGACCTTAAACAGCAGTCTTAGAAACAGAGGTGGAGGTCTGCATGCAAAACAGTACAGCAATATCATGCTTGTATTTCAGTGCACAGTTACTGTTATTGTACTTGCAAATCAGCCTGTTGGATGCAAAAGCTAGTTAAATGCCTAATTACCGGAGCTGGTCATACAGTGAAAAGGCACTTGATTTTGATTTGGTTCCATTTGTGATGCGTTATAGGGATTTAAGACGGAAAAGGTCCTCCTGGGTTATCCAGTCTAGTTCTTTCTGGTAACCCTTTCATAAACTTATCATCAGGCTTCAGTGGTACTAGTGCGATGGAGCTTTTAGAATGGAGTTTGCTAAGCTTTTAAGAAAGGGATTACACACACAGGTGGTGCCTGTGATGGAAGAGGCTAGACTTGATGACCTGGACTAGACTTGATGACTTAGGAGACCATCTCAGGACCTTGTTACATGGTCATTTTGGAAGGCTGCTGGAGCTTTTAACCCCACAATTTTTCATGTATGAACACCTTAAAGTGGCTTAAAGTACTCGCTATATGGCTCAAAGTTATGCCACTCCAGGGCAGGATTATCCCAGATCCTCACAACCCAGCTCCTGTTCCATTAAGGTTTGGCCACTTCCCACAGATGTGCCCTCCCAAACTGAAGGCCTCCCGTATCCCAGGATCTCTTTCATCTCACCTGCAGAGCAGGAATAAAAGCCTGTCCTGGCTCACCCACCCTGCAGTGGCAACTCACAGCTCCAGCTCCTAGTCCTGCCCCTGCTCACCAGGTGGCAACTCACAGCTGTGCACATCGGGGACAGTCAGAAATGGCTTCTAGACTAAGGGTACAACTGCTCCAAACTCAAGCTAGCACTAACGCTGATTAGCATTTGAGCAGCTCAGCATGCAATGTGTAATGAGGCCCAAAGTCCTCCGTTCCTAAAACGACTTCCATTCCACCCCCTCCATTATCTTCACTGAGAGCCTCACTGCTCTGATACTTAGTAGCCTTCTTAATTTGCAGCCTAAATGTATTCATATGAGGATGTTTCTGTATTTGAAATCACCAGGCTCTGTTTCCTCTCCATGCCTATGTATGAAAAGCCTAACAGAGATGCAAAGCTTGCATTCGCTCTTGTTACATGCCAAAACGTTTTACTGTTTTACGGCAACAAAATCTATCACTCAAGTACTGATGATATTATTGGCAATGCTAATCTTCCACGGAGTCTAATCCACTGATTGATTTGATCACTAGTGAGATGATTTTGAAGAATTAGATCTTTCTGGGGTGAGTTTATTACAGACAGCACATGGGGCATTTTTGGAGTGGGACTGCTTGCCATTGCACATTTCGGGACGCGTCGTTCAGTTTATCGTGGAAGTTGATCCATGAAGCACGGCAGGCAGCATTTGAATCGGAGTCAATATGGAATTGCACCAAACTAAGTAGGGCCTGGAAGGCATTCTGTATTAGAGAAACATACCTTTTGGAGCGTCCTGGTTTTGCTAAGGTCTTATTTTGACCAAAAAAAAAAAAAAGCATTTACCATGAAAACCAGATACTCATGGTGGAGGGGATGTTGTTTTTTACCCAAAATCCCCATTTTTTTTCCTCCTCAGAAAGACTTTTGATGTAAATTTTTCAAGTACCATAATTTCTTTCCAAAATGCTATCAATCACATCTGTCCGTGAAGGGGCTGCCACTGCCAGCACTGCCTGTGCATTGACTGACAAGGCTGGTTGGTTGAACAGGAGAGAATAGTCTGTATTGGTAGAAGGAGATCACCAACAACTCTCTGACCTTAGCACAACCAGGAAGATCCAGGAAGTACGTTTCTCTAATACAGAAAGCCTTTGGGCTCCTACACAGTTTGGTGCAATTCCCTACCAACTCCAGTTCAAGGCAGAGTGGCTGTAAGACTAGTGATCGCACACTTAGGTTGGTCTGGTTTTTTTTGGCTGTTAGAGGAGGTGCGAGAGGTGACTGGAGCCACTTCAGACATCACAGCTTTTAATTTGATTATCATATTTGAACTCAGCCCTCATTTGAGTGAAGAATTGAATCGAAATCAGCAAGCTTTTGTTCTTTCATTGTACGATAAATTGTCAGGAATTAATCAGGATTTTTACATTGTAACCATGAAAACTGAAGGTGTTCAAGGACTAAGAGAAGAAATTAAGATCATTCAGCTAGCAGTCTCCATGGAAATATGGAGAAAATGAATAGGAATAAGCCACGTAGGAGGTAGGTCATAGTGAATGAACATAATACTGTGCTGAATTCCATTCTGGAATAAATGACCCACCTCTAACTAATGACATTTTTTATTTCAATGTAACCATAGCTGCATCTACATCTTTACACTTGAAGCCGTATTCTTAATTGGCTGTACAACTCCTTTAAACTGCATACAAAGCATGTATCCAGCACTCAGTGTACCACCCATCCTTCTTTCCAAGTCATCATCTCTTACACACTGAACTTTTTCAGGGCTATGTACATATCTATACATGTACTCTGATGATTATATTTAAAATGAGCTCATATTGTATTATATTTTCATGACCTTCAAAGCTTTATGAAGAGTCCTTTGCAATATGAGTACTGACTAATATTTTTCTCCTGGGGATTTGTATATCTAGATATGGTTTTCTTTTCACACTTACTCCGCAGAGTGAACTGCACTATCCAATTTAAACTATTGAGGAACTAATCCAAATAGATTATTATCTTTTTATTAGTATATCATGTAAGGCCAGCAAAATCATGAAAAAAAAAATAGTAGAGACAGTCTTTGGGGTGATAACCTTATACAATCCTTCCATTTGAACAATCAGTATCCAAGTTCTGTCTTGAAAGGCTTTTTGAACTTTGATGCTGTTTGAAATTTAAATCAGCCTGTCCATGAATTTTCACCCAGACTTTTGTAATGTCTTGCATCACACAAGAAGCTTATAATTAATTAATTAATCTTGTGCGTGCACAACCTCTGGGTCTAATATTCTAGTAAGAGAACACCATTAAAATATAATGACCTGAGAAGTGGAGTATATTTAATTGACCTATACAGAGAAATGATCAATAATTAAATGAATAAGAAAATTAAATAATAAAATAATTATATGAAATGGATAGTCTTCACATAGTTCACCAGTTTGTTATGTATTTCTTTCCACTGTGTACAGCTGGTAGCAAGAGGGGTATTCTTCACTGTTGTTTTGCTTTTACTTAGAAAAGCCAGTATTTACCTTGCAGAATTTGAGGTCAGATCTGCCAGTACAATGGGGCTACTTTTATGCATAAGTTGATTAACAAATGTAAATGTTTGGAAGATTAAGTGCTCTAGCTAGAGGTTACAAATTGGGTTCCTGGTGTTACAATGATTGAAGTGCATATATATTTTTACTCCCTGCAAGATGATCCAAACACACAAAGAAATAACACGTTGGAGCATCAAGATCTAAAAGTAGCAGCCTTTATGTCAAACCTTTCTTCTGCTCATCAGATTGAAGAAAGAGGAACTCCAACTGGAACAGGGGCAAAGAAAGCTACAAAGCAGAGCAGGGGAATAGGAAGTAAAATCTCCAAGAGAACTAGAGAGGCTTGGTTTGTTTAGCCCAGAAAAATGACTCTAGGAAAGGAATGGATTATTTTCTGCAGCTACATTAGCAGGGTAAACACCAGGAGCGGGAAAGAGTCATATAACACTGGATAATGTTGGTATAAGGGCTAGAATTGGCCACAAAAAATAAGACTCATAAAAAGGGATTACTTGATGTGGTTGCCTAGGGGAGCAGGGGACTTGTTTCAGTCACCCAAGAAGTCCCTTCCACACGGGGCAGCAACATTTCATGGAAGGGAGAGGTTGGAGATAATTTTTTTTGCCCCAGCTAAAATGCCAACCCACCCACCAGTCATGGGTGAATCAAATTGTTCAAAGCTGTGGTTGGGTAGCTGTTACCTTGGTCTTTTTTTTTTTTTTTTTAAATAACCCTCCCCATCAGCCCTCCCCCTTGATATGGAACAACTACAACAGAGAAATAGAAATGTTTTCCTTAACATTTTACATAAGAAGATGGCATCCAAGCAAAATGAAAGTGTGTGCCTAAGTGTGACTTTTCACAATTGTGTTATTTTAAACCACCTTGACCACCTCCAAGTGCAATAATGGGAAATAATTGCCCAACAGGTGTGGCAGTGTGCTTGTGGGCTAGGACTCAGGACTGGTAGTCAGGAAACATGGCTACTATTTGCTGTTTTTTCACAGACTTACTGAATGATATTGGGTACGTTTGCATCTCCTCGTTCCTCTGTTTTCCTGGTTCCCTATCCATTCCATGATGAAAAGGATGATACTTGCTTCTGCTTCCACTAAGGATGAAAAGCCTCTTACAGGGTTACTGTAATAGTTCTTGAGATTATTATATCTCAGGGTCATTCTGTACTATGAAATGAACTATTTTAACTAGAGGGAGGCTTTATTGCTTTTTTGTACCTGCCTTTGGAGCCAATGGTTATTTAATATCGGGGAATTTTCTCTACCTGAGTATACAGCTCTTCCTCTGCGTCTTGGTAGGGTTTGGGAGCAGGTCCTTGCTCTTCCTTCCCCAGTAGTTGCAGTTTGGAAAGAAGGTTGTAATGGGGTAAGGAGAAATGTGGAGTCCTCTGATACATTCACTGGCCAGACAAGGTCTTGGCCTTGGTCACGCTGTGATATATTTACCCTCCATCACTAGAATTTTCTGCACGGCAAGAAAGACCCCTTGAACTTCGTGGTCTCTTGGAAGTCTGGGCTGGGTGAGAACATGGTTCTTTGAGAGAGAAACTGCTGTAATTAATTGAACACGTGGCTTGGGAAGAATGGATGTAGGTTGGATGGGGGCAAATCTGGGATCTTTGATGTATTGCAAAGCACAGGTGAAAAACGAAGTTCTGTAGTCCAGGGCCTTCAGGTACTAATCCAAAAGTCTATGTTGAAAGAAGGACTGTCACAGCACAGATTCTGCATCATAAATGTGTATTTTAAATCTTTGAACTCTATAAATATTTGAACAATTTGGAAAGGCACAAAGTACTTTCTTATTCCTCACCCAGGTCAACAAATATGATGTTCCTTGACATGGAGCCAGTCGGGAGCAGGGTTTCATGTTTCAGGTGGTTGAAGTGGCTTCCTCCTTGTAAAATTATGAAGATTTCATTAAACAATTAGTAACAAGAATCAATTATTAATAATAAATAATTAAATAGTTACATTTATTATGATAAAATAATTAAAACAGTAAGTAATTATAACATTTTATTTTTAAAAAGTTAAGCAAGAATTTGTACGGGTGATAGTGTTTTTGGACTAACTGCCTGAACAAGTCTATCCTAGCCATGCAGTTGATCCAATAAAAGATATTACCCACAAGAATTCTTGCCCCTTGCACATATCCTGGATCATCATGGCAACAACATCACTTCAGCATTACCAAACACATTGACATTAATCATATCCTTAAGAGATTTCTGGAGTTGGAACCTAAGGGTTTGAACTTCTTCAGTGAAATTCCTGTTGACTTCAGTGGGACTTAAGTGCCTACTTAAAGTTAGGCATGGGATTAAGTGCTTTCCAAAAGAGGGATGCTTTTGTGAATTGAGGCCTTTAATTGTAAACTCCTTGCAACAAGGCTCACGTTTTTAGGTCAATCACTGCACGATACCATGCAATGTTATGGCGTTTTCTAAAATAATTAGTAGCAGAAATAATAGTTGTCTGTTTTTCTGTTAGACAGGTAGCCATTTGTCACTCCCCTTTTCTACAGTCAACCTTTTATGCTTTGAACTTACAAGTAGAATAATTTGTGTGGAACTGTCAGCTAATCTTTAGTTATCTAGTTATCATTAGGTACTATTCATAAAGCATCTTAGATGAAACGCTGTTTGAGTATTCACCCATGTTTGTCATTTACTGGTTTCATAAATTATCCTCGGTTGACGGCAGGGGTGGAAGGGAGAGCAATCACATTTTCTAACACAAGTCTCTGAAACCCAATATTTTAGGTAGGCTTTTATTATACCACTAAGGCTTTTTGGAGACGAGGATTTGTTTCACAGACTCTGTGTACATGTAATTAATTAACAGAGCATCCACAAATATTTAAAATGATCTGTTCTGGGTCATCACAAATACTTATTTATGTGCTGCAGAAAAGGATGAATAGCTCAGATCAGTTGCCATAGCACAATTAAAAAAAATACAAAGTTGCAGAATCCCTCAAAATAGTTATGCTTGATTTCCTTTGAAAAAACTTTGTTTGGCTGAATAGAATGTCATGAAAAAAACCCTATTGTACAGAATAAAAAAAAAATTGAGAAGTTATGAATGTCAACAATTTCAGAAGTTATTTTTGAATAGATTGATTCATATTCAGATTAGCTTCCTGCCAGATGGAGAGAATATACGGTAAACCAGTTTTTGGCAGGAGAAAAATAAAAAAGGAACAACAGCTGCTCATTTATAAAGGGTAGTCCTATTCTTTTTATATTAGCAGGACACATATTACTTACCCAGACAAAGTTTTATTCCCAGTAAACTGTGGAGCCTTAAAACCTGCAAGGATGAGCAGATATCCAGATCCATAAAGGAACTCAAAATTCAGCATACTTACATGAGTCTGAGTAGCACAGTTTCAATTATAATACTCTGAGCCATGAAAACCTAGGTCTGGTCCTACAATAGGGCTCTCCTGCACCCACTGGGTGACCCATGTAGTAAACCCACCTGGATCCATTGGCAGGATCAACCCCTATGTTGAGAAACCTGGTTTCTTTGAAGTTCTCACAAACCCACTTAATTTGATGCAGACAAACCTAATCAACCAATGAGCCAAGCCATATTCCAATTAATAAAATCTATGTGCCCATTTAAATGAGTTGTTGGAATATTTAACCATCTTGTTTTGTGTTCTGTGCCAGGTGCTGGGTACACCTGTTATTTAAGAAAGGAGAAGGCCCGAGGAGGAGCTGAGGCAGCAGGCAGGGGAGCATCTGGCCAGAGCAGGATGGGGGCTTAACTGGGAGGTGTAGAGCTGGGACAGGCAGTCTCCTCTGGCTCCTGACATGGAAGGAGCTCCTGAGCAAGCAGCAGACAGAGAGAGGCTCTGCACCCCAAGGGTAAAGAGGAGGCAGCCTTAGGGCTGAGGTAAGGACGGGTGGTTTAGGGGTTGAGACAAGGGGGAATGGTGGTCTCAACAGGCTCAGGAGTAGGGCCAGCGCTCAGGAATATGAGCATGGAGGTGGGTCTGTAGAAGGTCCCATGCCCAGGAGGGAATAGGTACCTGGGAGTAGCCAGAATGGGTGAAGTGCCCGGGTGTGGGGCGGCAGAGACAGCACCCTGAGCCCAGGATGGGGTGGGGAAAGTAGATGCCACAGGGACTGCATATCCCAGCTGTGGCGGAGACTGGGTCCCCGTATAGGGCTAGGAGCGGTGCTAATTGGTAACATCTGTGGCGTATGCAAGTAACTCCCACTGGTAGTATTTTAGGAGTCAAGAATGCCCCCCTCCCCATACTTTCTTTCTGTATCCCTTCTCTTTCCTAGTCCTCCTGCCTTTCTAACTGTTTGTCAGGCACGAGCTAAAATTTGCAAGCACGTTTAGGAGGCAGGTAACTCTTAAGTGCTGCAGAGTCCTTCTAGTACCCCAGGATGCAACTCTACATCCTGTGCGTCTCACTTCCTTTTATGCATACCACATGTAGAAATAATTGAATTCTTTCTTATGAATAACTTTCCTTGTACATTTAGCTGCTTTTCTGCTTGCAGATCACTCCTGATATCTGCAAAGGTATCTGGATTTCATAGAAATATATTGATAATTGGGGTGAACAGTTTTCAGCTTCTTAAGGACTTTTCACTCCGGCTGTTGAGTTGCAGAGTCCCATAGCTGAAGCCCTAGCAAAGTAAGGACTTATGTACTTATTAGTACCTGCTGAAGCTAATGCTGAGCCAGGGCCCCAGTGGCTGAAACATTTATAAACCAGGAGAAGAATGATAAAGAGCAAATATTATTCAGTCTGGATTACTAGCCAAATAACTGTTTATACTATACTTCGTGGAGCTTTTCAGATTCATGATTTGAGGATACATGGAGGTTGTTTGAAAGCATACAGATAAATAATATCGCCCTACAATTAACATTAATAAATCTACCCGTGTATTATTTTTCTCCATTATGCAATCACTTCTAGTCATTAGCATACATAATTTGAGCTTGGGTTCAAGATAAAGTGGGAATGGAGGCAAGGGCCCAAACCAAGCACCTGTGCAGAAAGTACAGGACTCCAGGCTGGTATACTAGTAGAAAGCAAAATATGCAAAAGATTAAACCAGTACTACAAATACACTTTTTCTCTTCAAAACGTGTATATCAATTGGTTCCTTTCATGTTTTTTATAGCCTAAACAGAATGTGCAACTATTACATGAAACTAGGAACACTGTTAGAGGAAAGAAGTGTGTATTTTCATTTTTCTGTAGGCTGTTAATTGTTAATAGGCAGCTCTTGCAGGTGTATTATAAAAATGGCTTTATAACTGAAAAGTTTGGGAGACCAGATTGAAATCTGAAAGTGAATTAAATTGAAATTTTAGGCCATCATATAATGTTTAACTTAATCTCTAAACTATGATTCTGTTGAGAGAGTAGCATCGCATATCAATAGTTTATTATAGAAGTCAATGTACTTGAACAGGTGCAACATAATTGGATTACAGGAAGAGCACCTAATGACTCTCAGATACAGGGCATGAGAGCTCTGTTGCTGACTCTCAATGCTGATCTAAAAAGATAAATGACAGAGAAACAAAACTGCCTTGTGTCATTTTGTGATTTTTAAAAAGAAAGTACCTTTTTAGACAAAGACTGGCTTCTGTGAATACTTCTGCATATGCTTAGGACTACTTACATGTTCCCATTGAAAATCCTTGGGTCATTTGCTTGAGTGAAGCAAATCACACGTGCATGTTCATATTCAAGTTTTTGCAGATCTCATAAACTGAGAAGCAGCTAAAATTTACTTTATGGATTTAAAACCCAATCCTGAAAGCCCCAGATATACAGAGGTACTGGCGTCATAAAAGCACCAACTGAAAAGCTACAACATAGCAACAGCTACCTCTTAAATAGCCCATTTCAAATCATTTCAAAGCACATTATGAACAGGGGATTAGGAACCTAATCCACACTTTAGAGATGGGGAAACCGAGGCACAGGGAGGTGAGATGACTGTCCCAGAGTCAATGGCAGAGCCAGGGAGAGAAAGCAGGTCTTTTCAGCCCCAGCATGATGCTGTATCCAACAGACACTAATGCTCCTCCATGCCCACTTCGAATAACCACTTCCTGTTACTTAAATATTTCTGTTCCTCTGCACACTTCAAGCCAATGTTTTTAAAATGAATTCAAGCAATATGAATGCATGCATATCACAAGCTGTTGTTTCCAACTTTTTAGGTACAAGTGATACAGTGCATTGAGATTCACAAACTTATTTCCAATTTCAGTGACCATAATTTTGATCTGACAAGAAGCTGGGGGGTCAAAGCAGGGACCCCTAGTGCGGTGTCACCAGTTATGTGGGGTCTGAATGTTAGCTTTTTATTAAACAAGAAGACACTCTGGGGTTTGCAGTAATTGGGTAATATTCAGTCACACAGGGAGCATAAAAGCAGCCACTGACCTTGAATATCTTCCACTAATTGTATAAGAAGAAATTAAAATTCATTTATAAAAAAAAATAATAAAACCTAATAATTGGTAAAATATAATTTAATGCTTGAAAGAATTTTTGTTAAAACTAATTGGATGTCATTAACACCACAAAAATGTCATTAACACCACCAAAGGCATGTTGGTTAAGAGACAGAATCAGTATGTTGCAAAGGGTGAGCCTATAGACCCCCGGTTCAGCAAATTACCCAGGAATATCTCTACTTTGTCGGCAAGAAGTCTCATCCCGCGGCTCTGCTGTGCTTGATTAAGGTTAAGGTACGTGGCTAAGTATTTTGCTTCATCCATATTGGAGGAGTTGGAAGGTGATACGCCACTGCCACTTCTACAGCAGCCCTAAAAGCATCCAGCTCTACACAGTCCAGCCCCAGAGACAAGGCAGTGAAGATGCTCTGCAGGGTTGCCCTGTCCCCTCTCTTGAATATACTGGAAACAAAGATCTTAAAGCAGGAAAGCTGTCCTCAGGGACTCCTCTACTGCTGCTTTCATTTCCAGGATTAATGCATGCAAACTAGAGACAACGGGTAGGCATGTTTCTTAGTGGCAGTCTATGGGGCAGCATAGAAACCATGTAGACTTTCCATGTGGGTAGAAACTTAACATCCCTGGAATTAATGGGAGATTTGTCATTAACCTCAATCAAAGCAGGATTTTCTTTTTAAGGTACACTGTGGGAAACAGTTTTAAAAAGAAAACTCCACTTAATTTCAATGACAGACAAGGTTCTTTGGGTACCAATTTCAATGCTTTTTTCATACATTAATCTGTATTTATGCTCAAATTTCTTGTTACAAGACTGTGGAATATCCACCCATGGTAAGGTGTACTGTCTTGTATGACAAGACTAGCCACAGGAGGAAGCATTATTCCCCAGGACTCAGGAGTATAGAATTGCTTCTTTAATTTTTACTCAGCTTTCATCGATCTCTGCTTGGAATAAATTCCTGATTTCAATGGCAATGTACAGAAGTGAAAGGATACAGTATGGAAATTTGGTGTATAGCTTTTACTTTTACTATTCAGTCCTTAAAACACATCAGAACAAAAGAGCTGGATGCAATTTAACAGCTAGGCTGGTATGAAGGTGAAAAGAAAAGAAAAAGGTATGATGGAACAAATGTAAACCTAGTTTCTGTCCCTTTTTATTATAGTAAAATGATAGCAGTACTTTAGGGTTGGAGTTATACAGTAGCCAAAAGTATAATGAGAGCAGGATACTGTTTTTATATAAGAATTTTACTCGGCATGTTAGTTATCCATCACAAATTGTTTTAGTATGTCATTTATACTTATTGTGTTGTGTTATGTTGTGCGTATACCTATTATGAATATAATCAGAAGACAGTTATGTTGTGCGTATACCTATTATGAATATAATCAGAAGATATATCAGTGTATTTCTTTACAATGGGATTAACTATGATTTGTATAGTTAAGGTTGCAGTCTTCTCTTATTTCTACCCTCCTTTTCAAACATGCTTTGCTTTTTCCAAAGCTTTCACTTCCTGAGATGAAATTTTCTGTGCGTGGGCCCTGCTTGAAGGTGAACTTTCGAGCAAAAATGGGCTGGCCATTTTTGGACATGATGAAAGAGAGAAAAAAAAATCACTTTTCCACTGATCAGGAAAAAAGAAAAATCCTGACACCTGGTTTGAACAGCTATAGAGCTAATATGGTTGGGAATAGGTTGGTGAAAGATGACTTTGAAATAACTTTCACTGAAGAGCAGTGCCCTTTGTGTGGCTCACATTGACTGAGTCATGGTCTGCTGCAGTCATGCGCTAAGTGTCTGTACTAACTCTACTTTAAAGCCTTAAAATGTTCAACCAAGGAAAGGTTTGTAGCACACACTCTCTTAGCTAACTTACCTTCCACCTGAAATGTCCTACATAAATGACTTATTTTTTAGTTCCCCGCCAAACTAAAAAATCAGAGGAAAATCACAAGAAATTCATTTCAGGTCAACTTGAAATGACTTTTTTTTTAAATGAAATAAAAAAAATTGTTTTTTGAGGGGGAGGGTTATTTTTACATTCTTTTACATTCTTTTAAGTTAACTTCCCATGAAGTGTAAAAGAATATTTAAAAATAAAAATACAAATTGTTTCAGTTAGAAAATGACTCATGTGACAGTGAGAATGGGTTAAAGAAGAAGAAACCAAGGTATTGCTTTTTCATTCACAACAGTATAAATCAGAATTAAATTAAATTTAGTGGAGTTGCATGAATGTAATCCTGATGCTTTATCAAGTTCATCCATATGCATGTAAATATATGGGACAAGTCTGAACAAAATCAATGGCCTTTTTCTTTTTCCAGTGGTTTTTAAAAAAAATGTTTACTCTCTGAACATTTATGAAATGAATAATCATAGGATTCTTCCAGGGGCAAAAATTAAATATTTTGTAAGAATCTTGATTTCATAAGAAAACTTGAGTGAAAGGACCTAAGCAATATTCAAATATTTTATACTTAAAAAGAAAATCAATTGATTTGTCATCTTAAAACCCATGGGAGAGTATTCATTGCCAATAATAATATTCTGCCCTTTCAGGGGTCCTTAAAGTCCAAGGGTATAAAATTCTTTATCAATTGGTTAAGCTTTCAAATGAGCTGGGTTGCGAATACAAATTGATTTTCATAAATATTCGTATGACTGTTAAGAGCAAACTCAGCTGGAGATATTTGTATTGTTGCACCCACATCTTCACGCGCCGAACTTCTGCAGTATCACTGCTCGCAGGAAAATGAATTCTAAGTTTGCACATTTTAGCACTCATGTAAGACTAATTCTAAATTCACCTTCTATATGAAACCTGATTAGAAGAGCTGTGCTTATCTAATTAGAGAACAGGTGCATAATTATGTGAATCTTGGTGCCTCACTTGATGTACCTAGCTTGGAAACTTCGACTAAATATCTTGCCCAAGATCAGACACTGTATCGGTGTCATAAAAACCTGATCTTCCAGTTCTAATGTTATTTGGACCTATTTTTTTAGAATACGGTGTTTT
Organism: Alligator mississippiensis; assembly: GCF_030867095.1. NCBI lineage: Eukaryota > Metazoa > Chordata > Crocodylia > Alligatoridae > Alligator > Alligator mississippiensis. The sequence continues at coordinate 78,234,089 of NC_081831.1, read as the reverse complement.
TCTTTGTAACATACTTTTCAAGGTGTCGACCAAATAGCAACACAGAATGTCTGTGAAAAAGGAAAGCTAGTCACAGAAAGCATTGGATTAGTACAGTGTATTAATTAGTGCAAAGAAACAGCACTGTGTCTGCAGTCTTTTAAGTACCACAGGGCTTCATAGTTTTATGTAACCGTAACAAAACTTTTCACTAAACCTCTCATGTCACTGGGAGAGAAGCAAACTTTAGTTTCTCCCTTTTGCTTTCTTTCAAAGGGATAAAATAAAGAGTTGCCAAAATGAGAAAGTGAGTTACAAAGAATCATTCAAGGGTTTTTTGATTTTTTTTTTTAAAAAGATAAAAAGGAAAGGAAAATGTCTGGGTTTTTTTTTGTTTTTTTTTATACATGCTAAGGAGTATGATGTGTATGCTGATCTGACAAAACTCTTCAAGGAACTTGATCATTACTTTGTTTTCCTTCTTTTTCTGCAAAGGGTGTATGGTATGCTGAGTGTATGGTATTTCTGCCCTGCGTATGGTGTGCTAATGGGGCTTTAATTTCATACCGTTAGAAGCTGTTTTAAGCAGTTGCCTTTCTGTTGTGGATACTAGCCTTGTTATCTTCCTCCTTTGAATACAGAGTCATTATTGGCATATTTTTCTGTAAAACATTTTCTGGATTAAAGGCAGTATTTGCAGTATCCACTTTTCTCTCTGATCAAAGATTTCATATTTGGGAAAAAATACCTTAGCTGAACAAAAAAAAAAAAGTCTTCCCTGTGAAGACAGATGCATACAAATGGTCTAATTACCCAAGATGTGAGTAAGGCTATGTGGCTGTTCAGGAGTAGGGTTCAGAAACCCAACACTGCAATTTCACCAAGGAGCTCGATGTGGCAAGTCAACCATAATTCAGTCTGGTCTCATCTGAACCTTCTAGTCTGAATTCATCCCTGGCAAACTCTGTTGGCCCAGAGAGACTAAATTTAATGAAAGTTAACATATAATGCACAACAAAACATTTTTCAACACGTTTAAATATGGTGGCTGTTCCAGAAGAATTCACACGGTCATATGGCAAAGCTGTCCGCTTCCACTGTAATTTTAGATGCCTGTGAAATGTTTTGATCAAATTTATATAGGGGCTTTTAAGAAGTGTGAAAATGGATTTTTAATGGCATTTACAGACATCATAAGCTACTAGCACTGAAAGCGGGGAGGCTCATACAGGCCCAGATCCCTATCAAAACCACAGTTGGCTACATCACATCATAAATATTTTAGTCTTAGACATATTTGGTTAATTATCTTATCGCAATGGTACAGGAATAATATAAAACTCATGGAACTGGTAATGTCTGTCAGAATTATTCAGTGCTATACAATTATTATTGAACTGGAAAAGTGCTATATGTTCATTTACCAGCTGCTTTCCCAACTGGAGTAATTTGCTTGGGAGGGCACAGTGCCGAAAAGATAACATCACCCATCTTCCAAAGCATGGCAGATAGGAAGATATATCCCTAATTCAATTACAGTTCCAACCTCAATTACTTTGAGAATCCTTCTTGATTATTTATGGAGTTGCTCACACACAAATATTCTTGTACATAATTGCTTTCCATTGGCTAACAAGCAGGGGAAGCAAAACCAATGCGGTCTAAGTCTTGCATGCAGATAAGTCAGGTGGCAAATTGTCGTTACTCTCAAAAAGACCTGCTTACCCATGGGTTTTAAACACAGCTGAGCTGCGATGTCATTCCCCGAATTAGCAGTCTTCTCCTCCAACTGACTAGTCTCTAATGCTACAAGAGAGTGCATCTTTGGTATCTGGCACTCTCTGATATGACAACTATGCGGAGGCATCACAGTTTCTGTGTCAGCTAGGTAGAAAGATGAGCAGCAACATTTCCACTCTGCTGCTTAGCCACCAAAAGCTCCTAGGCAATCCATCAATGGTGAGACAGCTTTGCTCATTCCCAGGCTTGCCAAAAAAGAATTAAAGTGCAGGTCCTTTTTGGTTTCTATATATTAACTGCCAGATAACTCAGAGAAATTGATTGGGGAAGGAAGAGAAGAGACTGCCCGGTTCCAAAAACCACACCAATGGACTTAGCTGGAAACATGCTCCATGAGGTTCCTCTTGCAGAGGGTTTTTCATATCATTTCACTGATGGCTCAGGTTTGTTTCCTTTGGGGACTGAGGGATGAATGAGCATTCAGATACCCAAATCCAGTGCTTCTTCATGGACTTCAGGGTTTCAGTCACCCATTCCAGGTTCAACGAGTGTGCACTGTCAAAGCTCCCTCACTGTAACTGCCCTGGTTATCCCTCGAGCTGGGATTTCTGAGCCCTAGTGTAGAAAGCTCTCCATGGGTCAGGAGATCATGGGATGGTTTCATGTGGCATCTGCATACATGAAGGATCCTGGACAAACTCAGGGAGGTGGCTGAGTCACGATATCAGGATTGACTTGCTACCTTTCTTCTGTATGGCCTTCCTCGCCTTCATTTTTACTGGCTTCTGCATTTTCTGTCTCTCCTTTCCTTTAGCCTTTTCCCCACTTTCCTCTCCTCCTTTCTTATCCTGTTCTTCCCCTTCGTCCTTAGGGACCCCTCCTTTTTTTTCCCTTTGAGGCTTTGCATAGGCTGGAACCTGTAGATACTGTTTCCCTATGCCCATTAGATATCTCTGAGAATTATAACCAGTAGACTATAAGGGAAGACCCATGCTGGGTTATCATAGATTGGAAACTACACAGTGCAAATGGGCAGCAACTGTTTTATCTTGAGAACATATTGTCACCAAGGCAGTGTTGAGAAGATCAAAGATGTGGTAATGACAGCCCTTATTAAAAGATACCCTTCATTTCAGGTGTTAAAATATCCAAGTTCTTTCTGTTTCCCTCATCCTCTGTAATAAAAAAAGAAAATGTAAATGTTATTACAGGTTTCTAAGGAATGTTTCAAAGTAATAATAGAACATCCTTCTCTTTCTTCTGATACCATTGAATGTTGGGTCTGTACAGCGGTCTGTTATGACCTAAATGGTGCAGAATTCGTTGCAACATAGTAATTGAGCCATTTACCGGGGTGAGTGTATAGCTATTTATTTGTCTGGATGTATGCACCCGAAATAAGTTACGTCTGTGTGTGGAAGCACATAATTTGGTGTTGGTATTAATGTGGATTTCGCACATTCGCCGTTCATAAGTGGTTGAAATTTGACCACTGCTGTCTTCTCCATTAGCTTTTGGCAGGGCGGCACCTCGTCTTCGATGGCTGCTTAATGCCTTTAAACATTTAAATGGGATTAAAAAAAAGTAGCTTTGTTTGTTAATAGCCCAAGATGTTTTTCTCCAAACAAATGTGATTAGTGCGGTGCTCCTAACTGCCACCGTGCCTTATGATAGCACGCCTATTCCTTGAATCAATCTATGAAGACCGCTGCACTAAGCGATTGTTTCTCATCAGACTTATTTGTTCCCTTAAGTTAATTTATTCATATCCTGTGTCGTATCACACTTCCTTCAATATGTTAGACTAATATAGTGTTGTTAGGGAAACACAACATTCTGCCCTTTTCCCGACAATATTTGCCAACTGCAAGAATATTTTTATCACCAAAGAAAAAAGAAAATTATGAGATGAATGGAAGCACAGTAGGAAAGAATAAGAAGTGAACTGAGATGTTTGCAGATCACTCTCCGTGATGGCTTAATTTAACCATTCATCATTTCTGAACTGTGAAATAAAGCTGCCTATGACAATCCATACAGTTTCTGGGAGTATATGAATTGTCGTATCAATATTCAGTGCTCTTTCAATCTTGAGAAAGGGCAACGCACATACACAAAACGGAGCTGATCCGGCCTGGGTTTTACTCCAGTGTATCCACGTTGACTTCAGCGGGGATTTCGCTACTTTCCGTTGATAGGAATGAATCAGAATCTGGCCCAAAGTTATTACAACTCCACTTGCCCTTTGTAGAAAAGTGGCTCTGAATCTATTTCCTAGGGCATTTCAGCTAGGATTAATAAAACCCCACTTCTATTCGTATGCCAGCATTCACTCCCAAGCACTTTACAAACGAATGGCTCATCCTGAAGTCAGTGGGTGACAGGTACTACATATCCAGCACAAACGGAAATCATTTCCTCCTGCAAAAGGGGTAACCGCTCTGGGGTGAAGGGCAATTCTGGCAGCTAAAATGCAGAGTGGGGGAAGGATAAACTCTTGTACCAGAGAAAGACCCATTCTGGGGAAAGTCTGATGTGGTGTCTTCATTGCTGGCCCAGGTCATATTCATCCATCTGCAAAGGAAGAGCATATAGCCGTACTCAGGTGTTCCAAGGGAAGTATGTGTGCATGTACTCTGTAGGATTGGGGCAGGTGCTCAGCCCACAGCAGGATCAAGCCCTGATGATTTCCTAGTGAACGGCCTTGGACTCCTAAAACATAGATCGTGAGAATCCAGATCCTGTAGTCTTTTCGCAAATCCCCCCAGGGCGGGAGAAGTAGGCACGCTGCCATTTGTATCATGTCCAAGGCAGCAGTATCACTCCCATTATCCTGGCATTTAGAGGGGCCAGCCTACTTACAGGAGTGCCAAGAAGCCACCCTATATGGACAAATCCTTCACAAATACTTTGATAGCACACCTGCTCAGCACACCATTTATAGGGACACTGGAAGTTTGGGGGAAACTTGGATGTACTTGGTCACGAGCATGGCCACGATCTATGTGAAAGCCTATCTTCAAAAGCCATAACATAGATAAAGAGCTATAAACCAAGCAGCTTCTCATATACATCATGAGAAATATGCCTGGCATGATTTAATGCCTGTAATGGCATAGCTTACCTTTAAAAAAATACATTTTTAAAACAGTATGGTAATAAACATAAAATGTCCCATTCACCTCAGTGATAGGAACTACTCTGCTGGAATATATTTCTTTGGCACAAGCCATATTTCTCCACATAGATTTATTGGTGTGAAGAAAATTGCTCTTCTGAAAAGCAGTAATATAGACATACACTATTACTGTAGCAAAGGGTGTTATTAATCCACATCCTGCATCCCCTGTTGCAGGGAAGCTGTGTATTTTCTGCACGAGCATGACCTTAGCTTTCCGTTAGCAATGCTGGAAGCTGCTATTTTATGATTATGTAGTGCTTGCTCTTTCCTTGATGCAGTTTTGGCAGGGGGTGTTACTTAGCCGGTGGAAGCCGAGATACATATTGACACAGCGTCTTGATTTTCTGTTTGGTTTTTTTGTTTGTGCACCGAACTTTGTTCTCGGATTTAAAAACACTAAAACCAAAAGAGCAGAGGGAGCTGGAAGATCTGCCTAACAAAGAAGTTTGAAGTCCTCCACAGAGCTGCCCTCCAAATTAAAAATAGTAAGGAAGCAAGAAATCATCCAGAATATCAACGGGTAAAGGTAAAGCAATCACATGGGGATGGCTTCTCATCGAGGATGGTAAGCAATGCATTGCTGGAAGGACAACACATGTTACCGGATGGATCCTGGGACCTGGAGTCACATATTGCATTGCAATCCTGCCTCTGCCACTGCCATGTAATGGGACCTGTAGGGCACTTTACCTTAGCCTCCCCATTTTAATTTTTCTTTTTCTGTCATGGAACTACTAATACTTTTGGGTGTCTACCCAAGCATTATTGCTTACCATTTATACAGTCACTTAAAAGTGTCAAGTCCTATTGATAGCACTACAGAACTTCAACCTGAGCCATATGCAGGTTGTCAAGAAGGGAAATGAACCATCTGAGCGACCCCTTCTCTAATTCTCGACTGAAAATGTTATAGATATACCAATTTTTCTGTGATTAGAGCAGTGTTCATCCTGGAAAAAGCAAGTACATCTCCTTTCTTCTACCTGCTGTGTGCTTGCTTCTTGTATATCACTTGGCAGCAATAGAAAGAGAGGTCTATTGACAAAATATCCCCTCGTACGACTTGGCTTGCTTTACTTGGCTGATTCAGATGAGAACATAATCATTAGTCCATTTGTTGAGTTGCATCTTTTATCTCAGGATGGGATAGTACCAGTGCAAGTCTCTCTCATCTTTTTTTTTCATTATGTCTGGATCATAGCATAAATGATGAACCTACACAAGGCCAGTTGTTTGCTTATTTATATCCTATGTTATCCAAAAGGCTCAAAGCCTCTTACAACAACCAGCCAACCCACAGACCAGATTCCCTCCAACTGATCCCCCAAACCATGACTACTCCAATACCCTTTTCCCACAACCATCGCCTCCGTGTCTAAACCAACACAAATCTTCCTGCTAATTAAAACCCGCTCCTCCCAAACACCACTCACATCCAATTACAAGAAACCTGTTTCCCTCACTCCCATTCACATCATCCTGCCTCAACCACAGAGAAGATTCCCTCACCCCAGCCTTCCCTCGCATGTCCTCCAAGCCTGCACTTCCTCGGGGTTAGCAATTAAATGCATTTTCATTGCCACGGCATTTCTGCCCAAAGGATTCTTCATTGTAATGTTGAAGTGTTTGATTTTTCTCAGCCTGAAGTGCCTGTAAATGCCACCTATCAATATCATTGTCAAAGTTCATTACGTTGATTTGATGAAATAAGTGCCTGAAATACTGATACAAGAAATGATAGAATATGCCAAAGAAGCACAGTTCCCTTGGGGTTTTGAAGCCCTGTTTTTCATGAAAATGTTGCCTAAGAAGATCAACCTTAAACTGGGTATTTTTCATCTGTATGAAGTTTTCATGATACAGAAGAGTTCAATACAACCAGGCAGTTTCCCCTATGCATGACATCTCTATTAGTAGAACTATGTGAAAACTAAGAATATTTTAAAAATCAAATTCAGTATTATCAGTGGGACACACAACCTGAACATTATTAACATTAATTCAGTGGGACTAGCCTGCTGAGGAAGTCTTTACACATGCAAATGAAGAGTTTACATCCTGGTTGGTTTATATTTGTTGGAAATGAATAATCTAGCAAAGGGGTGTAGGTTGTAGCTGTGTTGGGTCTGAGGGCACTGGCAGACAAAGTTCTCTGGGTAAATCTGATCTCTTTTATTAAACCAACTAAATAGTTGGGCATTTTTGGGGCGTTTAAAACCCCTTCATCAGGTTGAGGAAGCATCTGCGGTTGGTGCGTGCTCATGATTCAATCCATCCAGGGAGGGCACACAACACCAACTGCAGATGCTTCGTCAGCCTGATGAAGGGTTTAGAAACTTGAAAGCTTGCTAAGAAAAATTTTTCCAACTATTTAGTTGGTCTAATAAAAGATATCAGATTTACCCAAAGAACCTTGTCTGTCTATTCTAGCAAATGCATTTACTACTTCTGGAAATGGCAGTAAGGCCACCACTACATATGCAGGTAAAGGCACCATGGGATCTTATGAAAGATCCACACAATTGCACCTCCTGCAATGTCACATGCGCATGGGAGGAAATGTGATTGTGGGATTACATGTTAGATCCCATCGTACCTTATTGCTGGTGCAGGGGGAGCATGAGCCCGGGCTCCTTCTGCACTAACAAAAAGCAAGCTCCTGTGGCTGGGAGACCATGGCAGCTGCGATCTTCCAGGCTCAGGGGTGTGCTGCAACCACCTATAAAGTTAGTATGCATTTTCAAGGTCTAACTTTATAGGCGGTTTGAGCTGTTCATGATGTGATAAGTACTTTGCACATGGAGCTGGTTTTAAGGTAATCGCACAATTAACCAGTTAATTGCATGATACCTGTAATGTGTAGAGGGGGCTGATATAGCCTTCAGAAAACATTTATGGAAGGCAAAAGATAATCTTGTAAATATAAGTATTGCTTCTAGAAACCTAAACATTTTGCTCATAGAGTGAGGGAAAAGAAATAACACCATCTCATTTACAGTCCAGATTTTGTCGTATTGACATCAGTGGCAGTGTAGATATTTAGTCACCGAAAAATAGATTTAAGCATATAACAGCAGTCAGCCCTTTTTGCAAATTTGTTGAGGCAAAAGCAACCAATGCAGATTGAAATATCAGTATCACAAACTTCCAACAAAGTATTATTTATAGGAATTTATTTCACTTGAGAAAAAGAGACACTGCTTGGGGCTCCTAAGCAAAAAGAAAAATGGTCAGGCATATTGTGATTGCCAATTATTCACTCATTTCTAATTATTATCTGAGATATGTACTGCAATGCTGGCAGTCTTAGATGCTGATGGCTGAATAGAAATGGAAAACCAATTAACCTCCAATGCCTATATGTGATGGGTCTGTGGGTCAGCACAAGGAAAGTTTGCTTAGTGAAGCCCCAAGAGGTGCCGCTCCTCTGTAGATAAACCAAAGACTTTGACTTTTAAGTGTCATTGTTCAGGCATGTCTCATGGGCAGCATATTCATTTGGAGTTAAAATGAAATGCTCAGCTTTTTCTGCACTTCTATTTTTCCATGAATCAAGGTCTTAGCCCATACCTTCTGCATGTGTCTAGAATCAAAATTCACTGTCCCAAGCTCTGAAAAGTGAACTTTTAAAAAGCCAATTCAATGTATATACTTGCATTCTCTCATGTGGGTTTTTTTTTGATAGAGCTGATCTTTCACAAAAACAACATATAAGCAAATGCAGAATCAGACTCAGTATATGATAGACTGTTCTCATTTTGAATATGCCAATAGGTTTTGCTAGCTTGTGGCTAGGCTTACACGCAATAACTTTTTAATTAAAAAATATTGTTATTGTTCCTGCCATGAGGAGTGGAGATGAAGAGTGACTTGTTTCCCGCGGGTTTTTCTTTAGTTTCTGACAAGCAACTTAAAAGTTTGTAATAACCCCCCCCCCCTTCTATTTATTGAAAAAAAAAAAAAGCCCTTGAACTTGTTCCTTGTGACATGAGTTTTCCCCAAGTCACCAAAATTCTGTGTTCATTGGTCCTCATGTTGTTTTTTCTCCGATGAAAAGCTGTAAGACAGAAAATGTGATGCTTGATAATAAGATCTTTTTTCCTGTTCAGTAATGAGGCGCCTTCTTCTCGTTAGCTAGGAGAGAAGTACTGTCTCTTTAAATGTCAAGAACATCCATTCCCTGCAAGCTTTCCATCTCTGTCAGAATCCTCCTTTAATTGCTATATAGCGTTTGATTAATGGTTTGTCATGAACAGAGTTTCTTCACTTTTCACCTTTCTGCTTTTCTCGGTTGGGAATTCTCAACCAAAAATAAAACATCAGTGAATTTGCTGCTGTACCAGGTTACATTATCTTGTGAAGAGATAAGGTGCCATCCCAAGTAAATTATCCAGGACAGGAAAATTCAGGGGTTAATTCAGTCATCTCAATGAAAGCTCATACACAATTTGCTGCCCTTTCTTATTCTCTTATATCCAATGCTGTATCTTTAACATAAGAAAGGTTGTAAAAGATGGATATTTTTAGAAACTAGTATTTAATTGTACCGGAACTGTTTAAATGTACAGGTGTCTTATTAACATTAATGATAATAAATAGGCTTCTGTAGACTGTATTTTGAAATAAATCTAATTTCAGTCCTTAAATCCTAGAAAATTATATTTTAGTTTATTAGCTATCTATATGTATGAAGAACTAGGTCTTGCAAACATGACTGGGATTGAGTAGCTCTTACTCACCCAAGCAGTTTTACTGTCATGCAAAAGTTAATGTGTACTAATTTTCAACACTTAAGTCTCAAGAAAGACTGAAGAGTAGAAAGCTAGATGGAAATTTCTCCACAGTATGGGAGTTGTTGCAACAGAATAAAACATGACAAAATCAAAATCAACGGGATGCAATAACTCACATGTATCACGCCCATGTAGAAAAAAGCCTCCAAAAAGAATAAAACTTGAGCACTGCTCATCCCAGATCTCTGGCCTACAAAGTCAGCACTTTTTTACATGTGCCAACATCACTTATTTGCTTTCTGTAATAGTGCTTTACATGGTAGAAAGTGCATTTTTGGTTTGAGTTGGACAGAGTAACAAAAAATGTGCATCAATAATTTATTAGAAACCATTCACAAACTTGTTCTGGTGCTCAACCCGTGGCCCGCGGGCTGCATGCAGCCCAATCAACACACTGCTGTGGCCCAACGTTTTAAAAAATACAACATTTGTAAAACGGACACACAGGACGTAAGTTGAGTGGGTGCAGCCCACAACAGATTGAGAGCTGCAAATGCAGCCCACTATGGCAAATAGGTTGAGAACCACTGTTGTAGCCCATCATGGCACCTTAGATGTCAACTCATAAAGCAATTATATATTGTTTTACAAGTACTTCATGGGATGCACTCTGGAACTCGGGTATTATTTGCAAGCGCCGTTCTGTGGAAACGCTGAGGAGTTTCTAGGAGAAGCATGCACACACTTACAAACATGCACGTGGCATCTGTTGTGACATTTAAGGATTTTTTTGCAGAGCCCCAGCTCCCCAGGGGAGTACTTTTCAGATGCCTCCCAGAGCTCCCTGGTACAGGGAAGGTAGCTCAGGAGACATCAAGCACTCAACCCCCGCAACAAACAACACTGGGGCAAAGAGGTAAGGGAGCTACAGTTCCACTCAGGCCTTTTGTGGTCCATTCAGATGGGAAGAGTCTGCTTGCTCTCCATCAGCTCCAAGAGCTAGGCACAATGTGTCTGCGAGAGCAAGTGATGATGCTGGATCATTTGTAGCCTCTCCTGAGTCATCATGGCACCTTTGCCAGCGGCAGTTATTATGCACAAGACTTGTTGGCCATATGAGATGAATCTTGGTATTTTCTCTGCAGGGAAAGCAGGTCCTGTTGAGGAAGAGAGGAGAAAGGAAGGGAAGAGTTCATAGATTCATAGATGTTAGGGTCGGAAGGGACCTCAATAGATCATCGAGTCCAACCCCCTGCATAAGCAGGAAAGAGTGTTGGGTCTAGATGACCCCAGCTAGATACTCATCCAACCTCCTCTTGAAGACCCCCAGGGTAGGGGAGAGCACCACCTCCCTTGGGAGCCCGTTCCAGACCTTGGCCACTCGAACTGTGAAGAAGTTCTTCCTAATGTCCAGTCTAAATCTGCTCTCTGCTAGCTTGTGTCTATTATTTCTTGTAACCCCCGGGGGTGCCTTGGTGAATAAATACTCACCAATTTCCTTCTGTGCCCCCGTGATGAACTTATAGGCAGCCACAAGGTCGCCTCTCCACCTTCTCTTGCGGAGGCTGAAAAGGTCCAGTTTCTCTAGTCTCTCCTCGTAGGGCTTGGTCTGCAGGCCCTTGACCATACGAGTGGCCCTTCTCTGGACTCTCTCCAGGTTATCCGCATCCCTCTTGAATTGTGGCACCCAGAATTGCACGCAGTACTCCAACTGCGGTCTGACCAGTGCCCGATAGAGGGGAAGTATCACCTCCCTGGACCTATTCGTCATGCATCTGCTGATGCATGATAAAGTGCCATTGGCTTTTCTGATGGCTTCGTCACACTGCCAACTCATGTTCATCTTGGAGTCCACTAGGACTCCAAGATCCCTTTCCACTTCCGTGCTACCCAGCAGGTCATTCCCTAGGCTGTAGGTGTGCTGGACATTTCTCCTCCCTAGGTGCAGCATTTTGCATTGCTCCTTGTTGAACTGCATCCTGTTGTTTTCTGCCCACTTGTCCAACCTGTCCAGGTCTGCTTGCAGCTGTTCCCTGCCCTCCGGTGTGTCCACTTCCCTCCATAGCTTTGTGTCATCTGCAAACTTGGACAGAGTACATTTGACTCCCTCGTCCAAGTCGCTGATGAAGACATTAAAGAGTATCGGTCCAAGGACCGAACCCTGCAGGACCCCACTGCCCACACCCTTCCAGGTCGAGACCGACCCATCTACCACGACTCTCTGGGTGCAACCCTCCAACCAATTCGCCACCCACCGGACTGTGCAGTCATCCAAGTCACAGCCTCTTAACTTGTTCACCAGTATGGGGTGGGATACCGTATCGAAGGCCTTCCTGAAGTCTAAGTATATGACATCCACCCCTCCTCCTGTGTCCAGGCATTTCGTAACCTGGTCATAAAAAGAAACTAGATTGGTCAGGTACAATCTGCCTGCCATGAACCTGTGCTGATTTCCCCTCAGCATAATTTGTCCTGCCGGGCTCTCACAAATGTGAGCCTTGATCATTTTTTCAAAGACTTTGCCAAGGATGGAGGTGAGACTGACAGGTCTATAGTTGCCCGGGTCCTCCTTCCTCCCCTTTTTGAAAATGGGGACCACGTTGGCCCTTTTCCAGTCCTCCGGGACTTGGCCCATGTGCCACGAGATTTCAAATATTCCCGCCAGTGGCTCTGCAATGATGTCGGCCAGTGCCTTCAGCACCCTCGGATGGAGCTAATCCGGGACTGCCGACTTAAAGGCATCCAGTTCTTCCAAGTGACTCTGCACTGTCTCAGGGTCTACGCATGGCAGTCTGGCGCCTTGCTGCTGCCTCTCTACAACCCCAGTGAGAGACTTGACGTGCCCCTCACTTAGGAACACTGAGGCAAAGAACTCGTTGAGGAGTTCAGCCTTGTCCCCCCTGTCTGTCACCAATTGTTTCTGCCCATTTAGCAGGGGTCCTATTCCTCCCTGGGCCTTCCTTTTACTCCCAATATATCTAAAAAACAATTTTTTGTTGTCTTTTACTTGGGTTGCCATCCTCAGCTCCATGGTAGCTTTGGCCCGTCTAACTGCCTCCCTACAAGCACGAGCAGAGGAGGTATATTCATCTTTAGTGATCTCTTCCTGTTTCCACTTTTTACGTGCTCCCCTTTTGGCCCTTAGGCTGCTCTGGATTTCTCTGGTCAGCCAGGGAAGCCTCCTGGCCCCTTTTCCTCTTTTGCCTCGCTCGGGGATCATCTTGCATTGTGCCCGAAGGATCGTTTCCTTTAGGCACAGCCACCCTTCTTGGGCTCCCATCCCTTCAAAACTCCTACTCTGCAGTGCGTCCTTGACTAATCGCCTGAGTTCATTGAAATCAGCTTTCCTAAAGTCTAGCACTTTCACCCTACTAGTTACCTTACCCACTCGATGTCTTATGGTGAATTCTATTATTAGGTGATCACTGTCCCCCAAATGGCTACCGATCTGGAGGTCCCCTACCATGTCATACCCCGTTGCCAATACCAGATCCAGTATGGCATTCCCCCTAGTGGGACCGTGTACCTCCTGTGTCAGGTGGAGGTCCTGTACACAGGTTAGAAACCTGCGTGAGCAGTGGGACTTTGCTGTCTGTGACTCCCAGCAGATACCCGGGTAGTTTAGGTCCCCCATGACTACCGCCTCCTTAGCTTTTATGGTCTCCGAGATTTGCCTCAGGAGCCCCGAATCTCTTTCTTCCCCTTGATGTGGGGGTCTGTAGCAGACCCCTACCACCAAATCCCTTTCTCCTTGCTCCCCATGTAGCCTAACCCACAATCCTTCTACTTCCTCATCCTTGGATTCCGTCTTGATGAGGGTTGACGTATATTGCTCACTGACATAGAGCGCAACCCCTCCCCCTTTCTTCCCCATCCTGTCCTTTCTGTACAGTCTATAACCCTCAATATGTACCGCCCAGTCATGGGATGAATCCCACCAGGTTTCTGTTAGCCCCAGTTGGGGGAGTTGGGGTGACTCAAGCACGGGGTGCAAACCCCTGCCCAGTGAAGAGCCCAGAACTCCCTGCAAGCAGTTGTGCAGGGTCCTAGAGGTCAACGTTAGGGACTAGAGAAGGACATTGTGGTCTGTGGGGTGCGGACAGTTGCTTCCCCACTTCACCCGAATTTCCCAGTTCGTGGTGCAAACAGAAAGGAGCTGATGGGGTTCTTCCAGATAGCGTTCCAAGGAAGAGCAGTGTCAGGGCACATGCATGAAAACAGTACAAACTGGGGGCAAAATCAAGCCCTGACTAAACAGCAGTTCCCAATAGATGTGAGGGTGGAAGAGGGGGCACAATGTGCCCCTAGCAGCTGCTGCAGAGAGCAGCCTGGGGTAGGGAGCCTTGCTATGACACCGAGTAGAAAAATCAAGTAGAAATTTGGAGCTGAATGCCTTTATGGTCTCTGAACTGATCCTCCAACCCACGGTTCATGGCGACTCTCCCAGCAGGCATGCCGGTGCCAAAAAGGGGATCCTTGCACTTGTTCTGGAGCTCATGCAAAGAGCACAGGGCAGAACCATGCTGCGTGTGTAAACACCGGCAGCTCGTCTCAGTGCCAGGACTCCTGCGAAGGACCGCTGAGTGCATGTTGTGCCTTCGCTAATAATTACACCTAGCATGTGGCTGACAAATCATTTCAGTCACTTTAGCTGGAGTACATGCTATTGCAGATGCTGATTTGCTTGATATAGTACTGAGCTGTAAATAAAACGTTATCTTTCTGATTCCTGAGCACACGGCATTTTTTGTACAGCTGTCTCCCTGGGTGCTCGCCTTTTATCCAAAATTTCAGCAGTGTATTGCTGTCCCCGGGTCACAAACCGCTTACCTTCAAACCATCGGTAATCTACCTATTGTTCAAGAGCTCTTCCCTCGTCACCGCCTCTGTTATAATTATAGAACTATTGGCAACCTCCCATTCATCTCAAAGGTTTGAAACATCTCTTCTTGTCACAACTTTCACCTTTGATTAACTCTCATCTCCCTAAACGTCAGGCTGCATTTGAGAATGCACATTCTGCCAAAGCTGCTCTGCTGTGTTTAGCAAATTCATGCTGAAGATGCTCTGATTCTGGGATATTGTTCTGAGATACTGTTTTGTGTTTGATATAATAAGATGGCAAAAATTCATTAGACATATATTCCCAAAGGGGAGAGGAGGTCTTTATCTATTACATGCTATGTGAAGATTCAGCCAAACCTCAAAGTTGCTTTTTGATTTTTGTTTGCATTTCATACAGTTTAGTCCTTAGGTCTTTGCAGTGAACTCTAAAGTCTTTGCTAACGGATGTACTCCTGTAGAAGCCATCCCCTTCTTTACAAATCCTGTAGAATTTAATAGTTTTAACAGAGCTGAATAGAACTTTATAGACCTTTATTCTGTTTTTTATAGACCTGAATAAAGAATCCTGCTCTGAATCCTGCTCTTTCTATGGGATTCAGTAGGATGGATTAAAAAAGAGGTGATCATTTTCTATTAAACATAGCATGTCAAGCCTTCAGCTGTAAACTGGCACAGTTTGATCGGCTCTGGTGACCAACATGCCTTTATGCTAACTAAGGATCTGGCGCTATATAGGTTTTTATACAGATATCCATTGATTTAATCATCATTACATTCTCCTGGACTTGTCCAGCTGGGTCACCACTAGTGAAAGAGTGTGCCCCTCTTATTAGCACAGATGTGACCCTTTTTGATCTACAAGGCCAAAACTATCTTAGCAAGTGGATTTAGAAAAGCCATAGCGGTTACTTAGATACTTAGACCCTTTCAGCAGTGCAGGGCTGTTTCTTGTAGCACATTATCCTCTAGTGCTCTTTGAGATCTGGCCACTGGTGCAGTTTTGATTAATAACCTTGTCATTTCACATATGGGTTATAATAATTTTAATTTGTTGCCTTCCCTACACGTTTTGTTTGCCGACTATAAATATTTCAGGGTTCACTGTCTTATTGTAAGAGACTAAGACAAGATATACAGTGGCTTCTCGTGCACTAAGCTGCTCCTTTCATTTTATTTTGGCAAAACACTAGCTAGAGAAGAGGGGCGAATTACTGAGATTTATGGATATTAAGCTACCCCCTTTATCAGTTTTGTTGTTAGCTGGCATGAGTGACTGGTGCCTCCTGAATCTGGGGGTGCCCCCCCAGAAGCCGCCGATGGTGGCGGCCCTGTCAGGGGGGCTATCAGCCCTACCGACAGTATCAATGTCAGCCATTGGGGGGCACCGGCGACCCCCTACAAGTCGCCTATGTTAGCTGGCACATTGATGTGTTTGTAAATGCAGGCAGCATAGTCAAAATTTGGCTCTCATGGAAGCTATGAAGAGTTTTGCTGCTGAATCCAATTGAAACAGGACCAGCAGAAAACATAATCCATCTCCAAGGGAAACTTCTATCGAAATGGAAATGTGGAGGCAGTTTAAATGAAACGTTGAGAAACATTTTTAAAGGACTTTTGAACGGGCTATCCTGTGGTTATGTGTGAACACCTTGATTTGACAGAGCTGCACATAATACACGTGAACACATATTCTTTTGTTTCTGCTGACTTTCTGATGCAGTACAAGTGGTTTTCTGCATTAACAGTGCACATTAAAATGTCATTGTGTCTGCAGTGTGCTGACAGTAGGGCTGTGCAAAGCTTCGGATCATGATTCGGATTCGGAGATGATTCAGATGATTTGGAGGATGAATCTATGAATCTGAATTGAATTGCTGGAAGCTTTAGGGTTTCCGAATCAATTTGGAGCTCCCAAATTGCTTTGGAAAAGATTCAGAGCTGATTCGGTGATTCGGCCATAGAATATAATGGGGAGTCAATGAAATATCTATAACTTTGTTGTCTTTTGATGATTTGAATGAAGCTGGCATGGATGGTAGCTCCTTCTAGGAGCATGACCTGTGCCAAGTGCCAAGGTGATAAGTGCAGGGGTTTCTGGGAAATTGCACTTCAAATTCCTGAAAGCAAAATGCATGTCACATGTGTGTGTTAAGGCACAGTGGGGTGAAAACTGCAGGGATGGTAGCCCCTGGTGACACCACAAAGCTTGCCAAGTTTCAAGGAGATAAGTATAGGGGTTTGTGGAAAACTGTACCTCAAGCTGCGGACAAGAAAAACTTGTGACATGGGTGACACTGTGTGTGTTAAGGTGCAGCAGGGTGAAAGCTGCAGGGATGGTGGCCCCTGGTGTGACGCCTGCCAGTTGTGGAGGAGATTGGTGCAGGAGGGTTCTGGGGCCCTGCACCTCTAGCTGCTGACAGGCAAAACTTGTATCATGGGTGCTTGTGCAACTGTGTCTGTCTTTGGGCATGGGGTGGGGTGGGGGGGGAACTACTGCAGGCCTGGCTGCTAAGCTACTGTTACCAGTTACCAATCAATCAATCAGGATTCACTCAGGGACCAGCTCAATACACAGTAGCTAGCTAATGTAATGAGTTAATGAGCAAGGATTAACACCTACAAAACCACAGACTAAGGAGAGGAAAGAATCAATACAGTCAATCAACTGCCCCAAGACAGACAGCACAAGCACCCATGTCATGAGTTTTGTCTGTCAGCAGCTAGGGTGCAGGGCCCCAGAACCCCCTGCACTGATCTCCCCTGCAGCTGGCAGGCTTCGTGGCCTCAGCAGGGGCCACCATCCCTGCAGCTGTCACCCTGCTGAGCCTTAACACACAGGGTCACCCATGTCACGAGTTTTGCCTGTCAGCAGCTTGAGGTGCAATTTCCTCCAAACCCTGCACCTATCACCTTGAAACCTGGCTGGCTTTGTGGCCTCAGCCACAGCAATTTTGACCCCCCGGTGGCTGAACACACACATGTGACATGAGTTTTGCTTTCAAAAATTTGGGGTATAGTTCCCCCCAATCCCCTGCACTGATCTTCTTGAAACTTGGCAGGTTTCATGCTCTCAGATGAGGCTACCACTCCTACACATTTCATTCAAATCAGACAAAAAACAACAACATTATAGATATTTCATTGATTCCCCATTATACCCTATGGCCAGATTGCTGAAGCGGCTCTGAAGCTTTGGAGCCAATTTGTCCAAATCAAAGTGGGAAACCAATCCAGAGCTTTGAATCAGATTGCTGGCATCTGGATTGGCTGGATCGGAAGCCGAATCAAATAGCTGCCTAGTCGCACAGGCCTACTGACTAGGAATTCAGCAGTAGGGCTAGACAAAGTTTGTAAGGCACTACCAAGAAATTTAAATTATTTCTTTTTCTTGGGATTAATCTTACAAGAGGCACTGTAAGTCACAATAATAATGGCTTCTCCAGGGAAACACCAGGCTTAGACCAAATATTCATGGAAAGATCATGGGAGCTAACTTTTAGGCCTGTGCAAAGTGGGTAATATTCACTTCGGATTCAGGTTTGGCTAATTCAGGGGACAGTGATTTGATTCAGTGATTCAAATCATTGTCCCAATTCAATTTGGCTGCCCACCCCAGCCCTGGGCACTTTGAAAAAAAAAGCCCTGAATTAGCAGGTGCTGCTGGGTGGGGGGGGGGCATGATCCCCACTGCCCCCCACTGCCCTGTGCCATGTGGGAGGCTGTGCCATGAACCCCCCCAACTCCCACCCATTGTCCCAGCCCTTCCCTCTCATGGCTGCCCCACTCACCCCAGCTCTGGCCCTTTAAGAAAAAACAAAACAAAAAACCCAGGGCTCATCGGTTCCTGACCAGCGGCAGGGCAATCCCTGCTGCCCCCCACTGCCCTGTGCTGCAGGGGGGGCTCTGCATGAGCCCCCCAAAGCCCTGAGGCTGCTGCAGGATCTGGTGAGTTTGGGTGTTTTTTGTTGTTTTTTTTCTTAAAGGGCCAGATCTGGGGCTGCAGCCATGGGAGGCTGAGGGAGTGGGCGGGGGTCAGAGGGCACTCAGGAAGGCTGGGGTAGTAGGCAGGGGATGGGGCCTGGCAGGGGTCCCCCCATGGTCCCCTCTCCACTCCTCCAGCCTCACCTCCCCTACCCCTACTTACCAGCCCTGAGTCTAGCTCCAATTCCCTGCTGCAGTGGGAGGAGACTGCCCGAATTATCGAAGCTCTCCAAATCTTTTCTGAATAGATTCGGACCTTTTTATTGGCCCCCTGATTCAGTTCGGATTTGGAGATCCGAAATGGCCATCGGATGGGGCCAAATCTCCTCCGAACCGAATCAGCACCCAAAGCTTCACACAGCCCTACTGACTTTCCTAAATATTGAGAAATAATGGGATTTACATTGGATGTAAACCAACAGTGAGACTGCTTGGGTGAGTTAGAGCTACTGAATCTCAGTCATGTTTGTAAGACCCAGTTCTTCATACATATAGATAGCTAATGAGCTCAAATATAACTTTGTAGGATTTGAGGCCTGAAATGAGATTTATTCATAAATACTGTCTACAGAAGCCTACTTATTATCATGAATGTTAATAAAAATACCATGTTTTGGGGGTGTTGGTTGGTTGATATTCATTAATTTATGGTCTTCAATCAAGTTCTTGAATGATTTCTTTTGAGTAATGTTGAAGTAATGTTGTAGCCATGATGGTCCTGAAAATATGCAAGAGGCAAGGATTTCTGTAGGTGATATCTTTTTTTGGACCAACTGCATGTGTGTATATCAGCCACAGAAATTCTCGCTTCTTTTTTAAATAACTAATTGAAATACTATCTTCGGTTCATTAAGATTACTTACCTTTTCTAGTTATAGCCTATTTAGATAATCCAACCAAGATTTGCTTACCTTTGAACATAATTATTTTGCCATCTTTAACTGACTGTGTTATCCACGTTACAATAAATTCGGATTCTGCTTCCCTTGGGAATAAGGGTAGACTCATTCTCAAAGAGGAATCTCTGTTTTCTGTAGACAAAACTTTATCTGAAATAACTCATTTTGTTTTTATTCTTTCTTTCTTGAGTAACAGAATAGTCATAACTCACGGACTATGAATTCATTATAGTCATAATGCATTAACAAAATGCATAAACTGAGTATTTGTTTGTCCTCAATCATATTTATCTGTAGGGTATGAGAAAGAACCCCATGTGACTGATAGAGGATGGAAGGTATCACATCTAAGACTTGGCACGGAAAGACAATTTTCACATCCACTTTAACAGCTCTCTGTAGCCAGGACCACCTCTTGCGATCTATGAGTTTCACTTGGAGACTGCCTGCTATGTAGTTACTGACCAAACCTACAAGTGCTTAAATTAAAAGAAAGGACAAGATAGTATCCCATGGTAGTATGGTTGCAACCTTACAAATTCATTTACTTCAATCTAGAAAGAAAACTGCTGCACATAACAGATTTGTGAAGTATAAGGTCTACAGGTCAGAATACCCATAAACAATCCCCTCATGACTTTCTTTGAAGTGAAGGTGCCTGGATTCTTATTGTTTTTATAGCTGTATAACGCACGGTCGGTTTAGAGAAGTAACAGCACATCTAGTATCATAATTAAAATAAGGTAACATCTTTAATATGAATACATAATTTCCTATTATTATGACACACTGATTAAATACAATACAAATCTTATTCAGACTGCTTTTTACTTGATAATAATGCACGACTATAATTGACTTTTGTTTGATTCGGGGTCTCTCTAAATTAAAAAGAACAAAGAACATCAGATAAAAAATAAATAGCACAAGAAATTTTATATTTCCATAATCCTTTTTGATATGCAAATATGTTGCAAAACAGTTTTCCTAGATGTTCTTGAGCTACACTTGATACTGGTAATGATTGACTGCTATTGCTTTAAATTAAAAGTTTAGTTATCAGGACTACCTTTTTGTTCCTTGATAGCCCAATCAATAAATCTGTTCTCTTCACTGCTGAAGAAAATCACCACTAAGTACTAGAAATGCCAGGGAGTGTCAAGCCACTTACATAACGGTAAATAATATAAACAAATATCAACGTAAAACTCATTTTTTTGCAGTGCATTTGGGGTAGGTTTATTATTTTTATTACTGTTGTTGCTATCGTTATTTTAATGATGCTAAATTGTGGCCTAAATCTACTTCTCTTAAAATCAGTGAGAGAGTTACTGTTGACTTTGATAGGAACAGCTGCCTTCCAGTGTGAGCACGTTAGGAAATCTCTCATTTTTATCTTGTTTTCATGAAATGGTTGAGCTTGATCCTGTGCTCACTGAAGTCAAAGAGACTTTTGCCTTTGACTTGAATGGGATCGGGATGTCTAACCTGGCTTTTCACAGTTCGCTTTTATGTATGCAGCATCTCACTTAACATAGCTACTTTTTATGCATTTTTCACAGAGAGTTTGATTAATCCTAAGTGATTTATAGTCAATAGAAGAGTATCTTGAACTGATCAGTATCTTTTCTGCAGCTGCGAGTGAGAATTTACTAGCGGGATTTTTGATTTGACATTTCCGACTATATCTGAAATTAGCAACCAGTGGGGTTTATATCTTAGACAATGAACCTGTGGGAATGAAAAGTTGGTGGCAGGAGGAAGAAAACTCTCAAACAACTGGGAGAATTATTTGACTAATTAAGTCGTAGTGGCATTGATCCAAGAGACTGCTTTTGTAGCCCTAAAATTACTATGACTAGGAATAGTTGAAGAGAAAAGACAGACAGTGTGGAGATGGCTAAGTTAGCAGAAGAAAAATAACATTGTTCAACCATCCATACCTGCCAACTTGTCTTATCACTGTCAGATTCAGGGTAAAAAGAAGTTGTAGTAGTTGCTACCTAATACAGGGTATGTAAGAACAAGGCAATGAATAAGCATTGGCTTTAATACAGTGTTATGCATTTTATGACCATGTTCTTGTTGTCTCTTCCTATCCTGGATTTATTTTCTCTGGAAGTGCCTCGAGTCACTAATTAGTAATTGTTCTTATCCTTCATTACTGCTGTGATTACTGCTTGAACCTGAAAACAATGCATCTTCCATGTTATGGAGTTCAAAGTGATAGCCTGTCTTCCTAAATCATGTGTGTTTTTAAAAGTAACATTAAATATATTACATTTCTGTGGATTTTAAACAACACACTTCCCTCAGCTATCCCAGATAAAACATCACCTGATTTTTTTTTCACAGCACAGCACGAATTTTATGCCTATTTTCTGATTTTAGTGGCATGAAACTGTTGAAAGAGAGTTGCAGGGAATGAGGGTCATAATTTTTGCGCTCCTAAAAAGCCTTCCCAGATAACACCATCTTTGTAAAGGTTTAGTGAGCTGTTCAGGACATAGAGCATGTACACTGTTTTTTTACCAAATCTATCTGTCTGCAACATTACACTGATTAATCTGTGGAGTATCTAGGTTGCCTTCTGACCAATAGAGTACTTCTGCCTTCCATGATGTTTAGAGATTTAGAAATTTGAGGAACCTTTTATTGGAGTTTTTGAGCTGTATACCTGTTCTTTCCTAGTAAAGTAGCCTGCGGCTCTCAGTTTTCACCATCCTATGGGCTATCTCTATTTCTTCTAGAGGTCAAAAGATATGACCACGTCTTACCTGCCTTTTAAGAATCCACTTATGATTAACCAGTCATCAACTGGAACAATATCTTTATCTGGAAAATCATTATCCTCTATGCATATTCTGCATAGGTAGTATAAGGATGGATTAGTCACCAGGCTATCAGTATGATTGCCACATGAAGGAGATGGAACTATATCTAGTTAGGAATGCAGGGGCAGGTCTGCAACATATCTATTTGGGAGCTTGCATAACCATAAAATATTTCTTTCCTCGGTGCTGGTTTTGCATGTCTTAATAAAGTTTAATCTAATGAAAAATGAAGATAATATTACCTAAATACAAACTCCCTATCCTTTTTCCTTCTTGCTTTACAACGCTATTAGCAGGGCCATAGTAAAACTCAGGAGGTGGAGGGGTTGTGCCCGGCAGGGGTCACAATGCATCTGAAATTCTCACATTTCTCTGTGAAATTGTTCAGGTAAGTGGCATTTTAGAAATGTGTCCAGGTGCTGAAATGGCTATGGTGGTAAAGTGACAGGCAGAACTTGCAAGTAAATTCAGCTATTGCTAGTCTACTGTACTGCCCTGCAGTTAGGGTAATACCAGGCATATTTGAGACTACATTTGTTGATCTTCATTGAACAATCCTCAACAGTATAGGGACGTGGACAAATGTTACATTTAGATTTAAATACCCCTTTGTGTGGACCCACCAATGTCCACCCTGCCCTGACCCCAACTCACCAATGCCTTCCCTATGGACCCACTAGCCCCTCCCTGATGTCACCCATACTTCCCTCCACCCCAACTTACTGGGTTGTCAGCACTTGTGAATGCTAGCAGAGGTAAGCCTAGGAGACTAATAGTCAAGTGAAACGCTAAACAATAATGTATGTGTATGCATATTCATTGCATATGCTTCCTCTCTTATTTTATTCTTTAGCATCTTTTTAACGTTAGCATTACAAACATTGCAATAACACTGCCTAGGGGAGTTAGACACACACTAAAATTAATGGGAACTGGGCATCCAAATCCCTTATGCACCTTAAACATTCTCAGCCTACCAGTTCTGTGGTTTCAAATATATCCTGCTGTTCAACCACCACGTCCCAAACAAGTCAGAAGACAAATCATATTGTCATTGCTAAAGAACATTCCTTTCTTTCAACCACATGTTCTGTACGTCTGTCTGACGTTATTTTAGGCTTCAACGTAGAAAACGTTACAGAACATATTTTTGCACACGTGTCTATTTACATGAAAATAATGGCAATGTTTAAAAGAAATACAATAACGGAAGATTGCCATTGACTATAATAGATGGAGACTCAGCTCAGAAATGAAAATAAAATTTTCTACCTACCACTTTGGTTTTTTTTAATAAGGTTTTTGTTAAGAAAAAGGAAATCACAGTTCTTTCTTATGTAGGCACACTTTATTGATATGTTTTATTAGAGGTTGAATATGAACCAACAGGGAAATATATATACTGTTGGAAGCTTACATCAAAGACAAGTCTAATTCTAGAGAAATAAATCAAAGTGTCTTACTAATAATAAGAGAAATCGCAAAACCCTATCTTATTGGCTTAGATTCATTTAGATTCTCTTACACATACTTAGACCTCCTCTCTCTGTAGCCCGTGTAACTTATACATCAAGACACTAGAAGAAGGCTGAATTAAATCCTTGACCTAAGTTTTAATTCCTTTAGAAAATGCCCTTGTCTAGTGCTTTCCATCTAGTCTGCTCTTGAGATCTTTACTTAAGAGACTGAAGTTTTCTCCATGTGCCATGACTGAAGAGGGTTTCTCTGATCTCAAGCTGACAAGTGACTTAACGTGCGAGACTTTGGCTTTGAATTGGTACTGACTGTAAATTGGGGCACCAGTTCAGGGTGCAGAAATGCTCTCATGTATTTGTGGTGGGATTTTCTGGTAAGGAAGTTAACTTTTAAATAAATTGGGCATTTGCGTTGCCATCATTTACAGTCCCTGTGCACTCCCTACACAGGCTAAACTCCAGTCTTCAACAGGAGTTTTGGGACAGCAAAAAAGGCCTGAAACAACATCTTTTGATTTGCTTAGCTTGTTTTTATACACATCAGTGGTTCTCAACGCACTGCCCACAGGCCGTGTGTTGTCCAATCAGCACACTGCTGTAGCCCATGTGACATCTTTTTAGAAAAAAAAAAAAAGTAATGATTGCCTCCCATGGTTTGTTAGTTAGGGAGAAAAATGCAGGAAATGGCAAGTTTCCTCTTGCAGGCTGGCAGAGTTCACATTGCAAGGGGCTGCTGGGGGGAGCGGGAGGAGGGTGATTGCAGGCAGGGGGCACCACATTCACGTGGCAGTCAGGCAGTGTGTAGCTTCCTCCATGTAAGCAGAGGAAAGGGAAGGCAGATAGGCCTCCCATGGTGAGGGAGGGAGTAGAGTAGGGCTGGGGCTGGGGCAGGGGCTGGGGCATTGCTGAAATTGGGGTGATGCATGGGCCCCAGGGCCGGGGTGGGAATGTGTGGCTGCAGGGCCTGGCTGGAGAGTGAGATGGAGTCACAGAGGCTCATCTGCAAGGCTAGTGGGGGAGGGCCAGCTCCCTATTGCTGTACACAGTCCTGGGGAGGGAGGCATTGGGGGGCCTCCTAGGGGCCTCCACAGCAGAGCTGGGTGCGGAGGCTTGGTGCAGCTGCCAGGAACCACATGCTGGCTACACTGCCATGGCAAGGTGCTCCCTGCCTGCTCAGCACCAGCAGCAGCAGCAAGGGTCAGGACTCTGTGTCGCTGATGCTTTTGGATGAACAGGGGTACTTTGCCATGGCAGTGCAGCCAGCGTGGGGCTCCCAGCAATGGCACTGAGCCTCCCTACCTGCCGGTGCTGGGTTCTGCCCCTGGGCCACAGAGGCCCTATGGGGAGGGCAGCAGAGTGGGGATCCCCAAACCCGCATCAGGCAGCCAGCATCAGCCCTTTCTCTCCATGGGCTCTGCTCTGGCCATACTGTCTGCAGCGGGAGGAGGGGGAGCAACCTTCCCAGCAGGTGGCTGCAGCAACCACTTCCTCCTGTGGGCTCGGGAGCTGCTGGGAAAGGGGGTGGGCAGGGGGCTGCGGGCCCTGGCCCTGGTCCTGTAGCCCTGGCAGCTTGGGGCCCCCTCAGCTGTGGGTTGAGGCCCACATAACATACTGAGAGTTGTAAGTGTAGCCCACTATGGCAACTAGGTTGAGAACCACTGATATACATAATTAATGCACGTTCCAAAAATAAAAATAAATTGCTTCCATTTTAAGCTGAATGATGTAGTCCTAGGCCCTGCAATATTAGTAAAACTTCTGGTTTCTTTTTAACTGGAAAAAAATATGCATTGTGTTATATATGTGATGTGTTATATGTGATGATGCACTGCACTATCTCCATCCCCCTTTTCAAAATCCTAGATCTACCCATGTGCCCTTCCCCTTGCTTTGCCTTCTTATTCATTTATTTATAAGCTTTCGTGCTCCAGTATGTCCTTTTCTACCCATCATTTAGCTTCTGTGTAGATATGGCACTTCAGAGCAATACGCTCTGGAGTTTATTCATGTGAATTAATGGCATGTGTAGATGCACCCTTTTATTCTCTTGGTGATTGTCAAGTCTGGGAAACACATCTTGCTTTTGCAAATCCAAAGCTGGTAAATATTTACCAATGTTCATTTTTTTCAGAGCAGTGTTGACCTTTGACAAAAATATTATCATTTCTCTCTTTCTTGCCTAATTTTTTTTCAGCAAAGGTTTTTGTCTTTACAAGGGTGCTACTTAGTGCTAGTATTAAGAGTTTCAACTCAGGACCAGGGTCCAAACATGCTTAGCACAGATGGATAGTCACAAGACAAATGCTTATAAGCTAATGGAACATCAAGTCCAGCTTTGAGTAGGATAAGAGAATCTGAGCTGGCTGGAGATATACACAGCTTGACCTTTTAACAAAGACAGCATTGGGGAATAAGATCATTTGGGTGAGATACAC
Source organism: Alligator mississippiensis (assembly GCF_030867095.1). Classification (NCBI taxonomy): domain Eukaryota; kingdom Metazoa; phylum Chordata; order Crocodylia; family Alligatoridae; genus Alligator; species Alligator mississippiensis. The sequence continues at coordinate 78,207,987 of NC_081831.1, read as the reverse complement.
AGCAGGCCTGAGAACGCCAGTTAAGCAGTTTCTGCATAGCCTCATAAGGACTTCAGATGTAGGATAAAACTCAGTCAACCCTAGCTCAATAACACAAGAATACCCCAGGGCTAGGGACAGAAGTTTCACATAAACTGGTTTAAGTCATTAGAAACTGGTTTAAACATGTAACAGAACAGAAAGTCAGTGCACATCAACCAGTATCAAAATGGCTGAAAATGGTTTAAGATAAACCTGGTTGAATTTAGTATCAGACTTAACTAATTTGGGTCAAACGGGTTTATGAAACTTTTGTCCCAGGTCCCTTCCTGGTTCAAGTTAAACCACAGTCCCCCAGCATCCCGGCATCCTTTCCAGCCCTAGGCTGGGCTGTCTGCTCCAGCAGAAAATGGCTTAGGGGTACTGCCTCTCCCTCTCCCCCACCAAACTCCAGCTGGGGTCTGGGGCCAGGGAGGGGGGTTACACTTCCCTTCCCCCAAGTACAGAGCTGCCCTGCCATGCTAAAAACTTACTGCTGGCTATGACTGCAGACTGCAAATCCCACAGGCACCTGAAAGCAGGAACTGGATGTGATGAGCAACCCTGCAGAGCCCTCCTGCTGTGATTCTGGACTGCAAATCCCAGAGATCTCAGGGGCAGCAGAAAGTGGAAGCCATACTGACTATGTGCCAGAGAGCCATGCTCTTGTGTTCCCCAACTTCTGGCCTGAGTCACTGCAGGTTGTGGCTCCATTTCCTGAATCAGAAGTGAATGTCTGTCCAGTTGTTTCTCAATTTAATCTCTGCAGTTTAGACTAACCTGCAAAGACTGAATCAATTCAGCCTAGGGCTTTTTGACTGCCTGTACTTAGCCAAGAAGTAGCATTAAATCTTCTGGTGCCATTCAAATAGTGTTTATGGAGGTGGTAGGGAGAAGCTAAAGTTAACAGAATTTTTGCTATTTTGAAAAAAAAATGAAAGCTGTGTTTTCACTAAAGCCTAGTAGGATATTTAAGTATTTTGAATGTTGTGGTATTTCACACAGCTTTACTCTCAAAATGCCAACTTTCTATGAGATGAACTTAAATGGATCTATTTCTGTTTATATATAGTCAGTTTGGAAGTTTGTGCCTTTCAGTTCAATTATGATTACAGCACTGAAATCACTTCAAAATGCAGATCTGTCCTCATTATGTTTGATAAATATGAAAGCATAAGCAGTGGGTGATCTGTGTAGGTATATTTTATACTTGCAAACATTAGCATAGTCTAATACATCAAAACCTAACTTTCTTCATTTCATTTGATACAGAGGATTTACCTTCTGACTTAACCAAATAGCAGTTGTTCATTATGAAGTCGGAGCCTTTTCCACGTCCCCTGCCGTTTCCATATTACTTTTTCCAGTACCTTTCAGTGGTTCTCTGCTTCCTCTTCAAATTGTGCTTAAACTATGTAAATATTCCTTAATGTTAACAGTATAAAACAAACTAGCCTCGTTACAAGATAATCCTCCCACTTCATCTATAAGACAGGCATCATAATTATTAGTAGTGCTAATATAACATTTTGTTTATTTGTATAATATTATGAAAATCTATTATATTGAAATTTCAGTTTTAAAGGATCTTGTTATGAACAGTAGCAATGTCTGTTAAATATATGAAATGTCTGTAGCAATATATGAAAAATGGTAAACACTCTTATCTGCTTAGATCATTATCTGTCCTCCGCTTAAATATTCCTTATAAAATCCTAACATTTATTTGTATTCAGTGCTGATGCATACAGGTATATTACTGTGTTAGTATTGCTAGGCCATATAAAGAGAAAGATGGCGAGTTAAATACAACTCTCCAAAGCCTGGGTATATTCCTTGACCTGACCTCAAACATAGTTAAGGTTCAGGAAAATTCCCCCTGGCATCTATAACTCTTTCCTTCAGCCTCAGCAATCCCAACACAAGAGATGCCTTAAAATACGTTATAGAGAAAAATATAGGTAAAGACTCAAACAGGCGTTTAGACTATCCCATTGACCTCCTCCCTTACCTAATTTCTTACTTGTCCTCTAAGGGAGGTGAGGCTTTTTAATCAGTCTCCAGATTCTTTAGGATACAGCCTGTAATCCACCTACCCCATTTCCAGTATCAATAAATTATTAGCCAAGTATCCACAATTGTGCACGGGTTAAAGGCCCCATTCCTGCAAACGTTTGCATGTCTAAATAGTTACCGGTACATAGCCTCAATGAACTGCTTGCAGGATTGGAGATTTTAGCTCTAGCCAGCCAGAGGGGTACAATGGGTCACAACACCTGGAAGAGTCCCACTGGTACCTCTCTGCACCTTTCTGCTGGTCTCGCCACGCGCGGGTAGATTTTGATAACAGCCAGCTTCATGCTGCAGTATAGACAGGCAGCTCTCTCTTGGATAGTGTGTTTATCAAAAGGGTTATTGCTGAGTAATTTTGACATCTTGTTTGAAGACATTCCCAACAGCAAGAAAATTGTGCAGCCATAGCAGAAAAAGCCTCAGTCAATTTACTATCAAGGACAGTATTCCACATATTTCTGAAGATGTCAGCAAGTAACTGAAGACTGGTTTTCAAAAGGTCACTGTTGTCTGTATTGTGTCCTGATAAAAGTAGCTGATATGAGTAATCATACAAGACTTGCAGTGATTGTTCACTATGCTATTGGTCAAAAGGGATTATGCAAGGGAAAGACATGTACTGTGCAGTCAGTGAAGCTTTTTTTTCCCCCTCTGTGAAAAGATTAGCCTGGGGAAGCTACTTTTCAGTGGCCATTAACAGAGCACTGAAAATGGTTTGTCATCTGTTTTCATCCAGGGTGAAATATCCAGTTGTCCAGGTTCACTGACTCTTTTGCTAAGAGGCAGTTGGTTCCAGGGACAGGCGCAAGAATTTGGAGGATATCCTGGATAGAGTTGCCAAGATTGTAAATTGAACCAGGGTGTAAGCTCTGAACTGCTGCCAATCCTTGATGAAGATCAGTCCCAGTACTTAACTTTGCTATTATATCGTGTCATATGGCATAGGCAGGGACAGGAATTTGATGGGTTTGTAGCATAGCTTGATGAGCTAAGCCCTCTTCTTCAGAATAAAGGTTAAAAATTATCATAAACTGAATGAGACAGAAGGATTTACCAGCCTCACATGTATTACAAGATGCCACATTATGCAAAGTAATCAAAAATTGTAAAGCTTAGGAACATATCCAAGTTATTTCAGTGATATCACGGTTCATTAGGAACTTGAGTTGGTGACTTAAACCATTTCTAACATTGGTTTAGAAGTGGATCTGTGGACTTTCTATCAGTAGTCTTGGGAAATGCTGAGAAGACTGCCCAAGGTCAATAGACATTTAAAAGATGCATTTCATTAATAGCTTTAGCTAAAGAGAAAATGCACCACCAGTCAGCAGAATAGCTGCAATATCCACCATCACTTGCTGATGAATGGATGCCATTATTAGTTATATAAAGGCTTGAGCTTCCTTTCATTAACATTTTACCTATACAAAATGAGTGAGATTATGGGGAAAGGCTACACTTTGAATAAATGCCTAGAGAAAGAGTTAAATTTCAAAACGACAGAAACAAATGCACCCCCTTAGACATGAAATTAGGGAGCACACGGCTTTCAATTAGAGAAAATTGTCTTTTGCTTCTGTTCAGGTGTTGCAAGATGCCTCATGATTATTGTGCTGCCCTTCTCACATTTCCCTTGTTCAATGTATGTTTGCGAGCAGCTGTTCTCTGTGTTGAGCTTAATCAACCCAAAGGTTCAGAAGTAGCATAAGAATACCACAAACAGGATCTATCCGCATTTATTTATAAGGCAAAGGAGATTTTAAAAGATATTTTTTTAACAGAAGTTAAGAGGTTTCAATGAAATATGAATGGCTCAGAATGCAATGGCTTTCAGATACGAGGGTTCACCTGGTGGTTATGGGATGGCAAAAGGAAGAGCTTCTGTTCTTGGAAGTCTGCAATACATACCATGAAAGGGCTATGCATATTATTTGGGGAGGATTCAAAACAAGTTTTCCAGAGCAGTGGTATCTGGTAGATTTTGTGTTTCTCTTCAGCTTATTTTATCAAGTTCTCCTCAAGAGGGATTGCTTTACCTCTGGATGGAAGCGTGCCAAGGTAACTCTCATTTATGAAGAAGATGATTCATCAGAATTTGGCAACTGCTGGAGTGTATGGCTAAGTACAGACAATCAAAAAGCCTGAGCCTGAATCAATTCAGTCTTTGCAGCTTAATCTAAGCAGCAGAGTTAAACTGAGAAACAACTGGACAGACATTCACTTTTGATTCAGGAAATGCAGCTACATGCCTGCAGTGGCTCAATCCAGAAGCTGGGGGGCACTAAGGCATGACTCTCTGCCACGTAGCCAGCATGGGCTGTGTGCTCACTTCCTCTTCCTGCTACCCCTGAGGTCTCTGGAATTTGTGTTGCAGAATTACATCAGCAGGACTCTGCAGGGTTGCTCATCACTTCCTCTTCCTGCTCCCAGGTGCCTTTGGGATTTATAGTCCACAGTCACAGCCAGCAGTAACTTTCAGTAAGTTTAGCATGGCAGGGCAGCTTTGTACCCAAGGGAAGCAGGGTTTAACTCCCCTCCTTGGCCCCTGACCCCAGCTGGAGGGCAGACAGCCCAGCCCAGCCCAGCCCAGGGCTAGAAAGCATGCTGGGATGCTGGGGGACTCTGATTTAATTTAAACCAGGAAAGGGTCCGGGACAGAAGTTTCATAAACTGGTTTGACCCAAATCCATTAAGTCTACTACTACATGCAACCAGGTTTATCTTAAACCATTTTCAGCCAATTTGAAACTGGTTTATATGGCTTGAACTGCTGTTCTGCAAAGCCTGCAGCCACATCTCACCCTTGCCCCATGCACAGATCCAGGGGGCACCCCCCGCCCCCATGCTTGCCCAGGAGTGCACACAGAGACAGGAGCCACCCTTCCCCTGTCCCTGTGCCTCCCCAAATGAGCCGCTCATGGCTCTGTCCCATGTCCTGCCCTGGCTGGGCAGCACCTGTTGGCACCCCTTCACTTTGGCGCCCAGGGCAGTCGCTCTGCTCATCCTCCCCTCCCCACCTTGGTATGGCACTGCATTCCAGGTATTCCACCACTTTGCAGTGTGGATGTAGTATAGCTACTCCTCCATTGACAATCCCATAGTTCCCCATTCCTGGATCTTCTGACTGCCTGATACACTTCTACACACTGTAGCACACCCCTACACCGCCCTGAATCTCTAGTAGCTATGCTGCACTTTCTTTTGCTTTGTCAAACATTTAACTCTTTGTTTACCTTGCAGGTGATCTGAGACATCTAGCAAATAGCTCAACTCTGGCCAGGCTGAAGATGTGCTCCCTGCTCCAGTCAGGAGCATTTGAAGACCCTTGTGAACATAAGAAGAGAATATTCTTGGGACTGTGATTTTAGCCAGAGCATAAAGAACATGCAACATCATGATGCTCTTCTGTAGCGGGTGGCCTACAAAAGGCATTTGTAACAAACTGGACTCTAATGCTGGGAGCAGCTCAAGCAGCCTGAGTAGCAATCCTGCAAGAGCCAGATCTCTGGGTAACATCCTGGGAATGTGCAGAGTATGATAAGGTACTAGTGCCCCAAATGTTGAGCCTACTGTCGCTTGTGGCTTGTTATCCTACCTAGGGGAGGAGGAGGAGGTGGCTCTCAAAAAATGGATCCTGATACCAGATCAACTTGTGGTTAACAAAGAACAAGCTACTGCAACTGATCTCCTTGGGGAACTCACTGAGGACTGATTTTGGTACAGGAACATCTGCAAAGAGACAGAAGCAGGGGGCCAAGAGCATCAAGTCAGTAAGTGTCACTGATTGTGCATTCATTTTATCATATATAAAAAATTCAGGTTGACCCTCACCCCTTTTCCCCCAAGATTTGCACCAATGTTGATTGATTGGCACAGTATTTCATTGTGCAACCTACTGGTGCTTTACATCAGCATCCATACAAAAAACCCAACTAATCTCAAGCCTCACAGGCAACAATGTACCCCGCATTTCCCAGGAAAAGGTTAATAAGCTACTGTAGGCTCAATTACTCCTGCCCTGATGATTAAGAGGGCTTAAATAAGGGAGATTACCACTCAATTATGCCAGGTACACACATTACACTTTTTTTACCAGTATAAGTGATTGGAAATCTGTCTATACCTGGAACAGAACTGAGGCTCGGTGCAAAAAAACAGTCTATACTCGTAACAGGACAGAAATTTAGTACCGACTGGTTTAAAAATGACAGAACCTGGTCTAAGATTTGCACCTGCCCTCCATCCCAAAGGGCTAACATGTTGCTATCGGTCTAAAGCACACTGCGTACAAAAACCCGTGTAACTTAGATCCAGTCTGCCTCAGGCGTTTTAATGTCTGTAGCTAGCCTTAGTGTTTGGCTGAGAACAGCAGATCTCTTATTTTCTGAACTCTTCTTTATTCCTATAAATCTGATGGCTAAGAGGCACCCAGCATTCTCGGCCCAAAGAAATATTTCATGCAGTCCACCATGCTGTGCCTTCCTCAGTTGCTAACTTAAGATTGCTTTTTGACTCTGACAAAATAATTCAGAGCTTTTCTTTAACCTGTAGCTATTAGAAGAACCCAGCACAGAAGAGAAACAGCTAAGATCGATTTGCTTCTCAGATCAGTCTGGTGGGCACTTCTATCTCCTTGGCAATGTGAAAAACATGCCAAATTACAATCCAAGTACTGGGTACTTGAAAAGCTGCTAACAGTTGATAGGCAATAGTCGACTTGCTTAGCAGCACATGCTGGCTTATAGATATATATTTTTTTCTTTCTCACTGTTTCCAAGATGCTCAAACACTTTCTTCCAGCAACTCTAGCTTTCAATTTTTTTGTATTTTTCCCAACTGTAATGATACTGCTTTTATTATCACTGGTTCCTGCTGGGTGGAGTGTCAAGCTGCTTCAGCTGTTTATTAATTTGTGGTGATTTCACCCTCTAGTGGTTTGAGGCTTATATCAATCTTAAGTACTTGGCCCCTAACACTGTAGTACCTAAGCACCTGGCAAACTTTAATGCAGCTATCCTCAGAACACCCTGGTGCTGTAGGGAAGTGCTATTGCCAATGGGAAACAGAAGTGCAGAAACAGATGCTCTGATTTTAAAGGGTTTGGGGAACCCATCACTCACTGATTTCAATGCAACCGGAGTTAAGGACCTATAAAGGTATTTAGGTGTTTAAGTGCAAATATTGACCAGATAGAGCCCAGGCCAGCACTTTGCCCACCGTATCTTCCTTCCTGCCTCTTGTAGAAATGCTGCTGCCTGAAGGGGATGGACAATTCTGTAAGCTTAGGCTGTATTTATGGCATTGAGTTGTATAGTGTCTACCTGTCCTTCTCCTCCTCCTTCACTGGGGACAATTTTAGGGCCAATTCTCCAATATATCACTATCTTGATCCTCGGAGTTTATTATGGACTACACCATCACAGGGATGGATTCTTGCTTCTCAGCTTTTGTTCTGAAACTACAGGTAGCAATTTCCCACCCCGCTTGCCCATAAATGATCGGCCCTTTCGAATTTTCATCTTACACCCTCCAGAAGAAGCAGAATACAACCGCTGCTGGCTAGATGTTTACAAGAGATTATTTTTATCCAGTCCCTTAACTTTTTCTTGGCTTTTATATTCTAAATAAAATGTAGTTCTTATCTCAGACACGTCAACTGCTGGGATAAAACATTTCAGACAAGTCAAATTTATTTATATGCAGTTGATGGTTACAGCATCAAAAATCATTAAAATTTCATGAGTAACATTATGCAACATCGATGCCTTGAATACTATATATTTTGTTTTGTTTTTTAAATTGGGATAATACTTCCTATTTTAACTCTAACCGCAGCCTATGGTATGAGAAGAAATAATTGCCTAAATATTACAGGGGAAATGAAACGGTATAAGTGGCCCTTACAGCCAGTAAACATAATCTTGGAAACTAAATTGAGGTTATGATTCTATATCACTATCCAGTGTGTATCTTCTGGATGTAAAATGAATGCTCTAATTCAAGTGTTACAGACAAAGAAAGCAGGCAAAATCTAGCCATTACTGTTTTGGGCCGCTCGTTTATAACTGGCATAATATTTATAAGTTAACCCTTTTGATTGTTCTTAATAGTAGCAGAAACCAAGAGGAGGGAACAGTCTGTAAATATTCTCCTAAAATGGCATGACCCAACTGTACTCTGAAAACAAGCCATTCATTTGCATGTTATGCCCCTGGAAACAAATGTCAGATGGAAGAGATCTGATCGTTATTCCAAGCATGTGGTATTTAAATATCAATGTAACCAAGAATCTACAGGTGTTGAATGCAGGAATCATCCTGCCCTCCTTTACCTCATCATGTTTGTGGTTGCTATCTAGTTTTCCTGCTACTTCTGCAACAGGTGAAATGTTTGGAGGAATTAGGAACATACACCTTTTCTCTGGAGCCAGTTTTCATAAAGGCTAGGGACAGAAATGACACACACACTGGTATAAGTGATCGGAAACGGTTTCAAATCTGCAACACAGCAGAAGTCCAGTGCACATAATCCGGTTTCAAAATGGATGAAACTGGTTTAAGATAAGCCTGGATGGATGCAGTATCAGACTTAACTGATTTAGGTTAAATCAGTTTATTGAACTTCTGTTCCAGATCCCCTTCCAGATTCAATTTAACTCTCAGTTCCCCAGCATCCCTGGATGCTTTGCACTTACCCCACAATCCCCCCCGCCCCCCAACTCCCCATCAGGGTGGCAGGGCTAGCCTTAGCCCAAGTTGCATGCTCCAGCTGAGCAGGGAGCTGCACACTAGCATTCCCTGGTTTCTGGCCTGGGTCACTGCAGACGTGTGGCTGCATTTCTGGAATCAGAAGTGAATGTCTGTTCAGTTGCTGATTGGTTCAATCTACGCAGCTTAGACTAACCTGTGAAGATTCAATTTGATTCAGCCTTGGGCTTTTTGGCTGTCTGTACATAGCCACACTATAGTTTTTTGGCCAATCTGCAAGTCCTTATTCATTTTTTGGACTATTTTTGCAAAATGCTTACCAGGGTAAGGGCACTGAAAAACACTATGGAGTATATAATATCCCTTATTTAATGACATGAGCTGGTTCCAGGTTCTATATAGCATCACATGACCATAATGACCAGGTATAGATATACTTTTATGAGTATAAGTGATCAGAAACTGGTCTATACCCATAACAGAACAGAAGTTCGGGCTGCTTTAAAAATGGTGGAACCTGACTTAAGATATATCCCTCCCCGCCCCACACCTCTCCCCACCCACCAAAGGGTGAATGTGTGTTCTGTTCACTACCAAACTAAACTGTGCCACATAAAGAAAACTGTGTAACTTAATTCCACCTTGGGCTCTTTGAACGTCTGTACCTAGCCTATGTGACATGCTCTTAAGGTGGACTGCTAATGACCCATGATAGCTGTCCACTTTTTAATATGGTGGTTGGGATCAAAGGTATCTTGAGTTGTACTCAGTGAGAGGTGCAAAATTTGGCCTTTAACAAAGTGTGTGGCAGGGGGAGAGGGAGAGATTGTTTTAAGTGTATCTTTTAAGGGTATACTGTGCTCGATTTCATAGATGTAACTGAGATTTGGTTCAATTATGTCATTTTTACTTTCCTGGGGAACATTTTTTTCGTATAGTGTTCTCTTCCTCTACTTTTCAAATGGTCCTTTTATGAAGGTACTGATATTCCAAACTCTTAGAAAACCTGACCCCTGGGAATCCCAAGTACAGTTTCATCATCCTTTATATATTTTTTCCTAGTTAAAATACAAGATGCAATAATAGCATTCTTCCCAAGTTTTCACTTGAGCTCTGGGTACTTAATATAGCAGAAGGAGACACCAGAAGAAGCAGTTACACCATAGTAGCTTGTGCAGACCTTCATATTATGATGTACTGTTCTTTGAGGGAAATAGTTTTTATCAAACAAACCTGCTTTTAGCCTTTCAAAATCACAGGCTTGGTGATTTATAGATAAGTGCATTGATGTAATATATTTAAACCTTTCTAAAGTCTCAATATGTTACTGTCAATCTATTGATTTAGTACTGCACAAGGTTTGGATTTGTAAGAAATAGCGGTCAGTATACAATATCTATACAGCACTCACCAAAAGCACTAAGGATCTTCACTGAATGGGTGTGCTGCTACTGGAGTTTGGGAGGATCTGGCTGTAGGCATAATGCTAATCAAGATTTTCCTCAATGACCTGGAAGTAACTATATTGGCAGGTGAATGGGCAGGGGAGGAAGAAAAGAACAGCTATTCTGCCCGCTGTATCATCTGCAGTTTTGAAGATAGAGGTTGTTCTGGATCACTTGGCAAGCTGGGCCCATTCCAACAAAAGATGTTAATACAGCAGAATGCAAAGCGATGTATTTAGAAAGGAGACATACAGATACAGGAAGGAGGAATACAGGCTTCACCTACAGAGTCTGAAAAGGATCTAGGAATCATAGTAGATGAAAGAACAGAAAGGAAGGAAAGAAGAAAATTCCTGTAGGAAAAGCGTTCATTGCAATATTGGGATGTATAAAAAGGGAAGTAGAATATAGGAGCGGGGACGGGGTGGGGGTAGGGGATGGCTTTTGCCCGTGCATGTGGCCTTGGTTAGCCCAATTCTTGAATACCACATTCTTTACAGACATGCAGTAGTATAACTAGGGCAAGGGGGTTGGGAGATGCCCTGGAAGCAGGTGGGAATGGTGGGGTGGGGTGGAGGGAGAGGCAAAAACGCCCCTTTTGCTGCAGCCATGCAATTGTGATAATGATGGCAGCAACAAGAAGTCACCACATTGCTGTTAACAGTTTGGGGTTACAGAGCTGTTGAGTAGAGGGGCACAACAAGAACCAATGGCTGGAAAAGCAGATCATTTCAGAGAAGAAATAGGTATGCTTTTTTAAGGCTGAGCATGGCTAACCATTGGACAGGACGCCGAAGGTATAGTAGATTTTCTCTTCTTTGATGTATTCAAATAAAGACTGGATCCCTTTCTGAAAGTGGTGCTTTAGCCAAGGCCAATTTACTGATCTCATAATTTAATAACCAGGAAGATATCCTAGATGACTCCATAATCCCTTCTGGCTTTCAAATGTACAGAACACTTTATTACTTCTCTTGGTGAATTTTGATCAACAGAGAATTAGTTAAAGGTATTTGGAAATTTAAGGGCATGGACAGAGAAACAAAACACTATACGTGGTAGTTTCATGCTTTCTGTTGCGGGATAAATTATTGTAAATTAGCTTTTCTTTACTGCAGGGCGAGAGGTATACACAGGCAGTTACAGGATAGCTGGTACGCTTCCCTTTATGTTGCATGCATGTGTGCATCAATACCCCGAAATTCCTAACATTAAACTTCAGGGTTAACAGGGTGGCTCAGCTGTTGTGCCCATCTCCCTGCAGACTCCTGCAGCCATCACTACATCAGCTCACCATTTGAATGTTATCTTTACAGCCACACGGGCTCGAGACTTAATTTCCGTTTTTAAATGAAGGCTGAGTGTCTGAAGGACAAGATGGCAGACTCCCAAAAGCAGCAGTTCAGTGAGCTGCTACCGCCCAGCTCCATTAAATCCCTGATTGTTTCTGAAAAAAAAAAAATGACTTTTTGAAAGGTCTGAGACAAAATACTGATTCAGTATCGTCCTCCGAAATATTGACCTCTTCTTGAAATATAATGGGATTCTCTGACAGTGACAGGAATTGAATGTACTTGGTTAGGAGGGATGAAACCCGCATCAAATAAAGAAAACAAAGACATGCCTAAGATTGAAAAGACTGCAGGAAAGCATTCTTCCCCTAAGCTGACTAATAAAGGTGAGCGTGATTTATGGATGATGAGCACAACACACAAGGATTAGAGATTCAACAGAACTTTTTAAGCTGGTAAAAAAGATAAATGTCCTTGTAGAAATGCCTGTGCTATCTGTCTCTGAAAGGTATCTATAAAGGTCACTTGGATCGTGGGGGGGCGTGGAAGGGAAGGGAATACTGAAGGTTAAGCAGTTCAAACTACATACAGGTTGTGATAACATTACAACCATGTTGAGAAAGTACGTAATCTTTTTTTTATTATCATGGCATAGGGGAGAATGCAGCTCGTTCTTCATTGTAATTCTAGCTCTCCAGCACCTCCGCTTTTCCGAAACAAAAATGATCTGCAGGATGCTTAAACTTGGACCTCCCTTCCCCTGCCCCCTGGGGAAGCCTCGATTGGAAAAAAAATCAGACTTAAGGCTCTTCAAGTCCTAAACCAAACCTTGCACCACTGCTGAGTTGTTTTGCACAACATGGGGTGTACACATATGCCTCCTCCTATTATCATCCTCTGCAAACATGTCCACCCCAGCCTTAGCTCTTCTGCTTAAAATAAATATGTGTATATAAATGTAAAAATGAGAAAATGTTCCTAGGCGGTTGTAGCATCTCACTTCTCTTTCAAAGGGGTCTATTTCCAGTATACTGTTGCATATTATTAAAATAGTGGATGTTATGCTCAAGCTAAAATATAAATGTTTACCACGCATAGCTCTAATCCAGTGGAGCACCCAAAATGCCACCACAAAGTTATACAGGAAGGAAATGGGGCAGCAGGGATCAGCATATTTGTTCTTGAATGCCAGATTCATGTTTTAACCACACCAGAGAATTTCTTTTCAAGCTTGCGTGCACGCGTCTAATTCAGCGTGCAGTTTTGATCATTTTATGTCAGCTTTTGCCACCCAACTTGTTCAAGCTTTGCCTTTTTAGTTTTTACAAATTACATCACATCAATACTTGTGCAAAAATCCAGGCAGCAAGAGGAAGAGGGATTCAAGGTTTTCTCCTAGCCTGTCATATTTCTATGCCCATACGCACATTTTCCATGCCTTTGATTTAAACTTGTGCTATGCTATAGTACAACCACTAAGGCCAGGTACGGCCATCACACTTTTACTGGTACAAGTGATCAGCAGCTGGTCTGTACCTATAACAGAACAGAAGTTCGGCATCTGGTTGACAAATGGAAGAATCTGGTCTAAGATTTGCCCCTCCACACCAAGAGGTGAATGTGTGTTCAGTTCACCATTGATCTAAAGTACACCACTTACAGAAAACCGCATAAGTTAGATCGATTCCACCTTGGGCTTTCTGAATGTCTGTACCTAGCCTCAGTGGCCAGGCTGCTTAATTTTATGATTTATAGTGTATAAGATGCTGATCAAGCTGTATACTTCATTGATTTGTTTTTTCTTTGCTACATACTTTTATCATTGCACTTTTATGCTGATTGAGCAGATAGCTTATTACTCAAGATGCAAAGTTTACTATCCTTTGCTGCATATTTTATTCATGAAAAAGGTATACTTTGTTGATCCAATTTCATATTTTACAGATCCAGATGCATTCTGCTGATTTGAGATATAGAGCTTATTAGCAGAGCTCTGTGAGTAAACAAGTACTTAATCAACAATCAAGACGTGTGTTCTGCTAAATCCCTTCGTCGTAATGCCAAGCTTTCCTGCACGGATAGTATTTTTTAGGGGATAACTGCACAGTGCATATTGAACCATACTCAGAATATTTTTCTAAACTAAGCATACCCTATATATTCAGCCATAACTTTGTAAATTATGACTTCTTGTTATCACAGGGTTGACTGTCGAACTGCTAGTGCACTTTCAAACATAACTTGCCCCTTACTTATTTGTAATGTCTCTGTTCTAGTGGGGCCTAGGCTAAATAGATGCAAACAGGAAAGGATAATGTATTAACATGTCAGTAAGGGAAAATCATTCTTGGGGTCAAACTCAGGCTCCGTGGTCATCCCAAAAGATACTGTAGGAATAAATGCGGCTGTTAAAAACTAGTGTATTTTTCTCAGGGTGTTTATGACCTAGTTATCCTCCAATACATTTGCTTTGACATATAGTTACTGGGCTGAGTAGCTCCCCCACCCACTGTAGGTCATGGTAGCCTTTCCAGAAATAACACTATTATGTTCCTTCTAAATCCAGGGATCACATGGTGTAGGTTTGGGGTTCTCTTGAATGATCTGGTGTGGGCTTGGGGTTTTCTTCCCCTAACTTTGTTTCCTTTCTTTTACTTTCCCCTTTTAAAAGAAGGAATTAAAAACATGAAACTAAGCGTGAAGATTTTCATGGGTGGACGAGTGGGCAGATGAAATGCTGTACTAAGACTCTTGGCCCTTTTTAAACAGTGAAGGTTTTTTTTAATGCTTTCCCGTGATTTTGGGTCAGGCCCTAAAATAAGCGTGGGGCTGTTCTCTCTCTCAAGGATGTACAAGATGACATCATTGACGAGAGAATTGTTCAGCTTCCACCTACCAGTTGTTCATACACCTTCCAAGAGACACTCCTCGAGTGAAGAGATGTGGAAGCACATCTATTATTATTTGTAAGAGGGTCTGAAAGCTCTCCACAGTACCTGGGACTGACTAATGGCACACTAACTCCTCGCCTCCTGTGCTAGAATATTGGCATAAAAAAGAAACGGTTGCATGAGAGACACCAACATGTTTTGGGATCGGGCATTATGGGTATAGAGATGTCGGTGTGCAGCCTCCCAGTTGCAGGGTTCTGCCTGTAGCTGTGATATGCACCTCGCACACGTTTAATCCCAGATAATTGGGACGATCAGGCAACGCATATGGCCCGGTTCATGAATATGCTCAGTGCATCTCTTTGCTTGATTCATCTGTCTCCTTTCCCTTTTTGCAGCAACTCTACACTTTGCTTATAGTATCCTGATAGGAATTTGAATGCAGTAGCATGGCCAATGCCAGTGAGGCACTCCATGTAATGTAATTGGGACTTTCAAAGGTGGAGTAAATAACCCTCTCTGTCACCCAGTTAGAAGGCTGTATAGGATTTTCCACCAATATGTGGCATTTCCCAAGAAAGCATTCACTGAGTTGAAATGTGGAAGGGGATTTTCAGTAAGCAACCCTTTCTCAAGAAGCAGCAGATGCTTCTGAGTCTGCCTCATTCCTTGTGTAACAGGTTGACTTATTCACAGTGATTTGCATAACATTTAAAGATCTGCCTAGGCGCCCTGCATGACAAAGAGACTACAAATATGCTAAGGTTGCTCTTCAAGTCTTCAGGGATGTTTCTCTGCCTTGTGTCATCGTTCAGGCAAATCTAAAGTAAGCTCCCTGAGAAAAACAACTTTTTGACATGTCGACAGCAGAGGATGTTCTAGGGCACTGGAACTCTACCGATTATGCACTTGAACGGGTTCGACAACAAGCACAACGCTGAGGGTAGCTGTGTAGGCAAGCGCAGAATTAAACGAGGCAGATGTTTTACTGAGCTCTGCTCATTTGAAGCTGATACATGCAGAAGCAATGGGATATTGTTTGCCTCCAATTATTTAAGTACAACATTTGTCACTCCTGTAATTGATTTATCACCAGAAGATCTGCAATTACTATACAGGAAAACACTTATAGCGTTCTAGTCAATTCAAGTGTCTAAAAATATGTCATCTTTTATGTCAAGTGCTAAGATTGAAACTGTCACTTGAGCAATTGAAAAATGTCACTGCTAATTGCACATTTAAAGCAAAAAAGCAAAATTTGAATTTGATTTTACTTGGAGATTTAAGGAAAAATGTAATTTTGGCTCATGTGACGTGCTATTGAGTTCCATATTACTCTCTTCTGAAGTTGTGTCTTTTAGTGAAATCCATTCAGTTAGGGCCGGGCTAGTTAGGGTGATGCCGTCTGGTGCTTTTTTCACTTTTATGGGTCATGATTTGAACCTATCTGACTTTGTAGGAGCTTTAGTCATATCCATCTGCTAACTGATATCTCGGAGGAGCTGCTGGTATTAGTTTGGGCCTTAACCCTGCAACTGGCATGTGTTGAGGGACTTGATTGGGGTCCACTGGACTTCACTGGTGCTCACTGGAAGTGCAGCAGTCCATGACTAGAATTCACTGATGCCTGGGAGGTCCCTACCTCTACAGACTGTATATTGCTGCGCTTGTGACCACCACACTTGTGATCCTAGGGGGGCCAAGGACTAAGGCTGGATCCAAAACAAGCAATCTATTGCCTTCAATCAGCTTTGAATCAGGCCTTGAAAGAGCAAATAACTCTGTGGCTACCTGCCCAAGTTCAACAAATTACTATCTGAGTTTGAACATGGGGCTTTCAGTACTGAAAGGATGATCATCTACTGTTTATACTAATAGATTAAGTCACATTAGATACCATCATAGACTCTATCCTCTTTGCATACACTGAGCAGTGGGATAATTATGCAACAAAATAATCACCTTTCTGATGCCTTAAAAACACATCAACTCCTTTCAGACACACCACTTCAATATTTTAAAGAGTTTAGTTATTGTTCTAGCCAGTGCCCCACGTCGATAATGATGATGTTAAATAAATTAGCAAGGACCAAACAGGTTTATCCATTTGGATCGTACCTGTATCCGTAGTGAAACAGCCCACTTCTCGTGTCCCTTTCTGCAGGGGTTCTCCTCAAATGACAGGTCAGCAGGTAACAAAATATCTGTCCTAACACTTAGTTTCTAGATGCTGCCTGGAGGGATACACATTTCCTCTGAAATTTTTTTTTTGTCTGACTATGCACAAATTGCAGACATCAAGGGATTAGGAATGTCAATTATCAAAGAGAAGCTGCATGACAGCCTTTGAGCATTTCTTTCTTCTTTTGTCAGAAGGAATCAAACACATGTTTTGCAGGTGTCATGGATTAAGAGTGCCAATTTCATTAACAGGCCATGAGCCATTGTGTCTCGTTGAATACATTTCTGTATGTGGAAACAAGGAAGTAGCTTTGAAGGGAAGCAATACTTTTAATACTTCTGAGCCTTAGATTGCATGAGCATTTTACTACTGGGTCCAGTGAATTGATGTTGGTGGCGCTACCCGTGGCAGTATATATTATGCCTGATAAAATATGTGGGTTAAATTAGCTTTTCATTGAGCAGAACCCCTCAATTTTCCTATTTTCTGGTGTTTCTTAAGTTATTTGAAGAGGAGGGAAGGCCGGCAGGTAGCTCCGAGCACACCTTACACATGCCAGAAATAGATGAAGGTCAGTTGCTCAGTTGGTGTAAATGACTGTGTCGTTCCAGTTTATGCCCAGTGGGATCTTGTGCTGAATGTCTTCATTAGAAAAAAATCATTTTAAAAGCTTCAGTTACCTGGCTGGGAAGCCAAAAAATACCATGTGAACCTCTGTGTCCTCCCCCCATCTCCTTTGGAGATTTCTAAATTAACCTAGACTTTACAGATGAAATGCATATTTATATTCTGCAGCAGCTTTCTTTTAATTTAAAAAATGCAAACACCTAAAATGGTCTCCTGTTCCTCTACTGTCTATGGATGTGAAGGAATCCAAATGCCTGCACTTGCCTCCGTGCCTGAGACTTGGTGACAACAAGGATCATACTAATAATGCATTCATTCAAAAAGTGCATTTTAATACCTCTTGATCTGACTGAAGAATTCACAAGATGAAATGCTCCACTGAGGCCAACCGAGCTGTCCTTGCCTATGATGAGGCAAGGACAGTTAATTTGCCATGACTAATTGGAAAACATACAGCGTATTAATATGAAAAATGGCAGTGCAGTCTGTGGATATGACAAGCATGGAGCCATGTAAGAGATCACTGCACAAAGTAACATGCTTTGCGTTCCTGAAATATCTTGTTCTCTTTGTCCTCAAAAGCACTGAAGGCCACTGGATGGAGGGCAGGAGGAAGGTTGAGTCTTGCAAGTGTGCTTACTGGTGCTCGTACCTAAAGCAAAGGGAAGATGTGATGGGAGAAAGAGAATTGGAATAAAACCATAAATAAGAAGCCCGCAAAACATCAAGGCTATGTTGAAAATATAACTGGGTGCAATAAGGAACCATGTACCCAGGGAAGAAATATGGGGGTGCCTGAGAAATAAGGAGGCACCAGAGAAATATGTCAGAGCTATCAACTATGTGTTGGAAATGTACAATGAAGGTGAGGAGCAGTTCTGTATTTACTGAACACATAAGAAGGTGACCACCCTGGACTATCATGTTTGTGGACAATGTGGTCATTCGTGCTGAGAGTCTAGTGGAAATGCAAGCTGGATTCAACCGATGGAGAGAAGTGCGAGAGGGAAGAGGAATGAAGATTAGTCGATCCAAAATGAAATATATGCACTGTGATTTCTCTAACTTACTGGATGTTGGAAAGGTGAAAATCAATGAGAAACATGTTAAAAAAGTTGACAAGTTCAAGGATCTGGGGTCAACCATTTAGCAGAATACAGGGTTAGACGAAGAGCTGAATCATCAAATAACAGCAGGGTGGATGAACTAGAAATTGGTGACAGGAATATTATGTGATAGGAGAGTACCAGTGAAGCAGAAGGGGAAAGTCTACACGATGTGTGCATCCAGCACTATTGTACAGAGTGGAGACATGACCCCTGAAGAAAACTCAGGAAAAGAGATTGAATATGACAGAGATGAGGATGCGCCGATGGATGTCTGGAGAGACAAAGATGGATAAAGTGAGGAATACTTGCATCAGAGGATTGGCGAAGGTAGTGGAGGCATCTACAGAAGTACAAAAGAGAAGACTGGTATGGATGGGCATGCTCAAAGGAGTTCAGAAGACTACATGGGAAAAGAAGTTACCAGAATGGTGCTACCAAGGAGAAGGGGAAGTGGAAGACCAAAGATGAGATGGAGAGAGATCGTGGAGAGAGACATGAGAGAGAAGGAGTCAGAAGAAGATGCATGTGACCGAAGCCAGTGGAGAGCCAAGATCCACAAGAGCAACCCCATGTAGATGGGACAAATGAGGGAAGAAGGATGATGACAATAGAGAACCAAATAGAAAAGCAGCACCCTTCTCCATTGCAATAGCAAAGATTTCATAGACATTAGGGCTGGAAGGGACCTGGGAAGATCATCGAGTCCAGCCCCCTGCTCCATAGGCAGGAAAAAGATGCTATTCCTGAGACTTTTTTTTGTTGCTTCCATCAAAACATAGCAGTATGGCATATTATTTTGTTGCTGCACTTTTAAAAAAAACATTGCAGCCAGTATTTTAAGTGATTGGGCGGGCTGTTTTGCCATGCCTCTCCCTGCTCAGCAGTTTGTACAAGCTCTCACAGAGTTTAGTTAATTTTGAAGCAGGAATGGATCCTTAGTTGATTTAAATCAATGGCTCTTTGGCCTTAAGTGGACCTATAGCACTTCAGTTTGAGGATCTGGCCAAAAGCTTTCAAAGACCTAGGGTAGATTCTCTCCTAAGCATTTAACAACTGGTGTTTCACCTCTCCTAACAGCATTGAAGCCTCCACTCCTCCAAAAAAATCCTGCCCAGGCATATGCATCAAAGGTCTGGGTGGCCCTCGTGCATACACCATGATCCAGGAGGATTGAGGGTTGCCACCGCCAACAGCATTGGGCAGACTCACGAATTAGGGACGGTTAGCAGCGGGATTTGTGCCACTTGCACAAGAGGAATGCACAGAACACGACAGACTCTGCATTTGCCCTGGGGCAAATCCAAGAATTATTGTATAAAGTGAGCCCTAGATGAGGCCCTTATTCCAAGAGTATGTGTTAAACACTGTCCAAAACTTAGGACAGCTCATCTGGCCTGCGCTCTTAATAGTGACAGTACAGCTTGAGGAAGAAGGAGAATGAGAGAGAGGGGGAGTGAATTAATAGGGGACAACCAGGGGTCTGGAGAACCCGTGAACCTGTAGCATCAGCTGAGACGAATGCAGTTCTTGAAGCTTCTCCGCACAAGTGAACACCGAGCACTTTGCTCGGTGATCTGTGAAGCAGCAGCCATGAACCGAAGCCCGTTCTCCGTGCTGCTCGCAGCGTTTAGTTCAGTTCCTCTTCGGTGAGAAAAAGGGACCTTCCAACCGCGCCGTGTTGGAAGTGTCTAATACATCAGTTCCTCCATCGTAAAGAACGGTAGTTGCCATCTGATACGATTTCCCATGCGATCTGCTCACTGTAAGCAAATTCCTCATTTATTGCCTTTTTCAGATGCTTCTCTTAGAAGAGGTGGTACCATCTGATGCACACATTGCCTGAGTGCCATTGTGCTGCTCTCCATGCTAACAGATGGCACTGTGTTTAGTAGATAAAGGTTATACGACTCAGCTAGGCATCTGCAGACAGAGACCCTGCTCCTGACAAACAATGCATCTTGCTTTCCGCTCTCCATTTTCCAACCCCCCTCTCGCCCCCGCCAACATGCTGCTCCCGGCTGCACTTGTGGTTTGCGACTGCATCTGCTGTCTCCTGCACAGATGTTTGTCTCATTCACTTGTATGGTTAATGGTGGAAAGGCTGCGTACAGCAGATGCTCCTGGGTGAGTGATCTGTCCTCCCCTGACACATTTTCCACACAAACAGCAGATTGCATCAGTGCCTTGGTTGGAAACTAAAAAGAAAGTGAAACTTGTGCAAATGTTACTTGTTTTCTTGCTCAGGCACTTGCAACTGCTGATGGTGATCACGGACTTCTTTCAACTTAAAGCCCCATATCTTATCTGTGTTTGAGTGAGATTGTTGCTAGAGCTATTTGCTTTAGCTCTCAGTGCTCTCTTGAAAACCCCTGTGCCAATAGCCACCCCCCTCTGATATAGGAATAAACCTGCCTCTGGTTTTCCTTGTGCAGAATTGTTATCCTTGCCTTTTTGGCAACCAGATCCAACACAGTCCTGTCTGGTGCTCTTCTAGCTGCTTCCTCATTCCCTTCTGGGTAAACAACCCTTTTTCCCTGAGAAAGGAAGGAGACGATGACTGCATGCAATCGTGAATATAATTTCCCTTTTTCTCTGTGTACTTGTGGTTGGTGCACACAATAGTGCTTGGTTTATGTGCTGTCTTTGACACTCAGGTTTCTTTACAGCCAGCAAACCATCCCTTCTGTGCTTGGTGGCTTTCTTATTTGTTCTCCTTATTTCCCATCTTCATTAGCTCTCCTTTCATCCACATCTCGTGTTACCCACCGATAAGGGTAGATTTCTACATATCTTCATAATCTTTTATACCCAAGCCCATTTTTCTCAAGTGACATGATGTTGTTGGGGCTGGTCCTGCTTTGAGCAGGGCGTTGGACTAGACGTGACCTCCTGAGGTCCCTTCAACCCTCATTTTCTGTGATATTGTGTCTATGACATCTCCTAACACAGCATACACACTAGAACTAGATGCAGTCACTACTTACACCTTTCAATTTTTGGTTTCCTGAGTGTGAGTGTTGTAGGACCATATTGGTGGTGTTCAAGGATAGAAGATGAGTGACCCAGTGTGACCCATTCACTTCACTTCTGCACTTGGCATCAATCAGTTTGTGATCCTCCCTATGGACAGGGGAGCACAGACTACTTGCCCACTGCTCCTCGTCGGGAGCCCTCTGGGTGGCAATGGGTGGGGACTGAAAGTGCTGGGTTGGCCCTGAGTAGAAAATAAGCTACCCCATTACTTTGTGGGGGCAAAGTAATCTACCTTGGCTCAACTGCAGGGGCAAAAGTATGGCTCTGGGTAGATCTTCACGGTAATATAAAATTGTAGTTCTAGCACATGAGAGTGCAACTATTTGGGCTTGATTTAGTAAGCCTGTTTTCTCTTTTCATGAACATGGAAAACATATATTGCACAATGGGGGCTGCAAGCATACCCACAGGGCAAAACACAGGGTTTGCTGGCTCCTGCTGCAACAGCACAGTCGGCAGGCAGCCTGACAGTAAGAGGAGAATGGTGACAGCAGCTTTTTGGGGGAACTCCATGTTTTGTTGGGAAATCCTTTACCAGGTTTTAACACATGATCGTAGTCAACTTATTGCAGTCACCCTGTCTGCATGTGCTAATGTTTGCATAGGTAGACTAATAGACTGGAAGGGATTACTGGCTCAAACAAAAAGAGAACATATGAAGGTTAAAAAAAAAAAAAAAGGAGAAGGGTGAGAGAAGAAAGAATAAATGAATGGAGGTTGAGGGAGTGAAATGGTACTATTTTTTAAGCACTGGTGATAATATTTAGCTACTTCAGTCCATAGCTACTGATCTACTGAAAACCAGCTCGAGTTGTAGAATGATTTTTCCAAGTGCAGTGCACTTCTGAAGCTCATAGCATTGCTATTTCTGTGCTTAAACAATGTCTTTATTTTTCAGCACCCAAGGGTTTGTGTACTTTTCTACCTTCTTCCTCAGTAAAACCGTGACACTAAGGCTTATCTGCCCCCCAAAGGGAATTGTGAGGCTTGCTATGTGTTTGTAAGGAGCTTGAAATCACTAGATGCAGCGTAAATTTTCTTATTTTACTGTGTATTTACATGAATAGTCAAACAGATTTCTATAAGAAATTCTGCATATAAATTTCCAGCCTGAGATGTAAGTACACTTCACAGTGATTAGCGGAAAGTGATTATTTTGTAGTAGGGCTTTGCGAAATTTAGCTGGGTGTTTCATTTTGATGCTGTTTCGACTCATTTCGCGTTTGAAACAGTAAAATCGAAATGAAACAAAAGGCTTCACAAACGCCTCAAAATGAAATAAGGGTATTCGAGAAGTTTTGAAAGTTTTTAAATGTTTCAAGTTTCGAAGCCGGGCTTGCTTGCAGGGAAACAGAAACTAAGGAGAGGAAGGGAGAAATGGGGAAGGACTGCTCTCATATTGATATGTGTATGGCCAGTGACTGTGATCCTTCCCTGAGGTCCTTTCCAATCCCAGTGCTCTGGGGGAGGGACGGAAAAGCAGCTGTGCCTTAACACCCACCCACAGTCACATGTCATAAGTTTTGCCTGTCAGCAGCTTGAGGTGCAGTTCCCCAGAAACCCCTGCACCTATCTCCTGGAAACTTGGCAGGCTTTGTGGCCTCAGCAGGGGCTAGTAGGGCTACATGAAGCTTTGGGGCATGACTCAATTCGGAGGAGATTTGGCCTGATTTGGTGGCTGAATCTCCAAATCCGAATCGAATCAAGGGACCAGTAGAAAGGTCCAAATCAATTCGAAGCTCTCCAAACCTTCAGAAAAGATTTGGATAGCTTCAATGATTTGGGCAGTCCCTGCCTGCTGCAGAAGTGAGCTGGAGCTGGATGTGGAGCTGGTAAAGGGAAGGGGGGCTGGAGGAGGGGAGAGGGGGAAATGTAGGGATCCCTGCCAGACCCCATCTCCTTCCTGCCCTCCTGAGCACCCTCTGACCCCTGCCTGCTCCCCAAGCCTCCCCCATGGCTGCCCTGCCTGCCCCAGCTCCCGGTGCTTTAAAAAAAACCTCCTACTCACCAGGTGCTGCCAGGTGGGGGGTGATCCCTGGTGCCCCCCACTGCCCCATGCTGCATGGGGGGCTCTGCCATGATCCCCCCAAACCACTCCCTGCTGTCCGAGTCCCCCCCAATGGCTCTTCTGCCTGCCCCAACTTCAGCCCTTTAAGAAAAAAACCCACAAAAAATACCCCAGTTTCACCAGCTCCTGCAGCAGCCTCAGGGCTTTGGGGGGCTCATACAGATCCCCCCACGTGGCGTGGGGCAACAGGGGGCAGTGAGGATTGCCCTCTGCCAGGCAGGAACTGGTGAGTCTGGGGTTTGGGGTTTTTTTTTTCCCTTAAAGGGCCGGAGCTGGGGCAGGAGGGGCAGCCATGGGGTGGCTGAGATGGGGGAGGTTGGGGGGCTGGTGCAGAGCCCCCGCATGCAGCGGGGAGCAGTGCAGGGCAGTGGGGCTCATCCCCCCACCTGGCAGCACCCGGTGAGTCGGGGCTTTTTTTTCCCCAAGTGCAGGGAGCTGGGGCGGCCAGGCAGCCATTTCTGAGCTGGGAGAGCGGGCAGGGGATGGGGCTGGGTGATTCGGAGATTCGGAGATTTGGCAGCAACAAAATTAAACAGTTTCACCGAAGTTGCAGGACATATTTTAATGCATGTTGTCAATCTTAAGCTCCATCCTCCAGTGTTTACATATCATTAAATGCAGGCAGCTTGGTTTAACATGAAAAAGCAAGCTACCTATATTAAATGATTACCTGTTAGCCTACCAGACTGAGGAATAAGAAATTCAAAAGAGTAAATTGTGTGAGTTTTCTGCAGTCCCCCCCAACCCCGCAGTAAATGTTGAACATTCAAGCTTTAATACTTTGTGTCCATGAGCTTTGATTTTTATGTATTTGGTTGGTTTAATGAAGGCCAACAGAACAGTCTGTCAAAGACCTGTCAGACCTAATCCAAGGCAAGTTTTTCAAAGCTAACAAAGCTCAAAACTTCAAACTTTTTCCTTTAGGCAGAAGATGCCTGGATCCCTTAATCCATTTGCTTTCATATTAGCAAACTAGAATTGGTTCAGCTCATGCAAGATTCTTTCTGTTCAGCTTCTAATTCTTTAGCTCAATTTGCTCAATGAAAACTTGCAGTTTCCCTTGTTTTGATCAGTATGTACACACTGAAATTAGTATACACTTGATAAGAACTCCCTGCTAAATAGTCTGTAAGATGGAAATTATTTTCCTTTAGAGAGAAACACCCTGTTTATTATTAACACTATTTCTTTGGCATACCCTACTCTGTTACTCACCATTCTCTATATGATGGCCAATTAAACATTATGCTACAAATCAATATTGATAGATATAAAGTACTGTAATTTTTTTGGTTTTATGGATTATGCTAATGGCCATCTGCTTATTATTGATAGCTTGTTCTTCAGTTACTAGTGGGGGTTGAAAAAGCTGCCTGGTTAATTATAGAGGGAGATACTTGGTTTATAATGCACTTAGCGGCATGACCCATTGTCTTTAGCGATTCGAGTTATGGTAACTGCAATTAGTGCAATTCCGTTAGGGTCTGAAATACGCCCAGTCAGTATTTCTGGAGTACGTATGTTAAATGTTTAGACATCGTCCTGAGTGATAAGAAATGTATCCAATCAAGATTCTTGAGTATTCAAAATAGATCATTTGAGTGTGGATACATGACTACACTTCATAGCAGAGTTGTCGAAATTCTGTTAAGGATAAAGTGCAAAAAGCTGAGGAATAATCCTGAGTTACCGAATACAGAACAGTTTAAAGAACAAAACAAAACCCATGGGCAAGGATGCCCTCCAACAGCTACGAGAATCATAGTGAGATCCAGCAATGACAATATTTGGAGGCTGGAAGAATTTCTCTCCCATGGTTGGAACAGACCTCGATGGATGGGTGGAACATATCTCGCAGTATTTATGCACGTAGCTTTTAGAGCTGGTGAGAAATTTCCTGAGCAAATTTTATTTGGGACAGTTTCCGAGGTCTAGGATGAAGTGTCTGTTCAATACCAGAATAGGACCCTTGCACACACAAGGATAGCCAGTAACCTAGGAGTTCAAGCACTCACCTATTCTGTGGGACATCTCACTCCAAGACTCCACTCTTGGTTTGTCACTGGGTCATGTTTTGCAAGTTTCTGGAGTCTGCACAGTTAAAATTGAACCCTTCATGGGTGCAACCAGACATGCATGGACATTTGGTTCCCTGGGGACAAGTAGTGACGGCGCACCTTGCACCACCACTTATCCCTGGGGAATGCCCTTGCCCCACACGCTTTCCCTCATGGCAAGCTGCCCTTAGGGGAGGTTGGGGCCAGCACCGAGCTGGACCCAGCAACCTTACTGGGGTCTGGGGGCCTTCTTGGGCTGCAGTCACAGCAATTCTGCCATGCAGAGCCTGGCCGACAGCCGCACCGTGGCTCCGATTGGCCCAGCTCCACTTTTCAGCAGCACACTCTGGCCAAGAGTGTGTTGCACCAATTTTTTTCTTGACCCCTGGATATCCAGGAGTCAAAACAAATCCTGCAGAAAAGAAACCTTGCACCGTGCATGCTGGGGAAGCACGCCCTTGCAGCGTGGAGAACACCAGATTGTTTGGTACGTGGCGCTGCAGATGTGTTTGCAGCGCCATGTACCCCACGACCGCACTCATCTGGATGTGCCCTATGTGTGCTAATCTGCTTGTGATAGCTCCACGTGTGATCCATTTTTCTGAAATGCCGAGTCCCAATCTTGAAGGGAAGCTAGGAGAGAGGTGACTTAGAACTTAGCTGCTGGGTGAGTAGTTTAATGTGAATGAAACGTGTGTAACAGCGGGTGCAACCGGGTGATGTCTGTTAATTTGGGCTGCAACTCCCAGAAACCCCCATGGGCTGGGCAGCAAGGAGAAAAGGAAGAGGAAGCTTGAGGTTGGAGTAAGGGGCAGAGAGGAGTGTGCACATGGAGCCTGGCCAGCCCTATGCAGAGGAGTGTGCAGCAGAGCTGCAGATTTCACTGTCTCGGTCAGCCAGGGGACTGAAGGAGCTGCACTCAGACTTGGGGTGCTTTAGGGACTAAAGGCTTGTTCGGTGTCCCAGAGGTGTAGGGGCACATTTAAGGTGCTGAGTGTACGTTACCAAAGTGTTGATGTTTCTTTATCTTTTACCTGCTCCCTCCCTTCGGCTCGTTGGCTTGTGACCCTGACCCCTATGATTTTCTATATAAAAATGGGAACTCCCCCTTGCTTCTTGTGCCAGTTTCTGGGGCCACAGGGTTGGCACAATGGGACAACTGTCCAGAAGGGCTAAGCAATGAGCAGCATTAAATTAAAAACATGGATGTTTTGCTTCTGCGGTTGCTGGAGAACTGCAGCCCTGGGAACTGTTGGGTCGGGCAGACTTCCATAAAGGCAGGTGCAGTTTCTTGGTCACAGGGTTTCTCTCCCCATAGAGGCCCATCTTTTCACAGGAAGCAGATGCTACTGCATTTTGGTTGCAACTTGATGACTGAAATGAGGTGAAGTACCTCAGATTCCTTCCTGGCATATTTTGGGAAGAAAGGCACAAAAAAAGAAAAAAAACCAAACCCATCAGTTAGGAATTTTCTCCCATATCTGCCTTTTAAGTCCAGTTGGGTGATACTAAAAAGTCTGGCTTCATTTGCCCAGCTGTCTGCCTACTCAGTGCAAGCAGAACAAAGAGGTGAGAGAGAGATTGTGGGGCCTGTTTATTACCATATGTGATCCAGCTCTACAAAAATTAAATATTGCTTCCATAAGAAAGAAAACAGGCTCAACTGTTCGGTGATGCCTTTGTCCCACCTCTTGATCAGCGGCAGAATGGTTAAAAAGAAAAAAGCTCACTAAAGGATGGATGTTTTAATGAACATTTCCTCTGGCTTTTTTTAATCCAGTCTAATCATCACCTCTTGCGAAGGGAAGCTGCAAAGCAGTAAGCAGCCATCAACAGTGTGGAAGTTTGCCTTTTTCTCCCTAAGAAACAGTCTCCTGCGAATTGATTTAGTAGCAGTACTTTGTGAAATTACAACTCTGCACGCTCCTCAGGGGAGGCTCATTAATTAACAGCACCATCAGAAGTTCCCCTTCATCTTTTGCTGAGGCAACCGGGGTCTTCAATTAAGTTCTGCTTCAGTTGCTTTGGAGCACCTTTTGGAGAAGGCACTGGCATTTCACTGTCCGGTGCGACGGGCCCTGCATGGTCCCTCCCTTGAAGAACTACATTAACAGCCGTCACAAAACGACAGGGTAGAATTGGGGTGAAGTTTTTAAATTTAATTTCAATCAATGCTACTTTAAAGTCTATTATTATTTTAAGTGAAGTAGTTCCCTAGGAGGCTGGAGTGGAATAACCGACAATGATTTTCTGCCTTTGGTTTATGACAGGTTTACATGGCTGTGGCAAAGCTCGGTTGCTTTTCTCTTGATGTAGAAAGTGCCCCCAAAAGCGGTCCTTTTTTGTTGCTGTTGTTATCTCCTTTCTCCTCCCTGCCTCCCCCTTCTCTGTCTGTCTCTTGTTTCTGCCCTGTTTCTAAGCACATATACCCTGTTTGTTCTGCCACACTCATAGCTATCCTCTTACCCTATGCTTGTCTTCTTTTGTTCTATTTTTTCCAAGTTTGGGATCTTTTAGCTTCCCCAGATACTTGGAGGCCTAGTCACATCCCTTTCAGTTGTGCCTCGTATTTGTCGGCCACGGATAAAAGGCAGAGGGCAGGGATTTCCTTGTCTTGCAGCAGACTTACCTCTCACGACACTTCCCTTTGCTTCCCTCAGGGTCACTCTTACATTCTTGAATCTAGTACAACGCTCGTTCTTCCACAGCAGAGAGAAATTTCTTAGGACAAAAATTGCGTTACATCATTGAAAGACGGCCCTGGAAACATCATAATCCATTGCTGAAGCTGGAAGAAATGCAAGAGTTATCTCATCTATTTACGGAGCAGAGCTGATTACTTTGGGAAGCCCACGGATCTGACCTAACCACGTTGTCTTTGAAGAGACCTGTTGAACGGGAAATTTCTCCACCTCGAGCATCTTGTTGTTTTGAAGTTGAGCCGTATCACAGAGGACCTGCTTTAGGTGTTGCTGAAGTGCTAGTTTTGTCATCAGTCACTTTGGAAGACACGCCGTGATGCAAAATGATTGGCAAAACTCCTCTTGCTGTTAGCCAGGAAATAATGGGTAGAATCATACAGAATGCCACCCAGGTTTTTATGTGGCTCGGAAGCTGTAAATGAGTTCAGACAGAGTTTTGTACAGCAGCCAGGTTGGAAAAAGGACTAGATGTGATCTGAAGCGACGAGAAACCTGTAATTGCTGTTTTGCCAGTATTCATGTGTGAACGCTATACTTGTTCAAATCTGGAAATACCTGCTCTAAGGTGAAGGGTTGACAGTTCTGCCAAAAAGCAGAGGTTTTGATATGAAAAATGACAAAATTCAGTCCCACAAGAAGCTTTGTGATCTTTCGTGGATGCATCTGACGAGTGCAAATTTGCAGTTTTCAAAGCAAACTCGCTGAGGATGGCCTGTACTTCTTTACGGTTTCAAAAATGACCTGTGTGAGAATAATAGATCTGCTTTTCTTAACCCCCAAAAATGTCCCCCCCCCCCCCCCATTGTTTTGGTGATAGTCGGGATTTAGTAGGTATTAAACTTCTCTAATAGGAACAGAGAGGGGATGTACACTTCATATGTCTCAATTATCCCCAACCATTTCTTAGGGTGATATCTTTTATTGGACCAACTCTGCTTGGGGTAGAGTTAGACAAGCTTTTGGATGCCAGGTATTTTTTAATGCAAGAAATCTTCCAGAAGTTACATGAGAGACAATCACGGCTACAGCCTCACTCTTATTCCTGTAGACATGCCGCTCTGGTGGGACTTCCAGGAGATATTGTAGGTTCCTGTTCTACTAACCTTCATTCCCCTGGGGAAATACATGTACTTTATGGACACTTTCATTTTCCAAGTGCTTCACCCCCTTCTTCCATATGTCCTTTTTCACAGCTACCCTTCCTAGGGAAAATCCTCAGCTGTGTTCGTTCTGCTCAGAGGGTATTCTGCTGCTCTGTTTGCTGTCCTGCTCTCTCCATGGAGCTCCAAGTCTTACCAGCTTGAACAACAACAGCTGTATTAATAATATGACAGAATAGCTGCAAGAGAACAGGTTTGATTCACCCTCACACTTTACCAATCCTGGGCCACTGTTTGAAGGCAAAAAAAAAAAAAAATCCTATTAAACTGAGACATGCCACTGCCATCGTGGAGGAGGAGGAGAGAACACATATGTGCCAGATGGTAATCACATTGCTTAAAGCACTCGGGGCGTGTGGAGGTGATCAGCGCAACGAAACCAATGTAGAAAGTCTGTACGTAAGCCTTCTGCAGCGAAAATACAAGATGCAGTTTTAGTAGTCCTGCATAAGTCACGTTTGTGTTGCATATTCACGAGCACAATTTGCCTACATCTTATCTATTACCTTATTTGCATATAGACAAACTTCTTTATTTCTACAGTGCGTTCTTGTAAATACTAGGTCCCAGAGAGAATTTCTATTTGAGGAGGGTAACTAGCCCTAGACGAGGCTCTACAGCAGCACCCTCTGGGCTGTGCTGACCTGGGACGTGCATTGATTTTTTTCCCCCCCTCCCTCCCCTCTCCATCAATACAGCTCATTTTGCCTGGCTGCCAGGTAGGCTAAAGATCATGGGCAACTTACTCTGCACCTTCCTCCAGATGAGCTTTGCATCATCTGGGCTGCTGTGCCCTGCATTACGCAGATGAATTAAGGCAGAGCTGCAGAAAAGACCAAGGACAGGTAGAAAAAAATGCGAAGCTGGATGAGCTGGGTGGAAACAGTTTCTGTCTTGGATTCTGCTATAGAAATATGTAGCAGATGGGAATAGGAGCCACAAGAGCAGTGATCCTTCCTTCCGTAGTCCTTCCTTCATTTACTAATTGCTATGAGCCAGGTTCCTCTACCTGTGTATTGCTGAATGTGAAAATCTGGCCCTTTGTTATTGAAAGCATCAGTTCGCTGAAACTAAGCCACACTGGAAATGTGCTTTTGAAGGTGCTGTGCATATTATGGTGCAGCTGCGGAAGTTTTGTGCGTTTTCACGGGGGAAATAAAAAGCCGCATTGTGCCCAGATGAGTATATTTTATGACTCATGACTAAGGTGGGCTGCATCTGTCTCCTTTTGCAGTTTGAAGACTTTAATAGACAAGGCTGGAAACTTTGCGAGCTCCCTGTGCAATCAGCTATCCTAGGGGATTGGCTCAGGCAGTCGAGAGAAAGTCGGAGCCTGAGCTAAAAGGAATTCACGGGAGGATTGATGGAAATGAACTGCACAAGGCAGATTGATCTTGACATGCAGAATCTTTCTTCCAAAAACAATCCATTTTGGTGGATACTCATGAAAAGCAATAAATGCCGAGTAATTGACTTGAAATCCATCTGTGGTCAAAATGATTTTTATGAAATGTATCCTTTCTCTAACGGGCCTCAGAACACGTCAAGTAACAAATAAAGCTCTGGGCAAACAACCGGCACTCGGGTTTAAAAACAACCAAGCAAAATGCATCGTTCTTCTAAGCACTGTGGCACAATGCTAACATTTCAGCTTTTAGTATTTGGCACACAGCTAACCAAGCTGCTGACTGCTAAATGGGCCAGTATTTAATAATATAGGGGTATGTTTTACCTGTGTTAGTCCCAACATTCATGGGTTAATTAAACAAGACTCAATTCAGTTGGTATAAGCATCTTCCTTTCGCCCCGTGTTGGCAGTGGTTGTAGGGGGAAAAAAAATAAGTACATCTATCTGCGTTTCCCGTGATTCATTGATGCCACAATTCACGGAGCCCTTCTCTACTCAGTGTTGCAGGTGAATCTTTCTGTTCCCTTTAGTGGCTGTGGGAGGAAATGATCTATGTCCAGAAAATTTATTTTCTGGAAGGAGCCAGGCTAGGTGATATGGGTCTTGCTTATCTTGATAACCGTGCTCCATACTGACTGTTATTTATGAAGGCAATGTCTGGAGATAGAGTGACCAGAAGAGGACCCACAACTTTTTGCATGATTGGGTGTTCTGTAAGTCTGTCTTGTTGCAACAAAGACAAGCTGGTACATTATGCAACAGGTTTCAGAGGGACATCCTTGCCAATTGTGATATTTGGGCATCTCGGCCTATGTTCTGTAGTCCCAGTTAATGAAGACATATCTTGAGTTACATAAAGAAGGGGAAAGGCCTGATTTAATAGGGTTATATAACACATTTTAACCATCACCCTGTTATCAAACATGGTGTTTGTTCATACATTAGAACATAATATAAACACTCCTCCCCCCACCCCTTATCTGTATTGAAGTTGATTATGCATCTGCCTATATTTTTAGTGTGAAGCATAAGCTAAAACATGCAAATTTCTGGCCAATAAGATGTTGCATTGTCAAAGCATCTGTTCCCTTGTCCTCACCTTGGACCAGATGTAGAGTGCCGATAGCCTTCCCCAGGTATTGTTGTCCAGAGGTTTCAGTACTTGGTCAGGGCAAATCCATAGAGTCGTACACAACCTGACTAGCTGCTTATTAAGAGCTTTTGGCTTTGGCTGTTGTTTGAAGTCAATATTCTTTTGCGGTATTGTGCACTTCTGACCACGTGACTTTCTGGGCACTCGTCTTCTGAGATAAGTAAAGCTGTAAACTTGTAAGCAGAGAAGTGGTGAGGATGCTGAACAGAAGTTTATGAAGACAGACAATTTTGGGTCATGCGGTCAGAGCACAGAGAGTTTAGACAATGGATTTGTGTAGGATGGTTTGGTTAGGGATGATCCTGCCTCATAGAGAGGATTGGACTATATGATCTCCAACCCTTCTTTTCTATTGTTCGATGGATTTGATAAATAGTACAATGGAATTGGTACCCAGGAGAGTTATGGGAAGGGACCAAGGGGTTACTGTATATTTATTGTTGAGGTTGGCTATGATTGTACACTACATTGCAGTTATCTCAGTTTATCAATCTGTTAGATAAGCTGCCCTGTACCTTCCAATATGTTGGTTGCCTCTCTGTGTGGAGGAAGACATTCAGATATGTGAGTCCAGAGCATGGCTCACATATCTGTGTGGAGACGCTCGAGAGAGTCCAAAGGAGGGCCACACGCACGATTAGAGAGCAGGTCATACAAGGAGAGGCTTGGGACTGTTCATCCTGGAGAAGAGAAGACGCAAAGGGGACTTGGTAGAAGCCTAAAAGTATATTAGGGACATACATCAGAGACTGGGGGAGCATCTGTTCACCAAGGCACCCCAGGAGAAGACAAGAAAAAATGGGCACAATGTGATTGAAGATCGCTGCAGACTGGACATAAGGAAAAATTTTACAAGTTGAATGCCGAGGGTCTGGAACAGGCTCCCTGAAGAGGTGGTACAATCACCCACTCTGGCTATCTTCAAAAAGCATCCTGATGCCCACCTTGCTGGCCCCAGCAGTCTTTCCTGCCCAAGTGCAGGGGGGGCTGGACCCGATGATCCTGTAAGGTCCCTTCCAGCCCCTAACATCTATGAATACAGAAAACCCAGAGGTGATTCTGAGTAAAATCTCTCCCTAATCCTAGCAGTGCTGGAATTTACTGATCCTAGCAGGATACAGTGGTATCCCACTGTCAGTATAACAGTTCAAATACTTTTTTGGAGTCTTTTGAAACTGAATGCAAAAGTAAATTGCACATGGGGCAAATCTACACTACAAAGGCCCAGCGTTCAGCCTGAGAGACAGCGCATTTGGTGATCAAGAGGGAGAAACTGCTGTGTTTTAAACAGAGGCTACTGAGAAAGAAAGAAATGATCTAAATACAATATGGCAGTAGCCACACAATTACCCAAAAGGTGTGAAGAATTCACATCAGAAGCTTAGAAACACACTATTTTCCCTTCAGCTTGCCATCACTGCACCGAGTTTCAGTTTTCTTCCAATGGAGTTTCATATGCAGTAGGATCAAATTTTAGGCACCATTTCAAATGCCTGAGCACATACTTAACTCTGACTTTAATAGAAATTAAGCATGGCTTAACATTAAGTTGATGATCAAGTGCTTTCTGGATAAAACTAATGTGATAGGGTGGATATGATTGAGATGGCAGCAGCCTGGAAATGAAGGGCTTCCTTACCTACCACAAACTGTCGATGAGAAAAGTGCTTCTGTGAATGATTGTGTCCCAGGCATAACTGGGGAGCGGGGAGGTGGAGATAATAGCTGGAGGGGTTTCAGATATACAGGTGGAGAAAAGCTATGGAAAGAGCAACTTGAGGAGAGAGACTGATGATCAGGTAAGGCAGGAAGTGGCCCAGGAGAGTGGTCGGGAGGCATTGCCCTGGCTACGTAACATAAGGTCCCTAAGCTGGGATCCAAAGAAGAGGTTGAGTCTGAGTTCCTTTGTTTCCCTTCTTTGCAGAAGGGAAAGGGAGGGCCTTAGACATAAAGTGACCCACAACTAGTGCGAACCTTGGATTGGGGAGTGGTTCAGTTGTAGACTTTGGCATATGATTTTGAACTTTGCTACCCAGAGGGACTTAGCCTCCCAGTTCCACAGACAGAAGGGAAATGGGTCTCAAAAGGATTACAGTCCCATCCCTGATGAGGGTAGCATGAGACACCCTGGACATGGAAGGAACCCTCTTGGCTAAATACAGACAGTCAAAAAGCCTGAGGCTGAATTGATTCAGTTTTTGCAGGTTAGTCTAAGATGTAAAGATTAGCCAATAAGCAAATGAACAGGCATTCACTTAGATTCAGGAAATGCAGCCACATGCCTGCAGTGGCTCAAGCCAGAAGCCAGGGGGCAGGGGTCGGGTGTCAGAGCACTGCTCTCTGGCACATAGCCAACATGGGGCTTGTGTTTGCTTCCTCTTCCTGCTGCCTCTGAGGTCTCTGGAATTTGCAGCCCACATTCACAGCACCAGGACTTTGCAGGGTTGCTCATCACTTCCTCTTCCTGCTTCCAGGTGCCCCTGGGATTTGTAGTCTACAGCAGTAGGTAAACAGGACAGGGCAGCTCTGTACTTGGGGGAAGGGGAGTTTAACCCCCCCCCCCGGTCCCAGACCCCAGCACGGGTTTGCCCAGGAGGTGGGGGGTTGGTCAGTGAGCTGGCCAGTGAGCAGCCCTCACTGATTCAGCTAGGGGGCAGAGGGGCAGGCTGAGCCCTGGTCTCTGAAGAAGACAGCTCAGCCCAGCCCAAGGCTGCAAAGCATGCTGGGGGGACTCTGATTTAACTTGAACCAGGAAGGGATCTGGGACAGAAGATTCATAAACTGGTTTGACCTAAATCAGTTAAGTCTGATACTACATTCATTCAACCAGGTTTATCTTAAACCAGTGTCAGCCATTTTGAAACTGGTTTGTGTGCACTGAACTGTTCTGTTTTAGGTTTAAACCAGTTTCTGATCACTTAAACCAGCTGACATGTATCTTCTGTCCCTGGCCTTTGAGTTCTTAACAATCATGAAAATAAGTCACTAATAACCTTGATTTGATCCTGCCCTGGTGAAAGTCTTGCCAGGGCATCTGTGGGATGTAACACTATGCAGCATGCACTTTTAATACCAAAATGACCTGAGCAGCCTACAGTAAGCAACATGTTACCCTTTGTAGAAGTGCTTTGTGAAACTTTTAATTTGTGTTGCCCTCTGGGAGTGCTCCACGTGGACTGCTGCCATTGCTCTTGGCTGCGTACATTCTCGTTAAGGGGTGAAGTCTGAGCTGAGCTATATCGGTGCCAATCTGAAGTAAAGATAACTTTAATTAAAGGTAGTCACTCATGTATTGTATATGTGACTTCTCCTGCTGGCTCCCTGATGGAAGAGCCTCTCCAGTTCAGTCAAGCACTGGGGACAATGTATTGTCTTGGGGTGGGTACAACTCTTTCGTTCCTTCTTTTTAAATACAGGACTGGCCCTAGTTTTCTAGCTGTAAGGTCTTCTCTGTTTTATTCTTGCATTCCTATTTTGAAAGATCAACACGTTGCATCAAATCCAGCCCATGTTTTCTTGGAAAAAAGATGGTAAGTTGTATTAAAGGAGTTAGTAATTTTTGGTGGGTGAAAATGGGAAGTAGGATGAGATCATCAACCGCCTCATTTCCAAAGGTACAAAGGAGAGGCTAATGCAGTAAGACTGCACACCCTATCCACTCAAAGAATGCCTCCCCCCCTTGAAATATCATAAATAGATCAAAGGCCATTTTGCACCCAGATGACTTAATAAATCTTTAGAAGGGGAAGTGAAGAATAACCTACTCCGACTGAAACTACAGGGGAATGTCAGGCAGACCAAATGCAATTATCTAAACTGGAATATGGCCAGGATACTGTGGTTAATTAAAATTACCTTAGGATCTTAAACAGCCAGAAGTAGTCAGGATCTAGGTTGATGTCATTCCTGAATGATGGCAGGTCTAATAGAACAATTTTCCTTTGTACCGAGTTAGGTCACTGGTTCAGAGCTGATGCTGACTGGGAATGCCACATACTGCATAGCCTGCTCCATAAAGAGAAAGTAGGTGGCTTGGCTCAACTGGGCAAAATAACCCAACTCCAGTGCCCTCTGGTAGCCCAGTGGGATAGGTAAAGAGGCTCCATTGGCCAAATCTGGCTCATGGGCCGTATGTTTGACACCCCTGTTCTAAGGTGCCGTCTATGGTGGTGATATTTCAAACTCCATGCTTCTACTGACAGGGGGATGTTATCTGTCCTCATATCCTCATATTTCTTCCCATTTTTCAGCAAACGCATACAAGAATGAATTCTACTTTCTGGAAGTGTTTGATAAGATCTCATTGTGTGAGAACAAAAGAGCAAAGCCATCTTGAACGCAGCATTACAGTCTGATTTGAACCAGGCTCACCTCAAGCTGTGCTGATTTTGGAAGTGGTTTGCAATCCTTCTTTTGGAAGCGATTCATAATGTGAATCCCTCTTCCCTCCCCTGACACTCGCTAAAGCCGCAGTTTCATTACAGACTCCATATGGACATGAGGGCCTGCCTTTGTGGAGCGGTTTGATTTGATTAGCAACAAATGACGAGGCAGGCAATTAAGCATGTTGAAAAGCCAGCTTTATGGTGGAAAAGCTCTAAGATCAGTCAATTAGCAGCCTTGCCCCTAATCACACACCTGTGACCTAGTGATATGCAAAGCCAGGTTCCCTCCTGAAAGCGGATTCTCCCCCCACCCCTCCCAGTTCTTGTAATATTTCAAGGGGCAGGACTGGGGCCGTAGAGTATCGTAGACCTTTGTGTGCTCCTTCTCCCTAAGCCAATTCATACTTTGCTTTTGAATTTAGTCCGCAGGCCACTTCACTGTGGTTCAGAGCAGCCGCAGCTCAAAGACACGCGTGTGCACACCGGTGTAGAGTTTTCCAAGAAGCAATCTGTTTCTGTTAGTCATTAGCGGGGTTCTCAAAGCCACCCTCCCTTTTATGTTGTCTGTGCTTCAGCGGGAATGGTTAAAAAAAAGACAAACTTTTGTACTTCCTTATTGAGCTGTCTTTCATGTTGTAGCAAAGGAAGAGAGATCTTGTTATCTCAAGGAACCAGATGAAAGGCAGGTCTCACTCCAGCAGACGTAAAGCTCATGTTTTGTTTTGATCGGGTGCGTGGTTGTGGTGAGTGCTGAAGCTGCGCAGCAAAGTTGATTAATTAAAAGTTAACAGTAATGCAAACTTTAATTTTACCTCTGATTCATCATCCATTCTGTTTTCTCTGCCAGCCTGGGGACCTTCTCCTGGCAGGTTATTATTTATCACGGTTTACAGCGGCTCTCTCCTAAATGCTGATAATGATTTCCAAAATGACGTTGCATCTTATCTGCTTCTGCTACTTTTTCCCCTTTTGTTTGTAATGGGTTTCTTGTCAGCAGATCTGTAAAGAGCTCTTTCATCCCATACCAATTTCTGCTACCGTGTATACCCAATGTAATCTGTTCAAGACACAATTAATGCTACATTTTCTGGATTATTTCAGTGCTTTCTTTACTCATAATGGAACAAAACTAGTATAGTGATTTTTTTTTTTAATAAAAGGTTTAATTCTGTAGGAATAGGATTGCTTGGTTTCAAATTTTAACTAATTTAAGCAGTGTTTGGAGGAAGGAAGAGGGTGGCTCGAGGACTTTTTATATCATTTGGTCTAATAAGGGAAGGCAGTAGACACACACATGGCTGAGGTATGTGCATGTGTGTTAAAGAGGAAATGAATCTAGCATTCAGAGACAGAATTTAGGAGCACCCCGCCTTTCATTTATATACCTGACAACAACCACACCTCAGCGAGGTGTACAATAGTTCCTTAGCTACTAGGGTGAAACCCTAACATTTCACTGAGTGTTAAACACCAATTCTCATTACTGTACAAGCACGATACAAAGAGGGCCCAACAGTCGCTTGTTGGCTGTACAGTTTTGCCCTCTTACAAATTGGTAGGAGTTGCATATGTGCATCAGATGGCAGTGTTTGGCCCTAAAAGGAGATTAGAGCAACAGAAAGAGATTAGGGATGAGTGGAACAGCCCAGGGACCTGCCCTTGAAAGCTACTCAGCCCTTCACTCCTAGTGTAAGGCATGCCCCCTCTCCCTCCATCTGCTCCCTTTCCTGCGGAGAAGGTGAGATGCAGAAGAAACTGTGCATGTGGCAGATACCATTCCTTGTATAATGCAGGAATGGAAACCAGAGCAATGAGAGAAGAGCCAGAATTTATACAGGGATATAGGCCCAGATCAAATGAAAAAAAATCCCATCCCATCCCTACCAATAACCTGCGTGTTGCCACAGGTGCATGGGATCAGGCAGACAAACTAAGCTACTTGAAATGTTCTTCAGGAGACAGGTTGAAAAATATTATAGCTCCAGGAGATTTTTTTTTTATATATATAGTATAGATGAGGCGAAAGGGTTTGGATATACTGAACTTTGGGTATTTGTGTGAGAGACTGGAGCTGCACTGCTGAGCTTTTAATATTGGTGCAGGCCTGAATGTTTGCAAACAGCAGGATGTGTTGTTTTTGACTTGACACGTTCTCTTTGATTTTTCCTTTTTTTGGGGGGGAATGGAGTTTTTTCTTGTAAGCGTGCTCTGAAAAATATATTAGTAAGTGATTGCTAGTGAAGTATAGGAGTAGCGGGAGGGAGACAGATGACCAGCTTGGGGGATGGCAGGCTTAATGAAGATAGCTTTAAGTACAAGATAAACAAAAGAAAATAGCATATGGCGAAACTGGAGTAAGAGTTGAATGGAGGAAGGAGGGGAGAAGTTGGAGACAGATGCAGTAGTATATTGTGAGCTTGGCGAGCTGAGATGGGAGCTAAGAAGGCTTGAATGTTAGTGGAAATAGAGGTAGGGTTATGCCTACATGCTACAACACTGGGTAGCTTGCAGTTGCTGACTAGAGCTGGAAGGGATGGGATGAATGCAGAATAGGATAACATGGAGGGGAAAGCAAAGGGATGAACGAGAAGCAGGAAGTGGAGGGCAATTAGCATAAACAGAGGAAGTCAAGAGGAGGTCTACTGATGTAGTCCTTGCTGGGGCCTGGATTTAAGCTTGTGATTTCAAGAGGAGCTTGCACATTGACCTATGAATTAAGAAGGCAGAGCAGCTTGCAGAAGCTGGGGAGTGGAAGACCAGGGTGGCATGGAGACTAGACCAAGGATCCTGTTGGAATTCAACAGAGAGAGGATCAAAGCAGCTTATGTAGAGCACTTCGTCAAACTGCCCTTGGGAGTCCCGTCCAGATTGCAGCCTGTCTGGCAACTCTTTCCAGTTTGTGTGAAGGAGACTTTATGGGAAAACCCAGGGAGCCATAGCATCCCTCTCAATGTCTTCAGGAGTAGAGGTTGTCCCAAGGCAATCACAGCTTCAGAGCTACAGAGGGGAATTCACATTGAGTTACCAGCCTACCTCCTGCAGGTGCTTGACACAGCCCTCTGGGCCTCACTAGCCATGAGCAAAATCATGACTATCTGAGAACAAGGAAGAGGGCTCCTCCAATGCATTAGGGGAGGTATCTGGTTAGCAGTTGCAGAGCTGTTTGTGGCCTTGGCCATCTGTTGCACATGAACACTTTCCTTCTTGGAATGAACCCTGAATGAATCCTGGTCATATCTCTCCTTGCTCTTCAGTCCTAGAATCACAATAACATCCTCCTCCCTACTGCTGCAAACTGGGTCACTGTGGTTGTAAGGAACAATCGTAGAGGTCTTGTAGAGGGTTAGCAGGGGCAGACTTCAGCCGTGTCATGCGAGTTGTGATGAACTCATAGGAAAGTAAGGCTGGAATGGACCTGAAGGTCATCTAGTGCAGGGACCTCCCTGGTTTAAACCATCTCAGACCAGTGGTTGTCTAATCTGCTTTTAAACTTTCCATGACAGTGATTTTACCCCCTTTAACAGGTTAGAAGCAACCTGTCCCTGTGTCTTGCCATCACCATAGTTAAAAAGATCTTCCTTGTATCTAACCTAAATCCCCCTTGCACAACTTCTAGTTCTCCTGTGGACACAAGGCAACTGATCGCCATGCTCTGCAGAACAACCCTTTTCATATTTGCAGCCTATTATCAAATACTCACATGGTCTTCTCTTTTCCAGACTAAATAATCCCAGTATCTCCAATATTGTTTGATATGCCACATTTTTAGGCCTTTAATCTATAAACTATCATTTAAATTGTTTCGTTTTCCTGTCCTCTAGACTCTTTCCAAATGGTCTGCAACTTTTTTTAAGTGAGTTAATGTTAAATACTAAATAGAACAATAATTGGTAATCTACTGGTTGCAAATACCAGTGCCCAGCTCCAACCCTGTGACTCTCCATGCAACGTGCAAATGCCAGGGAGATAAATCTCACGATACTCCTGCTAGTTAAATGTTTAATCGTCTTCTATTTTGTATGTGGGGAATTGACTGGCGGAGTGCTAATGGGCTAGGCAATGCAACATGTGCACTGCAGCTATAGTCCTGCTCAGGGGTCAAACCTTGAGTGTTACAGAGTAGACAGATGATGACTTCCATCCTCTCCTGTTTTACAGGTGTCTGCTCCAATTAAATGTGCGGCCTGATAGAAAGGTGTTACATCCCTAGGAGGCTTTTCACTGACTTTTAATGGGCTTTGTGAACAGTAATTGTTCACAAATTGTCCGGTGCTCAGTGAACAGTAATTGTTTTTTAATTCTATTTTTCCAGATTCTGCCAGTGGGTTTCCTTGTTTTGCTCCTTTCCCCAAGCAAACTACCATTATCTTATATCATCTTGATGGTGGCAAGGGGGTTTCTGGAGCATATAGTAGTTACAGGCTACTGAAGTGCCATCCAGTTGGCTGACTTTGAAGAGCAGCTTGAGAAGTGCAGTGGCCATCCAAGTAAAGGTGATTTTGTCAGGGCTCTGGGAAGAGATGGCACTTGCTATATGGTTGTGTAGCGCCTACCACAACAGAGCTCAGACCTGGTTGGCTTTAGACATAAGTGGGATTTCCATTGTGCTGTTGTTTCTCATCATGCTGAGAGCTGTTAGACATACGTGGATTGAATCAACCGGTGCCTTAAAATGAAGATGTCTTTTGGGAAATTTCTCGCAGTTCCATAATAAAAGCAAATTGTGCTCAGTCAAACTTCATTCTAAAATTAATGAACCGGATGTCTTTGAAATTTTAAGGATATTTTATGAAGAGGAAGAATGGCAAGGAGGAACTTGGAAGCCAAAGATATATTCATTAAAAAATATATATATTATTAAGTTTATCAGTCACTGGAAATGTTGTGGGTGCAAAAGCCCAATTGCTGGTACGATGGTAGAACTGGAGAGGATGCCATGGGTTGCCTTTAAAAAAAAATGGAGGAAATGTAATGCATGTTTGGAACAGGGTGATCTACCCGCTTAAAAACAGGGCAGCCAGCTCTGTTAAGGACATGCAGGTGTGGGGCCTTCTGCTAATAATGGGGTGTCCCCCTGGGAGCTTAAAACCCCAGGGGAGAAAGCTGAAAGGAGGCACACAGAGGGAATGGTTGCAAGGAGAAAAGAAGCAAGCCTGTGAGCTGAATAACTTGCTACATGGAGGGGCTGTGCTGGGGCAAGAGCCAAAGGGATCTCCTCCTAGTGCCCAAGGGAAGAAAGGCTTGATTTTATTTGGGATTTAACAACTATGTATTATTTAGGAGGACTGGCTAAGGAGCTCCTCAGGGAGCAAAACCTACCTGCAGAAGTCAGCAGGCTAGGCAGTGTGTTTGTATTTTCAGTGCCGCCCATTTTATTTCTCCCCAAGCCCCCTCAGCTCAGGTTACAAAATGGAAAAATCCTAATTCACTTTGGTTTTTGAAGATCAAAATGCTGTAGAGCAGACATCTAGCCAAGTTCTTAAATCTCTGTGTAAAACAACAACAAAAATCAACCTCCACGATCCTATTTGCCTAGATATCAAGGAGTACACCTGTTTCTTTGAAGCTTACGATGCTGTTAATTAACATGCAGGAGGGATGCTTTCATCAAACTGAAGCTTTCAGAGCCAAATGTTTAAATATGTCCTAATTTAATTTGGCATATTTAATTTGTCCCAGGGTCTAATCCTGT
This sequence comes from Alligator mississippiensis, assembly GCF_030867095.1. NCBI lineage: Eukaryota > Metazoa > Chordata > Crocodylia > Alligatoridae > Alligator > Alligator mississippiensis. Next base: position 78,165,985 of record NC_081831.1, on the reverse strand, counting down.
GTCCTGGTGAGCTGGGCCTGAATGTAGAATCTGACTTCTCACAGAAACACTTTCCCAAGAGATTCATGCTCACATGGTATTTGGCACTATGCCCTTTGTGTGCTTTGAACTACCCTGTCTCTGCTATTTTCTTCTGCCTATCTGGTTGCTGGCAGTGTAGTTTATCTGAATGCCTTATAAGTATTTAAACAGAAATTACAGCAGTAGTCACTAGCTGTTCAGCCTGTAGGAGACACTAAATTCAGTCAGTTGCAATCTTGGCCAAATTGCATTTATATTTCTGTGTGGCTGGTGTTTTATATGGAGCCCACTGAAATTACCTGAGCCCTTCATGGGCATTGAGTTCTGTCTCTCCAGTAAACTCCTTTTCTGGGATATTAGCAGAAAATGCAGTGCTAGAAGCACAAATTTAGGCCAATCTAATTCATTTAACGAGACTGCTCACTTCTTTGTTTGGGTCATTAGCTAACTTAGTGGGTACTGACAGATGTGCAGCTTCCCAGTCTAACTCATGGCGTTTCACAGAAAGCACCATGAGTTAGATCGATCTGCTGCCGTGACCCATCAGATGTTTGCTGTTGGGGGGGAAGGGAAGGGCAGTGATCGAGTTCTACTTTGGAGCTGATTCATCTGAGGAGCTGCCTGCTCCCCCTAGTCCCACCACCCTCATCCCAGCTCCATTGATGTCTGCATGATGGGAAGGGGAGAAGGGAGGGGTAGAGAGCTGTGGGTTGGGGCTTGCCCGGCCTGACCTGCAGGGGCAGTGGGTGGATTGGAGCCCCCCGCCTTGGGAGTGCCTTCATCTGAACCCATATGTAATGAGGGTTCATTTGTTGTGTGATTGGGCACTTTTAAAATGCTCTGCAACTGTGCACTTCTGTCAGGGCATGGCTGTAGAGGATTTTCAAGGGGCCGATTGTGTGACAAATGCCAGTTCTGTCATCACCCAGTAAGTGGGTTGTGTGCATTGTTGCAAATACTTTTCTTTTTGATTGTTAAACTAAAGAGTACCACACATCAGGCGATAGCACCACCCTACAAATGCTCATAATACCCATTCTGCCTTTTCAGTCCCAAACTTTCCAAGGCGTGTCATCATGGGGTTTCAAGCCTATTTCCCCTCTCCTGTGAGGTTTTTTTTTTGGCAGTACAGGCAGGTTTTCGTGCATGTCTTGCACTTCAAAATGACCAAGCTCTTTGAACATTGCCTGGAGCATTACTTGCCATGTGTAGATTAAACAGGTGCCTTTTCTGATGTTGCCTGTTTTCATTTCAAAGGCAGTCAAGGAAGGTAGCGTATTAGATTTGAGTATCTACACCCAGCACATTAGCCAGGTTTCCCTCTTTTCCTTAAATACACAATATTGCAAGTTTGCCATAACATTAGACACTTTAAAACTGAGCAGCTTGTTAAATTACCTTAAAATAATCAGACTAAACCGTGAAATGAATGTGGCGAGAAAGAAATGATGGTTTGGTTCCCTTTTTTAAATGCGACTGTCTCGGAAAATGTATGAAACATACGGAGCCATAAATTGGTAGCTAGCTAAATCAACAGCCAGCTGCCCCTTACTTCTCTGATCCGAAGCGATTTATCATAGTAGATGTACCAGATTAGAAAATTCATGAGGAGTTTCAGCATCTCAAAGGAAACGACTATTAGAAGAAAAGTGTGACAACTGTGCACGCACCGTGGCTTATTTCTGCCTTTGTGGTTTTTTATGCTTCACAATAAACTAAGGGCTCCTAGATAGCGATAGCTGTTCACACTTCTAATTCTAAAATTAATAGAAAGTCATGGATAAATCCCACTTAAAATAGTTAAGGAGAAATGGAGTGAGGTGGAAAAGGATTCCCTCCTCGGCAACAGTGATTAAGGGGAGCTGAAGACTAGATCAAATTGCCACCTCCTCCAGCATGAAGCTTGGTTAAGGCAGCCCGATCCCAAATATTGCTGAAGTTGGGGCTAGAAATGAGGGGTGGGTTTGCTGCTGGCGTTGATGGGAGTGGAAATACATATGACCTCCTAAGACCAGGCTAGGCATAGGGTGGCATGTGGGATCATTTCCCCACCTCTGTCTGTCATGTCCTTATGCTCTGTTTTCCTGGCTGCTCTGCCATCTCCATTCGCTGCCTTCCTGCTTCCCCTGAGCCTGTCGTCTTTGTGCTCAGTTCTTGCCTACCAAGCACCCAGTCTCTCTCCTCTCCAGGTAAGCGATATGGATTTGCAAGGCTTCCCATTTCCACGAACAAGTTTTACAAATAAAATCCTGCTCACTTGAAAGTTCCCAGGAAACCAAGTTAAAAGCTTGGGAGTCCTATTGAAGTAAAAGGGCTTTTTAGTCTCTACGGAGACGTATTTTGCCCCCTGCTAACCCAGCTCTAATTGCCCCTCAGAAATCAGTTTCTTCTCCCTTTTTAGAACTGAATGTCATGGATATTTAAGTGAAATCTACCTTCCACTGCAAAAATACCCGACTATTGCTAGGTCACTCAGGCCAGCCTTTTTGCAACTGTTTCTGTATGGCCAAGGGCAGATACAGCCAACTGCTTTACTTCCCTGTGATCCGTATAGAGCGCCTGTGAATAGACAAGCAGGTGCCGAGGGGGTCTAAGTTCTAAGAACTTGCTTCTAGGCACCTTTTTCTTTCTGTCGCACTGCATGGATGGAGATAAAGGAACTTTGTGTTTTTGCTATGCTAAATTTGCCTGATCATTAGCCTTAGGCAGCTGCTTGGAGCTGAGATGGAAAATAAAAAGGAAAGAATAGGTGCACTTTAGAGGAAGAGACAGTACTAAGACCCCTACATTGTTCCTGTAGTTGCTCGCACTTTTGGTAAGCGTGTTCAGTAGCCTGGCTATAACTCTTCCTGTTGAAACCAAGCTACTTCCCTCTACAGACATTGCTGCCATTTTTGAGAACCAATTTAGACGCGCATCTGTAGCTTGGAACATGTCTTCCATATTTTATCTCTTTAGGTCCCCTGGTGTTTTTTTTCCTCTGCACAATGTGTGCTGCTTTCAACTTCCTGCCAAGCTACTGGAGGTCACTTGCCCTTGGTTCTTCCATATCTTACAGAGCAACAGGGGAAGGTTTGATGCTGTTAACGGCAAATGTTTCTCATTACTGCTCTTAATATTGCTCAGAAATATTTGCTGCCGGGAGCTGGAGGGAGGGGTATGCCATCAGGGATGGTTTGGTGGCTTTCCTAAAGAATGGGAATGCAGCCGAGGTGCAGAATTTCCTTTTTCTATTTACCCCCGATACCCAGATCTTGTAATATCTCAGCACCTTGAGTAGTGATGGACTTATCCTCAGGACCCCACTGTGAGGTATGGAAGCACTTGGCAGAGGAGATTTCCCAGAAGCACACAAGGAAATCTAGGTGCTGCATTTTCCCTAAATTTCATTTCATTACTCTTTACATCTTGGAAAATCTCTTCATTTTCACCGTTTGAGAAAGGAGGTCATGCTGGACTTCAAGACCGGAGACAGAAATTGATCCCAATTTGAGCCCGCTACTTTAACTGTAACAATATTTCCCATAGAAAGGGAGGGTTTCTTACAAAAAAAAACAACCTCTAGGAACCAGTTTCAATAAATGGTTGGAGTCTGCCAAGAAAACAGTGTTTTTCCCATGAACTGTTTCATCAGTCATCTTTTACTCATGGCTTATTTTCAAGGATTGCAGCATAGATTGTTAAAGCTATTCCTCTGGCTGTTATCTGTAATAAGCTGTTAGCAAATTAAGAATATTTTTCCTTGTCTTTCTATTAAATTTTTTCTCCTCTCTCCTTTTTTGTTTTTATCGGGAACAGTAATTGGTAGCCCTGCTATTTGTACCAACCTTAACTTAGAGCCTTTTTTTTTTTCACCAGGGCAAAATTTCTGTGTGTGTGCAGCAGCATAATTGATTGAAGGCAATGGATGGCTCTGAACTGACACTTTCTTAGTGACTGCTGCTACTGCAGAATCCTCTAAGGGAACAGAAGCCATTGGTTTAGTAAGCAGTATAAAACAGTGGCTTTAAAAGAAAAAGCATAATACTCTCGTGCTGAGAAGTGTGAAAGAACCTAGACGTCACACCCAAATTTTGTTGTTGACTAAATGGACATAAATGGAGAGAATTACCATTGTTTCTTAATCATATTATTGTCATTGTCAGAAAATTTTGTCCAGGGTACCACCCCTGAAAAGCTGGATGGTGTTCATTTGTATTGATGAGAGAGAAAATTTGGAACATTATTCGGAATCCAGGCTTCTTGCCTCTTTCCTCTGAAAATTTGGAGGAAATCACAGTAAAAGACAGTCATAATATAGAGTAGGCAAAGTCCCCAAGAATCCCCTATGTTTCTTCACCCTAGTATCCACTCCCTAAAATAGAAAACGGCCATTGCAGTGTGTATTATTTTAAACACTATAGGTGTGTCCCCATGGGTGGGAACGTGCATTCCCCAGGGACAAACAGCAGCGGTGCAAATATGTGCTCCTGCTAGTTGTTCCCGGGGAATGCCCCCGCATGCATGCTCTGGCACGTGGCAAGTTGCCCCAGGTGGGGTAGGGGAGGTGGGGGTCAGCACCTGTGTTGGTTCCAGCAGCCTTATCTGGGGTCCTGGGGACCTCCCAGGGCTCCAGCAGTGGTGATCCAGGCATGTGGAGCCTGGCTGGCAGCCAGAGTATGGCTCTGGTTGGCCAGGCTCCAGTTTCAGGAGGCATACTTGCGCCACACCATTTTTTTCTGGTGCAATTTTTTTGGACACCGGGATCTCCTGGTGTCAGCCCCCCCTGCAACCACACTGCAAATTAGCACAGTGTGTGTGGTTTGCGGTACCACAAACAGGTCTGTGGTGCTGCAGACCTCACGTGCACACTCGCCTATTGAAGGGACCCTATCTGGCACGTGGTGGTGCCACAGAACTGGCTTTATGAATATCCTGCTGAATTTAAATGGCCATGAAGGTTATGCTGTAACTCTATACGCACACTGGTGGTGTTACATATTTGTAGTATGTGGAGGCCCCCTCAAAGAGATTTCCCAATCTAAACAAACCTGGCAATTGAGAAGGAAAATGTTACGGTGCCCTTGTTGTAGATGCATAACCAAAGTTCAGAGAACCCGAGGGACTTGCCTGAAGTTGTGCAGGAAGTAAACTGGGATCACCTAGCTCCCAGCCCAGTACCTGAACTGAAGACACCCTGGTCTTTAAATGCTGAGCCCAATACCTGTAGATGATCATATTTATATGCCGATGGTGTGAGGCAGCTGAGCCGACCATTTCACAGTCCGATGGTTGTTACAGATTTCTGCAGCAGTAGCTGGTGTTTAAGAAAAGAAAGAAAGAAAGAAAAAGGTGAAAGCCTGGCTCTGAAGTTAACTGAAGTTTTGCTATCGACGTCATTGCCATTATCATTGCTAGGACCTGACAGGATGGCACTACCAAGCCATAAATGCTTCCTTTCTTGGGGATTTTCTTTTTCTTTCTTTTTCTTTTTTCCTCTTTGTCTTTTTTCCCCTTTCCCTTCTGATTTCTGACACTTTCCCTGACTGCTTTCCCAGATGCAGCATGGGATGCCTGGGCTGTACTCTGAAGGCTGGCTCCCTCATTTCAGCGGCACTACCCCGTGGAGCTCCAAAGGCTTTACCAATTCCAAAAGAAAGTCCATGGGCTCCAAGGCGTTTCAGAGCCGACCTCTGTCATTCATGTACCGTCGCTCTGAAAGCACTGTCAACTTACGTGCCACTCACCTGTACCATTTTTCTCCGTCAGGTTTAGTGACAGCTTTCCCAAATAAAATCAAAGGGTACAGGTGGTCCAATGAAACAGTGCAGCTCAAGTCATTTGAAGCATTTGTATTATGTAGTGTGTAAATACCAAAAGCCCTTCAGATCTTCATTCTTGAGCTCCTAATGAAACAGGGCTGTTCTTGATTGAACTGACTTAGTAGTTTTGAATAGATTTGAGCAGAAACTCAAGAGCCGTGCATCTGGTTGCTTAGCAATGCATATAGAAGTGTACTAGAAGAAAATAAATCTAAGCCATCTGCTGCATTGGAAAGAGTTGTATGTTAAATGTTTTCTATATAATTGGCTTTCTTTAATGCAGGCAGATTGGACTGTAGATGGGAGGGGATTATGCATATGGTGATTTAATAGTCACAGGTGATTCAAGGAGTAAAAGATGGTAGATGTTATAGGAGATAACATATATATTTATATATTTTTTTGAAAAGTGAGTCTTGTCTGTCTCTCCTCCTTCTGTAGGTTGATTGTATTATTTGTATGTGTTTTTCATGTTCCAGCCTGGCTCATGGCTATTAAATTTAACTTGGAGAGAGAACAGGTAATTTTAAATAAGTAACTTGATGGACAAGCAAAATATTCTGACTCAAGGGGGATGCAGGGGGAAGACGTGGAAAAGAAAAAAAAATCTCCCAGGTATATCTCATTGAATATCTCACAAAGCAAATGGCAAGCAGTTTCATGGTGTTGTTGGGAAATCTTTTTAGCTGGAAAAGTTTTTTGAATAGTTATTAGAACTGCTAGGACTTTTCTTGCTAAATAAATGCTTTTAATACTTTTCACTTGAATTAAGCTTTGCCTCAGGTTATGACTTTAGAGAGTTTATAAAAGCAAAAGGAGATTTGCCTGTTAGATTTTCTTCAAGATTTCAGTGTGAGGTCTTGTGAGAAGAGGGGCTTATTTTTCCTAGCGGTAAATAAACCTCGATACCAGTATTTTGGCACAAGCTGATTATTAACAATATTGTAGTTTCCACTGAATCGCAGGTAAATGTTGCATTGAGAACGAAGTGAAAGTTCATACTCTTCTGGAGCATCATTACGCAGCTGAATTAGATGTTCATCTCTTTATAACGCGCTTTCAAACGGTCGTAGAGGAAAAGAGATTGTGCAGGGTGTTTGCAGGCAAAATGACAAAAATACAGCCCTGAGCTCCTAAGAAAACTTGAGAGACTGTAGCAGTTTCAGGAATTGACCTCCTGGGCTTGCTTTTAGAGAGATTTCTGTTCAAATGTTGAGGTCAGCAGCAAAGGCCGGAAAGCCAGTTGAGACGTGGGCCATCCTTTCAGGCACATGCATCTTCAAGGTTTCCTATCAGCTGGCCCCTGGTTTCTATTCTAAACCAAATCTATAGGAAAAAAAAAAAACAAACCCTTTAATCTTGGATGTGTAAAGCAGATGGCCTGGGAATCAAACCACTTTATACAGGACCTGTCGTATTAAAGAAAACCTGACTTGTAACATTCAAGATAGCCTCAGAAGTTACTTTGCAGAAAAGAGTACTTTCTCCATAGGTAAAGTGGAGCTTTATTTGCTTCTTAAGGCAGCCATTGCCAATTTAAGTTAATGCATTATAATTATTGTGCTAAATACATTAATGTAATACACCGTATTTTTGGCGTAAGTATATTCATTGTGATTGTGAGAAAAACATATGGATGCCCGGAAGAGTATTCCCTCTATTGACTCCTCTGTGAAACATCAACTTTCCTTTCTACCCAGGAGAACTTTTGCAATCTTTTCTCCGATGCCTGATGAAGGGTGTTTGTGCCCGAAAGCTAGCAATGATAATTTTTTTTTTTTTTTTTTGGCAAAAATCTAGTTGCTCTAAGAAAAGTTATCACCTCTACCACAAGTCCTGATTGCTTATGCATGGCCAAGTATTATAAGATGCAAAAAAACTCACAGCTATATTAAATAGGTTTGAATTCAGGACCCAGATATGATCTGTTTCTGTCTTAGAGCTTTAGAAGTACCCTAGGAAATTGGGTTGAACAGAATCTGGATGTATCAGGTCAACGTCCAAAAGAACATAACCATAGGAAAAAATATCATTTTAAACAGATTGCTTATTGCTTTTTTTTTTTTTTTGTATTATATGTGATACCACATCTTTTGATGACAGTGTTTCTTGTCAATCCTTTCCTGGACGTATTTGACCTATTGTTTTATGCTTTGTGGAAGCTGCACGTTAACTTTGACTGCCATTTGATAATAGATGGCTTAACTTGAAAATAATTTTGGCAGACTTCACAGGAGGGTTATAGTCCACAAAATATGAGGGCGCCTTATTATCTGAGTTTTTAAAGAATATTTCTCATTAGTCTTACCCCACTTAGAAACACTTGTAATTCTGACCTGTGCATTCTGGTAAGATTTTCTGTTCACCCAAAATATAATAGGCATAGGTGCATTCTTCATGACTATATTGGAGTTCGTAATTATCTCCACTTTCATAGATTCAAAGGCTTGTTTTAGATGAAAAAACCTCCCTTTGGGTCATCTAATACATGCCTCTTCCTAGCAGCTGGATTGAATGTTTCTATATTTAGCTACTCCAACAGACCGTAACTTTGAATATTTCTAATCCGAGGAATTTTCCAAACTTTTTTGGCACCTCATTTCATTCAGCTGCTCTTACAGGTCTGAGCTACTTCATACCTTTTAATTTAAACTTTCTCTCTTCACTGCTAAGGCAACTTCTTTCCTTAACTTTGTTGACTAATGAGAATAATCAATACTTGTCATCTTTGTAACATCCCTTCATAGATCTGTAGACAATTACCGTCTCCCTTCGGTGGTGTTCCTCTCTAGAAAAAAAGTACCTTTTTTCATAACCCTGGTATGGGTTGGTTTTTTTTTTTCCCAATCCTGTATTCATTTTTGTTTCTCTGCTGCAGTGTTTCCAATTTGTCTTTTTAAATATGTGCTAATTAGGAGGTAACCTGCTACTCCAGTTGAGAGTTGAGTCAGGCCAAATCAAGTGGAGAATTACCTAAGGGTCACAAGTTCCAAATTATGGTTAGGGAGTTGGTCCCAAACTTTTCCAGAGTTTTAGCTGCCTGTTGAGCTAGTGGCTTGCTACAGCTTCTAAATCCAGAACTTCAAAAAATGAGGGGAAAATCATGGTTTGAGCCCATTTCTATCCTCAGTTTTGTTTCAGAAGGTCTTCTGGATCCAATCAGCGCAAAAAAAAAAAAGATCTAAGTCTTTTGGGTCTACAATGTGGAGTTGAGAGTCTCTTGTAAGAGCAGGATCTCTCAGGATATTTAGCACTTGCTAATTCCAGCTGAGCCACTGGTACCATGTGCTACCTTCGTAGTATTTCCAATGAGTATCTAGTCTTAGCATCTCTGAGTGTACTCCTTTGCACAATTTGCCTCCATCCTTATTTAGCCCTGAAGTGTTACCAAAGTGTTACCATGAGAAACATGAACAACCGTGACTTGAGTATTGCTTGCAATGTAAGTGCTAATGTATTGCTCATGTTATAGCTAATAGTCACATCACAGCTAACTGCAGCGAGGCGTGATGGGGCAAAAGAGATGTAACGATACGTGTTACAGTTGTGACGCAAGCTGCTTTTTATGCTTGTCGTGATCTGCTTAAACCACATTTTTAGTTATACAGAGGAGTTCACTTCATAGAATAATTGACTACCCACACATATGCAGCTAATGCATTTTTTTCCTTATACTCTACTTACTTTCATACTAGTCAAAGCACCATGCCTGTCCCCGTGGAGAGGGCAGGTCGTTCTACAGTATTTTGCTATAAATTGGTTCCCCTTCCTTTGTTTGGTGGGGAGGTTCATCTGCTTTATCCCCTACACCTCTCCCCACTTCAGTATTGAAAAGTATTTATTGGTTTGTCATATGCTTCACGTAGCAGTTGGGATGTGCTTTCCCAAATGTATTCATCGGGGATATGGTTGAGATGCGATTGCACTATGCAACAGCAGTTACAGTGCTAGCTTGGCTTTTAAAGGAAAAGCAGGTAACCTAAGCTTCTGAATATACAAATAAGAGGTTTTTTTCAGTAGTGAAGTGGCAGAAGAGTTACTTAACAAAATTACAGCAACCCACACTATTTCTGGTTCCTTTGCAAACTTTAAATTGTTTGCACGACCACATTCTTTTCACTTGAACTGATGTTTTATGGTCTATTAATATCCCAAATTGCAATATTGTTATGGACTTTGTCACGACTGCCTCTTCTTTGCATCTATAGAAGATGTAAAATGGATACAGTCAGGCTTTTAACTGCAGATAAAATACTCATAGAGAAGTAGGTTTGGGTCCACAGTCTTGTGGATTTTGGACTTTCACTGATCCCTGTGCTTATAATGTACTGAACCAAAGACTTCCCTCTGAATGCTGCAGGCCAGAAGCCATCCATGCAGTGCCAGATTTAAGCTTAAACTACTTAAACTATGGTTTAGGGCAGGGGTGGGCAAAATGCAGCCTGTGGGTCAGATGCAGCCTGCCAGGCCAGTCTATTCAGCCCGCAGGGCCCCTAAAAAATTTAGAAAATTAGTATTGATCTGCCCCTGGCTGCCTGTCATGCAGCCCTTGATGGCTTGCCAAAACTCAATAAGTGGCCCTCTGCCCAAAATAATTGCCCGCCTGTGGTTTAGGGCCTCACAATATGAGGGGCCTCTAAATAAGAAAAAAACAGGACATTTTCATCCCAACATGACAAAAACATACATATATATGGCTCCACAGTTATTATTCATATTGAGTTCATAAATTGGTGGAGAGATAACAATAATTCATCTTAAAATTTCATGAAAATCCATTTCCATGGATTTCGTGGCTTATTTTTATCATATGGGGCCTCTTAAACTGGACCATTTAGGGCCTCCGTGTGTCATAATCTGACTCTGCATCCATGTAACAGCAACTGGGCACTGCCTATGTGGACATAGACCTTTTTTTCCGCACCCCACTGCTGGGAGTGGAGTGCAGCGGTGGCTGCAGTGGCAGCCCAGGGGCAATGGCAGGGGAGCTCCTGGCACGCGGTGTGGCTTGTCTTTTCTGTGCGACGCCACTGGCATTGCCCCCACCACCCTCATTTGGGTCACAACCTGGGGTTGGGGACCACTGATTTATTCCATGCCTTGTGGGGCTAACCTGTCTGTATTGCCACTCCTTGCCTCTCCAGTGCCGGAAACAATGGGATCCAGAACAGCACCCTGGGCTTTCTTAGCTCTTAGTAGCAACCCTAACTTCTAGTCAAGTTAAATAGGGATTTAATGGCTCTATTTGGCTCCTATTTTGTTTACAACATAATAGCAAAGTAATCGGAGCCTAGTTTTCTTATGGCATTGTCAAAAAAAAAAAAAAAAAGAGAATTAAGCTGCTGCACAAACAAAATACGAGCTATATTTTGTACGTGGCAGTGTTTTCCTACCCTGGTTCCCTCCTCTTTGGAGTGGATTATGTTGAGTGACACACTGATGGTCTCGGTGTTCTTAAGTTGGTTTGATTCAATTCATTGTAGAGAGAGTATTAATCTACTTTTTCAAAGGTACTGAACACCCACAGCTGCTTTTGAAGTGAGTGACAGCTGTGGGGGCTTAGCACCTTTGACAAATCGCTCTGTGCATCTCTGCTCTACTTGCCTGGTAGGTTTTCTATGGCAGGATCCCACCGACATTAACTGGTAACATTAAGTGGAGAGCCGAGCCCGGGCTAGCATAGCTAGGTTAATTCACATTCACTAGCCTGGCTCTATTCCCCCCGCTCCTACCCTCTAGTTAGCTCTTTTTTTTTTTTTGGAACAACCTCTTTGTTTGAAATTAGAGATCTAAGCAGGCTGAGCTCACGAAGCCCCCAACGTTATTTCTTTCAGGATTTTGATTTTTCATTTCTCCAAACCCCGTGTATTAAAAACAAACAAGCAAATAATCCCTTCCCACAACGCTGCTCCCAACCGCTCCTTGACTCTCTGCTGTAACAAGGAGAACAAAATGTTAAAGGCAAATTTACGTTGGCCATAAATTCAACAAGATTTAAATCTGAGATAAGTAGAAAATACATCTTCCAATTTCCTGTGGTTTATTCTACTGACCCTCTGCTTTCCAGAAATCTAATTGGATCTCTTAGAGAGTAGCGTATGCTGATTTATACATCAAAGGAGAATCAGACTGAATAATAAAATTATTTCATGGAGAAAACACTTAGGCGCTAGCCATTACTGGCAAAATAAGCTTGCTTTGCTTTGGGGCTGTTGGTAGCTGCTCTTTAGGATCCTGTGGCTATTGCATGGAATAAAGGACTCTGTAGTTGCAAGAGCAGCAGCTCTAAAACTGGGCTGCAAGTACAAAGCAACCCTAAATACAGTTTATCCAGCCCCAGGAGGATATCTGAAGCTGAACTGTAACTAACCCCTCTGCTAATAATGAACTGAACTGCACTGCAGAGGAATGGTCTGGCCAAACAGAGCCAATGCAGCTGTTCCTTTTCTACCCCACTTTGCCAACGGCTGATGTGAAGGATGTGATTAGGTTGTGGCTGGGGCCTCCTGGGGTACATCCAGATAAGCACACACGTGAAGTTTGTAGCACTGCAAACTATAGTATTTGCAGTTTGTAGCCCTGCAAATTTGTAGTTTTGCAAACTGCACACACTGCACATGCAGGCGTTTGCTGCACTGCTAATTTGCAGCTCAGCAGGGGTTTTTTTGACACTGGAAGACCCTTGTCAAAACCCGTGGCAGAAAAAAAAGCAGGGTGACGTACATGGAGGCATTGTGCCAAGCTTCCAGAGCTGGGCAGCCAGAGCCACACTCCAGCTGACAGCCAGCTCCACATGCCTAGATCACCACTGCTGGAGCCCTGGGAAACCCCTAGGACTCCACGTAAGGCTGCCTGGCACAGCACAAGTGCTGGCCCCAGCCTCTCCTACCTCACCCAGGGCAACTTGCCACACACCAGAGCATGTGTGCAGGGGCACTCCCTGGGGGACAACTAGTAGCAGACCAAATATGTGCCTCTGCTAGTTGTCCCTGGGAAATGCACGTTTCCACTCATCTGGACCCACCCCTGGTGTCTTAGTGTTCTCTGGCTACTGTAGCAGTCCCTTGGATTGGCAGATGCTACAAGTCATGCCATGTGCTTTGAACTGTGCTGGGAGAATGATCTGACTTGGAATCGGAAGTGTGCAAAAGCTTGAAGTTCCTTTTCACTGTCCCGTACCTGCCTTGAGCTGCAGTATTCCCCTTTCAGCTATAGCAGGGATCTGGGCCATTAGTTTAGTGACAGAACTGAAAATGATTTTCCTGCACGTCATAGCATACTGCTGATTCCATCTGGTGCTTCCTGGTTCCTGCTTTGGTGCATTCTCAGAGGGCACTATCAGCTTGGCTTCTAGTGGTAGGGTGAATAATTCAAATAGACTTCAATGATATGACATCTAGCTCCCAATGGGTCCCTCTAAGTCCTGGTATACTAAACATGGTGGTGGTGGTGGTGGGGTATTTGTTAGAGGCCCCTTGCTGAACAAATGTCACTCCTCCCTCCTATCTCTGGGATGTATTAGGTGCAGACAGAGGAGCAGCTCTGTCTTATAACTCATAGTGCTTTGCAGGAAATGCCATGAGTTGCAATGATCCCCTGGACCCAACAGACATTCATTGTTGGGAGGCTGAACTTCTGTTTAGAGTACCTGTGAACCTGCAGCCACTCTCCACTAGCAACACCCTTCCCCACTCCCAGCCCCAGCACTGTTTTCAGAATGGGAAACCTCAGGAGGGCTCCAGTCTACTCACCCCACCCTCCCATGCCAGCTGAAAAAAACCCCAAACCAAACTCCCTCTTCTCCCCCCACCCATTCTGAAGACAGCGCAGAGAGCAGGGCCGAGCTGCATCAGCCCAGCCTTGCCTCCAGGGGACGCAGACACAAGTTACTGAAGGTGCTCTGCTTTGGAGCATCGTCGTCTGAACCCTCATGCAATGTGGGTTCAGATTGCCGTTGGATCGGACCCTTTTAAAGTGCTTTGCAGCCATGCACTTGTGTTTGGTCACAGCTGTAGAGTGCTTTCAGGGGCCGGATTTGGCAGAAATTGTCACTTGTGTCTGCACTTTTTGGGGTGGGAAAGAGTTGTTCTTCTGTCACAGTAACCGAGGAAATAACATAAAGCTGCCATTCAAAAAGAAATCTGCCTGCTTTATGGCTGGTCTCCAAAAGCCAAACACAACATTTATTTATGTATCCTGTAATCTTATTGCTGGCTTGACCAGGATTCCCTGGGGCATAAATCAGCATTGAATTTAACTTTTGTCCTCTCTACAAATTCTGTTTCCGGTCACTGACAACAGGAAAGGATGTAGCGTGATTCACTGAGGCTTGGAAGCTAAGCAAATGCCCTGATGGACCCCTTTACATAGGGGCACACTCAAGGGCATAGAAAATAGGTTCCCCTTGTTGAGTTTCTAATATATCTGCATAGGGAAGCCAGGGTTTGCAAGGAATCCAGTGCCAAAACCATTGTAAATCTGACTTCTGTATCGCCCCTGGAAGCTCTTAGTGCTCCCGCTCTGTTGGTTTTGTTCACCAGCCCAAGATAGCCATTGTTTCCCCCCTCCCTTTGTGCCAAGGTTTTCCATATCTGACCTGAATAATCTGTGCTTTCCCTGTCTCATGGGCAACTCTTTGCAAGGCCCGTGCCAAAAATTAATTTGGTGCCTGGCTGTAGCTTTTTTCCCCTTCCTCCCCTCCCAGCCCTGTCGGATCTGAGCGAGATAAAGAGTCAGTGAAGAGAACAATAGTAGCCTCAGGCAAAGTGCTGGGGAGATGAGACTGTGAAGCGAGAAAAGAGCTCACTGAAAACTTTCAGCACAGTCTGTCAGCCTTCAGGCATTGAATATGAACCCGACATCCCCAGACAGACTCCATCAGTGACTAACTACCGTGTTCTCCTCTGCAAACCTTTTGTAATGTCTGCTGCAAATTAAGCTTAGATAGGTAAATAAGTATGTGGGGCAACTGAATGTGTGTCTGATTCGTCTCTTGTGGATACAAGCTGTCTGTATTTTTCAAGGATCACTTGCCCGTACTTTATTATAGTGCTGGACTACTACAGCAGAGCTATTAAACGGGGACCACGTGGGAGTTAAAATAACCCACCTATTAGGTATATTTCCTCTTTAAAGAGACTTTCAAAGCCAGTGAGCCTTAAGGCGGACAATGAATAAATTAGATGCGACTGAAGTCGAGGTATTTCAAGCTAACATTGTTGTTCTAATAAAATGATGTGTCTGGTATTGGGTGCTCTAAACAAAGTGCTGTCAAGAATAAACTGGTAGGCTGCTCCAAAATACTGTGATAAAACTTCCAGGTGCCCCAAAGCACGCAGGTTATAGGCTTTGGGCTATATTCGCCTCTGAGTTACTCCAGTTTTACCTTGGTGTAAAAATGGTAGTTTCACTGACATACAACTAGTTGTAATACAGTGGTGAATCAGAGCTATAATACTTCTAGCAGGAGAGAAAGAAAATGGCTCTCCTTTCTCATTGCAACATTTACCAGGAACATAAATGAGAACACTTGCAACCCAATTGTTCCCCGATGGAGAGGGGATAGAAGCAAAGAGGTATAAGAAGACCTTTAGGAGTCCTTTCAGTGATTACATAGTATTACATTTTCAGGTGGCATTATTATCCA
This sequence comes from Alligator mississippiensis, assembly GCF_030867095.1. Classification (NCBI taxonomy): domain Eukaryota; kingdom Metazoa; phylum Chordata; order Crocodylia; family Alligatoridae; genus Alligator; species Alligator mississippiensis. The sequence goes on along the minus strand of NC_081831.1, from coordinate 78,150,517 downwards.
CGGAAATAATTTCCCACTTAACTAAAGAGCTGGAGAGGCGCAGCATTCAGAACTTTGAATAGGAATATAATACCATATAATCGCCACGTATACCTCCTAGCATGTTTGCTTTTTTTATTCCTGACATCTGCGCCCGCTGTTCTTTTACTAACTTCCAGCCCTCTTTCTGTTTTCTCTTTTTTTTGGTTTCTTTGGTTGTTTTGTTTTATACACTAATGAACAAAAGGAGGTAAGGAAGGAATAGGTAGTGCATCTAGCCAGAAAGGTAAGAAATAAAATAATAAAATATACTAAGCTATTGTATGACAAAGTTTAGCAGATCTGAAAGCATGGCAGTTAATTCAGATGAATAATTTAATCAAATAATTTCATTGTCCATGAATAGATTGCAATTTTCTTTAATTTGTTTGAATTCCTTGATGAATAGTTTCTAGAAATAATACTGGGTTGGTATATCCATGAGTCATTAGTTGTGACTTCATTATTCAGCTTCAAATCCATTTTGATTGGAAACATAGATTGTATGGTTTGTTTCCTGTAGTGGGATCAGGTTTTTAGTGTTACTCTTGAGACTACAAAGTCAGTCTTCACTTTCTGCAGCTATCCTGCAATAATATTTTAATGCTTACTGTATTACTGAACATCCTCCCGCAAGGAAATTGCAGCACGAATATTCATGGCAAGCAAATACAAAAGGCAGGTGTGAATGCAGTTGACAAATTCATTCGAAAATCTGAATATTCCTGGCCTCCTTTTTAATCCAGCTGTACCTGATTAAGGGCATCATTAAGCATACATATCTAAAAAATATATACATACTCTTTTTGGATCAAGATAAAGGATAAAAGTTTTAAAGTAATACTTTTCCTTCTAGTGAGTCCAATCTTATTACCATATCATTGTTTTCAGCATTAGTTGCACTTCACCTTCTTCATATGCAAATTATAGGGCCCCTGTCCGTTGGAGTTGCTTATAAGGATTACTCACACTTTTGATAAGAGCTGGATCATTCAGAGCAAAGATTGTTAGTAACATCTTTGCTTGATACCCATATCTGCTCTTCCAAACTCTCTGCACATGGAGACCAGAGCCTAAAAGACCTTTCTCCTCAATCAGTCCCATTCTGGATAATCCAGTCTGGATTATGTAGCGCTTCATCTTCTGGAAACCTTTTTTCCGGTCTAGATTTGGGGCTTGATTTTTCTAGTCAAGGCTTTGGTGCAATCACTATTCTACCACTTGGAAGGCAGAGGAAATTCTACATTGCTAACCAGGGTGGATAGCCAGTCTTTCCCATTATGACTTGCCACTTGCACAGTTTCCTGGAAGTCCATGGCTATTGTATAATATGTCGAGAGAGCCCGGCAGAGAGAGGGGATCAGAAAAACAGTTCCCATGAGGTTTCAACTGATGCATTTTGACTGAAAATTGACAACTGCTTCAGTGTTTGGAAGTTGGCTTTTAATCAAAAGTTGACACATTCCATGGCATTTTTTTTTGTGTGTGAAAAAAATGTATTTAGTTAAAACCCAATTTTCTGGTAGAGTTGATGACTTTTTTTCATAACTATTTTTGGTAGGTAGTTTTATTGTGAAATCTAACTCATTAGTGTTGGGGTCTAACAGAGGGCACAAGAACCTCCTCCCTGGGTCCTTATATGGCTACATTTGTTCGATCTCTTGTTTGATGATGTCAGCTGGAATTCTGCAAATGGTCATTTCTGTTTCCAAGCTAAGATAGGATTAAGCCAATCATGTCACCTTTTTGGATTTGTTTCACTGAATGCTTATTTTCAGATCCTGCGTTAGGATCTCCTAAAAGAAATGCTTGTCAGTACTCTAAGGGAAAGGCAGAACCAGTGCTTTTTTAAACACTATAGACTTGACTGTCTCATTATGAAGCACATTTTGCAAGAACTCAATATTCAAGTCTTGGCTTGGAGATTGTGTGTGTGGGTGTATTTGGTGAATATTCCTTAATTGGTGTTATATTTGAAAATACCTTTTTGCTTTCTTTTGAACTTGCTAACATATTAAACAATTTAATACAAAGTGTTCACATCTAACTTGGCAGATTTTAGTGAGGATTTCCCTGCCCCCCTGAGACAGTTGAAAAATAGGGTTCAGCTTTAAATAAAATGTACTGAAGTGACCCTCATGTTAACAGGATACATTGACCTGGAGTCCTTGCATCATATTAGCCTCTACATTGTGTATAGCATAAATCCACAATTTATTATGACTAAATTCATTACCTAGTGTAAATATTTTGTGATATTATGGTGTTTTATTATTAATAAGATGAAAACTTGGTCTTAGGAAATGACCCATTTCTAATACATCAGTTCCATAATCCTTTGTTCTAAAAATTTAGATCACAGTACATTAACCACAAATGATAGAGTGGCTCTGAGAGACAAAATAACAAAGAGTAGGTCACAAAGAGAGTGAAGGAAAGGTGGTAGCTCACACTTGTTTTTAACAGAGGTAGTTAGCCATGGTACCTGGACGTAAGACAGAAAGCTGTGGTTCCCAGCCTTTTTTATACTACAGCCTGGCCAACTCACTCAAAGAAGTTTGGTGGACCTGGTATAGAAACAATCTAATTTAAATATTTAAATGTAATTTTTAGGTGGGGGGGGGGCTGCGAGGAACATCAGGAACATCATCAATAAAGGAGGAAACAATAGCTTACAGTCATTGGCCAAGTGAGGACATTCTCGCTCAGCCAATCAGCATGGCATGTGTGTGGCCTGGGCATAGAACCGTTGCTAGCAGTGGTTAAAGCTTGTGCCATGACTTGGCAGCCAACCTTTCATGGCCCGGTACTGGGCTACAGCCCGGTGGTTGGGAACATCTGCTTTAATATGCATTAAATTAAGCTAATGCACATTAAAGCTCATGTAGACATGCCCACAGTATAATTAATTCTGTTTGATATTTCTCCCCATGCTTTCTTTACCAGGAGTAGTGAAAGTTGTCAGTTAAGAAGGGAGGATTCACAGGGTCTTTCGCCTTTTAGCTTTTAGCGTAACATTTGCAGACTAATGTTATGAAGCTGCCTAGAGGAAGTAACTTGTGAATGAGACCCATACTGTGTGAACTGGTGATGTAACTGCTTCTTGGTGGTCTCAGGGTAAGGATTTAAACACTATTAAACAGGGCCACATTTTTCTCATTAGATGTGATCTGTATTAAAAAGATTACAGAGATAGTGGGAAGCCTGAAAGTTCCTGTGAATAAGCATGAAAACTGCCTGCATGTATGTATGTGTGTAATCAGCCAATCAGCTTAACGCACGGGTATCAAAGATATGGTCCCATGGGCCAGGTCCAGCCTGCAGAGCTATTTCATAGAATCATAGAAAACGAGGGTTGAAGGGAGCTCAGGAGGTCACATCTAGTCCAACTCCCTGCTCAAAGCAGGACCAGCCCCAACTACATCATCCTACCCAAGGCTTTGGTTTTCCCCTGGCTTTCAGGGCTCCAAGAGGGACCAGGAATTTGGGGGCAAGGAAAGCGGAGGTGGTACCTGCCACTGAAATCTGGAGTGTGGAGCCCTATTGGGAATGTATTTTGGTGCTGGGGGTGTGGGGAGGTGAGTGGTGGTTGCATTAATCCCTGCACTGCCACTGCTTGCCCTGTTGATGCAGATGCATCTAAATTGGCCCATGAAGAGTCCTGTGGTCCAGATCTGGCCTGCTAGGACCCCTGCAATCTGGATCTGTCCGGGGGGCGGGGCGGGTTGTGTGAGTTTGATACCACTGGTTTAATCAGTGTAGGGATCTAGTTGAAATCCTGCAAGGTAAGAGTTTCCCAATGTTTTATTTTAAAATATTGAACTCTTCCCATTCCCCTCCCATCCCTCTCCCCTCCATGAACTCTATATGCTTTTAGACAATCTTACTTAAAATAAAGGCTGGGAAAATCTTTATTTCTTTCAATAAAAAAAAAAAAAGCCTGGGAAGATTCCTCTCTCCTTATTTTTGAGATGATATGGAGTGAACTTGCTGGATTCATTTGAACTGCTCCAGAATTGAATGTGGGAAAATGCGATAAAGGATCTTGCCCCCAGCGATTACACTAATAAAACATTTCCTAATAGGCCTCCCCAATGTAGATGTAAATGAGAATCAGAATTAAATATACAGGTTGCAAGAGATGCAGGAACACTGACAGACTGAAATTCAAGAGATTTCAATATGGATAACATGCTAGCTCCCCGTTTTTTTTCCCCCTTCTCTCTCATTATAAATTCACAGATTGCAAATTTGTTGCCTGTTCTGAATTTGTAAGTTTAAACCATGGCCTTTTCTGCATATAAAGCAGTAAGGAAACCAGAGCTAAAAGCAAATGCTGACAGGGTGTGCAGCTGACACTCTACATTGGCAAGAGGAAGGTGTGGTATGACTTGTTCACTTTCTTGTGCTACCTCGATTAAAAAAAATCCTATTGTGTTTTGAGGAAATGCACTGTATTAAGGAATCTTATTTAAAGTTATTATTTTGGTTCCAGCTCCCGGGACAGCACGCTCACAGAAATGTCACATGAGGTGATGGGTAATTGCTAGGGTTTAACTGTAGACCTGTGTAAAACATTAACATTGCTCCGCATAGCTCAATCTCTTTAATCTTCAGAGGAGGAGACAGGTAATGGCCTTTCTTCCATTAGATCTCGATTTTAGCAGTGAACTGCAGAGACTGACACCTGCACCCGCACCAGGAGACTTATTATGGAAACACATTTTTACTTTTTTGGGAAACTTATCTACAAGCGACTAAAGCGTATTGACATCAGAGACTTATGGTAGAGTAGCACAGGCTTTCCTTTGAAGTGAGATTTGGGATTAGCACAGGTCACACGTTCTAGCATTGTCTTTGAGAGCGTGCTGGTTCTCTGCTCCTAGTCGCGGTGGAGTTAAAATAACACCAATTTCTTCTCTAGGACCACACACAACAGGGTGGAAGGGGCATACTGCTTTTCTTAATACAGAAGCACTCTCAGTCCTGCCCCATATGGGAGCACAGAAACTTGCTGCTTTTAAATCCCAAAAGGACGATGGTATGATTAAAGCTCAGGGTGCAATTAGGAATTCCTGGTTCAATTTCTGTTTCAGCCACAGACTCTCTGGCCTCGAGAAAATGGGGATGTTAAGACTTAATTTTTCCTGTGCTCTTCTTTTTGTGCTTATAGTGTCAAGTGCCTGGAGCAAGGACTGTGTCCTGTTGTGTGTCCATACAGTGAGTAGAACAAGTTGGGTTGAAGTAGAGCTAGTCAGGGGAAGGGACTTATGTATTGTTGCCAGGGAAATGGCGATTTGTAAAAATCAAGCCTTTTGTGGGAGTGTGCCAGAAATCTTCCTTGGGTCGGTGATGGACTTTTCCAAGTGTGAGGAAAAGGGAATAAGCTGGACAGTCCCATCCCTAAGTAGTTTGTGGGCACTCACCCAAGAGTTGGGAATTCAAGTTCAAGTCCCTGGAGTGAATTGGGCAGAACGGTGCCTGGAGCCAGGATCTCTCATATCCTACATGAGTGGCCAAATCACTTGGGGTAGATGGGAGACGCTACTCTTTCGTAGGGAAAAAGAGAGTAAAAGTTCTTGGTTCTGTCTCAGTGCAGAATGAAGAATTTCCAAACCTTGAAAATAATCATGGGACAGGAAAAAAAACCAGTTTCTGCTCTCTGCCCTGTAGGCAGAACGGCGAAGCAAATGAATGGTGCGTAGCTCCATCATTTTTAATTACATTGTAAAAATGGGGGCAGAGGAGAAGGCGAAACAGTGATTGGTGCGACTGTCCTGCAAACAATTTTCTCTCTGTTTTATAAGAAGTGATTACAAAGCCTATCGTCTGAATTAACTACAGCAAACGGCTCCAGAAAGAAGGGGCAAGTTTATTTACATTGCCCATAGGAGTCGCGGCTTATTTAGTGATAACCAGATTATCTCCTGCTCAGTGACATGCCTCTAAAATAAACCAGAAAAATAAATGTGAGCTCTTTGACAATTAAATTATGAAAGATTTTTTCTTTTTTTTTTTTTTTTTTTGTGATCAGAGCTGCCTGCTAAGCAATCATGTTAATTAGCTGAACATTGGTTCAAGTGGAACCTGCAAAAAATTCCCCTTAGATACTGCAAATGTCTGTAAAAGGCATTATCAGGAGAAAAAAAAAAAGTGTACTGTATTTCAACCTTTATTTTTACGATGTGTCTCTTAAAATTCAGGGATGCAAGAGCAGAGAACATGATTGGCTCCACTTGGACCTATGTAACTCCATTGGGTTCAATGGAGTTACTGCTGATTTGACTTCAGCAGGAGTCATAAGAGGATCCCACCCAGTATCTACAAGCTGACATCACCACTGGGAATTTATGACTTTCAAAGGACAAATTCTTCAGTTTCCTTTCAACAAGAGTCAACATAATGGATTAAAGTTTAATGAAGGGGTTTTGCAGTTTATTCCAGTATCTCCATATTCCTGAATCATTAAGTAATTAAGCATTTCCTTGTCTTCAAACCCTGAATGCTGCACTGTAGGCTTTATGCAATTACATTTTGAAAGTTGCTGGGAAGGAGACATAAACAACACAGTATGGGATATCTAAAAGCTGAGCTCTGAAATTTAGAGCATCATCTAATTTATTCATGAAAAATGCTCCTGAATAATGTAAGTTCAGAAAACATTGCCTGAAAATGTCTCAGAAGAGTGAGGCACTGCAAACTGAGGAGGACGTTCTGGACTGGATTGCATCTTGGTTCACAAGTTGTTTCCTGGGCTTTCTGGTCCGTTATTTCCAGCGAATAAACCTATTGGATTCTGACTTTACCTATCCAGCCATATTGACTGCATTACTGAGGGCTAGGTCCTTCGATGTACCGCAGCTTATATATTCATTTACTCCTCTGCAGAGGGTTTGCAAGATACTAGTGGAGTGGAATAGTAGTTTTCACTCCATTTGTTTTTAGTGCTTGCCTTGCACAAGTATGGAAAAGGTGATACAGGATGCAAGGCAGCGGAGAAACGTCTTTGTGCCTGCAACTGAGGGATTAAGTTGGCTTTTCCTGGAGCTGATCACTTCCTTACTTGCCTCTGACAGTGCACCTTAATTTGGCTACTATCCTACTATAATCCATTTTGTGGCTTAATGAGGGCTGTTAATCATGCTCTAGGATGCCTAGCTTTGTAATTAGCCAAGCAGCCATTTCAAACTAAGTTGGCGCCCTGAAAATTGTGCTCAAAGTCAAATTGCAACCCAATCGCTAGATATGTTTTGAAACCCATTTGTACAGAGCCCTGGAGTGAGAAGGGGCTCGAAGACTGACAGCGGAGTCCTGGCTTCATTTCAAATGAATAGCAAAGCTTGCATTTACTTTGGGGCTAGGATTTTGTTTGGTTTGTTTTTGCTCTGCGGTCTGGCAGGTAGTCTCTCTTTCAGCATAACGGTCCCAGCGTGATCATTTCAGAACCTTTGTCGGGGGGTTAAGTTTTGGATGTGGCGAGTAGGTATTTCGATACACTGGAATCTCGATAGTTGTAGGAGCATTTTAATTAAAACTAGCAGTGAGATATGTTTTGCTATCTTCCTCACAAATCTTTCTTGCTTGTTCCCCTCCTCAATCTGTTAGTTTCCCAATGTTGTCTCTTGTCTGATTTTTAAATCACAGGCTCTTTGGGGCCAGGACAGTCAGACATTGCCTCATGTAATTGGACTCTGGTCCATGACTAGGGCTTTTTGGTGCTATTATAGGACAAACAATATTTTGAACCAGTCTTACAAATGGGTTAAATGTGTGCGGGCACTGGCCACCCTGGGAAGGAAAGAAATTCCCTAGTGCATCTTTTAGAGTCTGAAAGTAGTGTAAAGTTGGGAGAGAAGATGAAGAAAGAAATGGGAAATGAGGGATTGCAGATAGTGGAGAAAGGAAGCTTGAGGAAAATAAGGTAGATGATGGAATGATGACTAAACAAGCAGGACCAAAAATGATCGAGAGAGAGAGAGCAAGGAATAAGCCAATGAGACATTGTAGCAGAAAGCCCCCTTTTCCTCTTGCCTGCATTTGCTCTCCCCTCTTTGGATATGTTTCTCTTTTTCTACCTTTTCTTCCTTCTTCTCTCTTTCACTTTAAGATAAGGAATTGTGTTTTAAAATTTGTATGTGTGCATTTTGTATCTCCCCTTGTAGTTTGGTATTTTTATCTATTTGTGTGCCATGGCATTTGTAGCTTATATTTTATACTCCTCACCTTTCAACTTTCAACTAAATGTGTTTTAGTAAGTTATACATTGTAACATTGTTAACAAGGGCAGGAATCAAACTGCCCTTCCTTGTATCAGGCTGGCCTGTGAAAGAGTGAGTGAATCAGTGATTGAATGTGTAACATGGAAGCAGGCAGCAATTATCACCTGGAAGCTGAACTCAATAGAAGACAAAGTAACAACCAGGAAATCTCTAAACCTCACTGATCAAGGGCTAGAAGCCCTGGCCTGACTTAATCAACACCAGAGACCAACTTCTGGGCTGAGTATCTCCAGATCAACCGCTCCCAGAGCCCTATTCTAAATTCATCAACGGACTCCCAAACCTGCACGTACATGCGGACGACCCCTGGGGCTGACAGATGCTGTCCAGTAGCCACCGAGGGGGGGGGGGGAGTCCCACGAGGGTCAATGACCCCTGGATTGGGCAAACCAGAAAACTGGGGAGTCACCAAAGTCTGCGAGGGACTGATAAAAGGCAGTGAAAAGTGACCTTCAGTGGCGCCCTCTTGATCTCCACCTCGACCAGACCTGTCCAGCCAGAAGGACCAGCTGGCGACCCCCTTCTGTAAGATAACACCACTCTGAAAGAAGCCTCAATGACAGACTCCAGCGCTTGTAGGATAGGTATACCTGACTCTGTAGCCTGCTCCTGTGTGTGTGTATGTGTGTGCATGTGTGTGTGTGTGGGGACCAGCCCCAAGGTTTATGATTACAGTGTTTCAATCCGCCTAATAAACTAGAATTTTAAGGATCCCGAGTTGGACATTTGTAGCCAACAACATTAACCATAATAAATGTTGCACTCTGTAGCGTGTGCATTAATAATGCACTGTAAAGATGAAACCAATATGTAACAACGAAGCCGTTGGAGGTGTGTTTTGCATGATGCCAATTTATGTAGCAAGTTACAGGAGCTGAAAACGGGAACTGTGGGCTGTGGAGAAACCCTACGTTTTTATTCAAGGAAAAGCAAGTGGTCAAGATTTTCGTGGCTAAAACATTTAACTAAGTAGCTAATAATATATTCATTCCTCTGCTATTCACTGTCCTGGCATTAACGATAGAGTGATTTAACATTATGGTGGACATAATATCAAATTGTGTAGGAACTCTGATTTAATTTAAAAATGAATTAAATATGTCCCTTTAAACCTTTTCTCCATTGTTCTTGGAAATGCCTTAAGTGACGAAAATGGCAGCTCTGTTACAATTCACCCAAGTGAAATGAATTGAGATACTGTTCTTTTACAGGTAGTGAGTAGTCGCAGTATTATGCAGCATCCAAAAATGAATGTTTGGTGTTGAATGACTGAGTCTTTGCAAAATACAGACGTAACTTTTAGTATGGTGTGCAAGAACTCCAAGTCATTATTTCCTAGGATATTCATCACAAAGACACTAATTATGATGCACCTTTTTTCCAATGATAGTGTTTGCTCTTACATAAAAACAAATATACTCAGCTATACACGTGTATAGCTCAAATGGGGGTTTTACTATTACTGAAATTGAATAAATTCTAGTGTAAAAATAATTCTGTCTGGTGGATATTGGCAGATATAAGCAATGCATTTGCTCGAGGGTTTTTGAATATATCCATTTTCCTTTCTTTTCAAACCACAGGACTAACTTGAAAATATATCTTATCAGTGAGGTTCTATTAAGTTGCATAATGCTTTCTTCTGAAAGGATTAGGCTTAACTGGGAGCTCAGGATTTGCTTTTTGTTCCCTGGCAGGGCTTCAGATTTCACTCTTGGTTAGTAGCAATTATCTAGCATCAAGAAGTATCCTGGAATTAAAGGTATTAAACCCATCATGTGCTCCATGTTTTCTATTGATCATGTCGCAACATCGCTTTCTAAAATAACCTCAAAGTTTTTAACAGGGTTTTTCATTTTTTTTTTCAAATGTCCATAGGCAGGAAATGCAAATGCACAATCTGCCAATGGATGAGACAGTTTGTACACTTGCTTCAGCACGGGGTGTAAAAGGATAGTCGAAGTGAAGATTAGTATGTGATATTTTGGTAGCTAGATAGTGAGCCCTCTGGGGCATACAATATCTCTCTCTATACAGCACCTCACACAATAAGTTTCCAAGTCTAGTTAGGGTCTCTAGGTTTTACTGTAGAACAAATTGGTAATAGTAGTTAGTAAGCCACTTCCTTCCCCACTGGTTCCAAAACAGTCAGTTGGCAACACTGAATATCTCTTATTTGTACCTGTCTGTAGCAGTGGATTTCACACCTTCGCTCTCTTAACTGTTGATGATGCCCTGTTCTGTGACCTTTAAATCCCTCCACTATGCACCTGCTTAGTGTTGCAACGCTTATAATTTTTCTCATGACCCAGAACATGAGTCAAGGTCCAGTAGTTGGAATCACATGAGTACATTAAATTCTTGGGGCCATTTGAGAGGGAGCTTTTTTTTTCCTTGCTGAGAAAAGCTTGCAAATGCCAAACCGCAATAGTCAAAACCCAGAAAACAACTACAAAGGTACTCAAGACAGTGGTTTTTTTTAAGACCATCTCATTATTTTGGGGGTCTGACTCATGTTTCCTCCATGTTTGATGTTGGCATTGACTTGACACTGCATGTCTTCCACAACACATCTCAAATCAACCCATTGATTTGAGTAGTCATTATGAACGTGCCAGACTTTTAAAGGAACATGTGAGTGTAAGCCAGCAGTGGGCAATTATTTCGGGTGGAGGGTTGCTTATTGAGTTTTGGCAAGCCATCGAGGGCCGCATGACAGGCAGCCAGGGGCAGATAAATATTCATTTTCTAAATTTTTTAGGGGCCCTGCAGGCTGGATAGAATGGCCTGGCAGGCCGTGTCCAGCCCGCAGGCCGTATTTTGGGCACCCCTGGTGTAAGCTAAAAGATGACAAGCATCTCTCCAGGGGTAATGAGGCTCTCCTCCAGCAATATCATCTCCTACAATATTCAAATTGTTGGGTGTTTTTTTGTTCTTTGTTCTTTTGGGGCTTTTTAAAAGCACAGTACCCTAGCCATCGTTAGGTATCGTTTTCATGGGAGGCTGGAGACAGAGCCAGAGGTGGGCCTTTTTTGATGTAATGTAGATTGTGAACTCCTTGAGGCACGATGGCTTTGCCTACCTGTAGCCAGTACCTGCACAGCTGTGTCATAATACTATATAAATGCTAAGACCAAATAATGCCAGGTGAAGAGGCGGGAACACTTCCCAGTCTTGGACTAGGGAGACTAATGAAAGATGAGGATTAAAAAGTAACATACCTACTGATGTTATTTCCAAAGCACTTCTGTTCTGGTGTCTCCGCTCAAACAGCCATATAAACAGAATTTAAAAGAGCAGGGGAGTGGGGATAAAGAATGTATCAAGAGAGTCTCTAGCTTTTCAACGAGACAGTGGTACAAGCAATGACAAAATGGTCTGTTCGCCACATAGTTTGAGACCAGTACATGTCTGGCAGAGCATTTACCATCTGCTGTCTGAACTTCAGAAAGGGAAGAGAGTCATGGACCTGGAGTGTTTTCTGCATGGCCATGTGGGAGAGAGATGAGCCACAAAAGAGAGAGGCCATCGGGATCAGCGGGTTGCAGAAGGGAAAGGTTGGATCCCACTACAGAGTCATTCACCAATCTGGTTTACTGGGGCATGTAGAGGCATCACACTCCAGCACAGATGGTTCCCCTTGCTTTACTCCCATGATGACTTGAGCTGCTTCTGGGGAATGACAGGAGAGGGGTGGCACTGATGGCTTTAATCCACCTTTGTGTTGATCCCCAAACTCTCTGGGCTCTGATTGTGGGCACTTGCTGTGAGTGGTCCCAAGGAGCCACTGCAGCAGCAAAGGAGCAGCCAGGTGCAAGTATCCGCATCCATTTGGCAGAGGCCAAGAGGGGGTTGCATAAGATTTGAAGCATTGGAAATATATCCCTAGGGTCCTCCTATACCAGGGGAAATGTTCTCAGGCTGAGTAGGGCAACTTTTACAACAAAGTGTGTTGCACAAAGTGCTGCAACATCCTTTGGGATGGGACTTGCTGTGTTTCGTGACACACCAGTGTTATCTAAGAGCACTTCCTCTTCCATTTAACTCCATATTCTGAGAGCAAGCTACCTTTTTCTTTCTTTTTTTTTTTGAATGAGCTATTTCCTCTCCCTGCTGAAGTCAGCAAGAGTTTTGTTGGGAGTTTCACTGGGCTCAAATGACCCAGCATAACATAAAGTACCCCAGTTCCTTTAAAATATAACTCTGATACAGAAGACTCTGCACATGCTGCAGGAAATCAATAATGGCGAGGTAAAAGCATTATCTGCATTTTCCCTATACTGCTTTCTAGAGATAAATTGTAATTACAAGTACACACTTCTAATACCCATCAGATTAAGCAAGCAGGGGTAGCTGAAGGAATCATTAATTATCTCCAAGTTCCATTTTTGCCTATCTATGAAAATGCATTAAAAGAGGATAAATGCTATTAATTGGCATGTGTTGGCATTTCGTTATGATCAGTGATCAGAGAGTCTGCCTATGCCTAGCTTTATAGAAATCATGGGGATGTTTTGTGGAATGAATCTCAGCAAATGCTGTGTTTTTTTGGGGGGTGGGGCTTGGGGTTTTTTGCTATCAGCTGCTGGAGCTGGGGAGACATATCGCATTTCCTGAAATTGGAGGGCGAGATATAGAAGGCTGTCAATTAATTTCTATGCTCATGCATACAAACAGAGACCCTAATCCCATTGTAAGCACCCTCCAAAGCCCCCTGGCCTTTGGAGTTCCAGAGTGACCCTTATACAGACATAACTGTAGGGTCATTGACTTAACTTCATCATCAAACTTTTGTGTAAAGTTGTGCAACTCACACACTGAGAAGCTGGAGAAAGTGCAAGAGAATGTAAGTGTGCCTACCTGTCAAAACCACTTTCATAGGAGTACTCTGTATTTTTGTTGGGTATGTCAGTAATACAAATTTGAGTTTAGCTAGAGAAGCAGCAGATGTTTTTTGCAGCGGTCTGCAAGTATCTTTGGCCAGATTTCAGTAGGGATTTACAGCTAAACATGTTTGGCTAAAAAGCAAAGTGCCTTTTATAGGAATTAGTCCTACAAATTCATTTGAACTCAGCAGGAGCCTTACTGGAGTAGGGAATTGTGAATCAGGCACAGCGTATTTAGTTGTAATGTTTAGTTGGAAAACAGTTGTATCTTGGGGCTTGGACTGCAACAAGCACCGTAGCTCAGTGCATTAATGAACGAGTAATCAATTGGAGATGCAGTCTTCCCTGAATAAGCACTTATGGATTGGCCCCAAATAAATTGCATCCATCTGAAGTAGCATCATAGTTGCAGAAGACTGTATCCCAGGATGATGGAGATCATTTTCAGGGGATTAATATTTGCATATTTGTCTCTGTTTGTGTGTGAAAAGTGTATTGTCCCTTTAAAAAGATAAAGTTAAGAGCCCTTCTGTTAATGTGCCAAAAGGGGATAAATGGTGAAGAGGCTGAGGTTGTAAATAAGCGTGGAAAAGATGGAAAGAGACAGAATAATATAACTAGTAAAAATGTCAGTAGAAAAATGATGGTTGTAAGGTTGTCATCTGCTCCTGCTTGCAGCACTGTGAGAATTATTTGTGCCTCTAAATTTAAAGATTTTTGAATAATTGAAGACACATGCATATGCACACAATCCAAGGGGGAATGGGTGCTAGACTTCAATATTGAAACTCTCTATTCAATTTGCATCTTCTTCAGTCAACCTTTCAATTGACTGAGCATGCATTTACTCAAACTGGGTGGCCAGGGTGGGAAGAAATGAGTGCGATGAACCTTGGAGCACTTGCTAGTAGCATGTTATGAGATGCTTTGTTACAGGGCTGGCACCCTGGCTTTGTGTTGAGCAGTGAGTAATGAAACAGATGGGAAGGAGAGATGGAGGAAAGAGAAAAGAAGCTGTGCAATTACCTTTTCCCCAAAGGGCAAACGCTCTTATCACTGTAAAAGACAGTTCAAACACATCATTGCAAGCCCAAAGTTACCCTTCCATGGAAGTGAAGGTATGTCTGCAGTGGTGTGGCGCAGTAGTGAGTCAGAAATGAGAGGCTCTGCATGTTTAAATGGAAGGGGTGTTGGTCCACAAGACCATTTCACTGTTGAGATATGGTCCATGAAGGACTCCTGAACCGATGGCACTCATAGGTGGCAGGTTGGTGCCAATGTCTAAGTTTATACAGTCCAGGTTGGGGATGTTCATCTAAACAGTATCTCAGATGCCCCACATGCTGGGATAACATCATTGCCATTTGATCTTGGTTATACTGAAAAGGATGTGGTGGAGAAAACGGATGGAAACGCTCTCCTTCCTGAAAAGCCACATATATCCTCTGATGGTGCTGTGACCTAGTGAGTACAAGTCACTACTTGAATAAGCTTGTCCAGCCCAAAGCCATGTGTCTACAAGTCTTCAATGGTGGAGCAGGCAGAAGATGTTAGAATCTCATTGGCTGTGAAAGTGGTCAAAGGCTGCAGTGGAATGAGATCTCCAATTGTCTTGGTGTCCTTGCCATAGGATCAAAGTCCTGTCCTGTCAACAACTACGCGGAAGTTGATTGCAGCAGTTTCTCCGTGATAAAGAAGTCATGCACAGGTGTCTTCCATGAAAATGGCTTTATCAAATTTTTCAAGCCCTTTGGCAACTAGCTAGTGATGATAGGAGCAGGATTGTGAGGTCTGGAAGCTCTTAGTCATGGACTGATATGAAGGTGGCATTTATAAGAAGGTTGTCTAGCACTTGGATGAGGTAGCAACTCTAACTGCAACTGAGCAGCCCCCTTTAGGATCTGCTTTGTATACCCTACATTGGGAGGGGGCTGAAAAAGTTGTCCTAAACATAGTCTTGGTACCTTTTTTCTGACTGGATAACTGTCCAGTGGGGTCACCTTGACAACAGTCAAAATCAACCAAAACATACAATCAGTTTTGGGACCTGGAACATCAGAACCTTCATAGACAATCCTAATAGTGAATGCCTAGCGCACCACAGTGCAATCGTGGCTCGAGACCTCAGGTGATACAACACTGACACTGCTGCACTGAATGAGACCCAGTGAGCAGGTGAGAGGTAGCTCAAAGAACAAGATGGTGGCTATACCCTCTTCTGGAAAGGTAAACAGGAAGGAGAACAGCAACTTTATGGAGTTGACTTTGCCATTAAGAATGAATATTCATTCTCACTATTCCTTACTGCAATTATACATCTGACCACCAACAAGCTTCCAGCTGGAGTGGAGCTAAACTATAGAATGGATGGTAAATTGCTTAATCTTAGCTGACTCTGAGCCAAAACCAAGACTACCCTAATCTCAGTCATTAAGCTCCATTATGCTGATGATGCTGTAGTGTGTGTTCACTCAGAAGTATATATTTATGCAGTCATTCACGTCTTTAGCGAGGCATACAAGCAAATGGGACTGACACTTTATATTCAGAAGACTAAGATCTCCATCAACAAGCTCTTAATGGGGGGTCCCCAGCTGCAGTAATTCATATTTATGGTGGGGCTCTGGAGAATGTTGAGTATTTCCCATACCTCAGAAGCCATCTCTTGCAGAAAGCTCATGTCAACAAAGAAATCCAACATCAACTCGAATGGTCATGTGCAGCCTGAGGAAATGGGTGTTCAAAGATGGCAACATCAGGTTTGAAACCAAGCTCATGGTTTATCAAGCAGCTTTCCTGTATGGAACTGAGATGTGGACAGTGTACAGGAGACACCTCAAGTCACTGGACAAATACCATCAATGCTGCCTGCAGAAAAACCTCTGAATCCAGTGGGAAGACAAAGCACCAACTTTAGCATCCTCTTGCCAGCAAACACTGCGAGCATTGAGGTGATGGTCATCAACATCAATTTCACTGGGCCTGCTATGTCATCTGGATATCCAACTCCAGACTCCAGAAGCAAGTTTTGTTCTCCCAGCTCAGTCAGGGCATACACTCAAGAGGAGGGCAGGGAAAGCTCTTCAAGGGCACCCTCAAGGCCAACCTGAAAAATATGCAACTTTGACATCAACTTATGGGAGACTATTGCCCATGACCACCCCAAATGGAGGAAGAATCTGTTGCAGAGACCTCAGTGCTCTGAAGCCTCACAATAACAACAGGAGATGGAAAAGCGGGGTGGAAGAAACAGTGTGCTGTGGACCAAACCAAGAATCCAGAGCCAATAATGTATCTATCACAGATCCTACCCCACATGGAAACACATGCCCAAGTTGCAGTAGAACATGTCAATCCTGGATCCACCTCATCATCAGTCACCTGCGGACCCACAGATAAGTCAGTCATGGAAGGCAATGATCCTTGACTGCCAATGATCCTTGACTGATCCTCAAATGATCCTCGACCTTGAAATCACTGCACTCTTTATTGTTAGTAATAAAACTCTATATACGTCTCTGGTTATGTTTTACTCCTAATGTACCAAGATTTGCCAGACATTTATATTCCACTTTTGACAAACGAATCCCTGAAAAACTAAAGGGTTAGGGCTCTGGAAGTGAACAAAACACAATGCCTTGTGTTGCTGTAATGTGGTGACATATGCCGGTTGCATGAAAGAGCATCCTACCAAAGATGTAGCCATCGTTGTGGACATGGAGGGAGCAAGGTCAAGGAGCTAAGTAACACATCCTTGTTTTGCCACATGCAGCTGCCCCAGGGCTCCTAGGAGCAGTCATGTTACTTTGCACGTGTATACCAAAGTACCAGATCTGTGGGGCCAGGGGCGTGATTATAGTGTGTGGGTATTGCCCGAACCTAGGAGGTGGCGGTCTATCCAGCAGGGAGTATGATGAGTTACTTGAATGCCGTTTTTGATGGGGGTGCTCTTGATGGATAGGGAGTTGCTCCCTCTGGGTACCACAGCCCCACGGCACACCCAAGGTGGGACTGTGTCTTAAAGACGAAGCTGAATCCCTGGTGACTCTGTTAAGAAGAAAAGCTTATTAATTATAATTTTCTAGCTGAAATAAATTTTCTACCTGCAAGCACTCATGTGAAGGATGTAATTACAATGTTAAAAATAGCTACTCTCTAAATCCTTCCCTTTGAAAGGACGTTATTTCAAATAGATATTTTAATTAAACAGTACTTTAACTCGGATGCAGAAGAAGAAAGCCAAGTTTATTAACAACTTTGCAAACTTGATCCAGCCTGTCATTATCTTAAGCATTATGTAATGTTAACAAAACAGAATTGATGCCTACGCCTCTTATGCTAACTAATGCACCTCGACAAAAATACAAATATCCATTTAACAAAGCAAATAACCAGAAAGCAAACAGTGAAACATCCCCCTGCTGCAATGCTTGCCGAGTCGCATGAGTGTTTATGAACTTGAAGAGCTGCGAGAATGACAGTGATTGTCCACAGCAATACAAATTGTCATCCAAGTCTAAGCATACAAAACAGCCCCTCAGCCTCCTACTTGGTAATAAATAGCCTGATTGTCAGAGTATCTACCCGACAAGGTTCTTGGACACATGTGCAAGCACAAGCTCTATTACCTGCTGCTGTGCAGAAATGAAATGCAGACTCACCTCCGAGACTTCGCATTGGAACGTAATTGCTATTTTATTTATATATTGCATTGCAAATCTGGAAAATCAATATGCATTACTTTTTCAGTGTTCCCATTCACCCTGAGAAGCCAAACTTTTTGTTAACCGTATATTTTGCAATAGGTTGCAATGGATCAAAGACATTTAAAAATATATATGCATAAGCCTGTGTTGGTTGAAAATAACTTCATGTGACTGGAAATTTATTTCTGCTTGAAATGTTATTACTTTCATTTTTTTTCCCTTATGTCCTGTTTTGGCATTTTCTTACCTTATAAGTGCTGATCATTTAAATCTAATACATAGAAATAAAAATTGCAACCAAAAAAATAAAAGAGAGCAAGTGAGCACTTTGAACTTTTAATCTTAACTTTGTATTTGTCCCTACTGCACGTAAGATAAAAGCAGTTAGAAAATATTTTCCTTCTCAGTTGCTTTGCGCTATTTGTTTGATACTCAAGGTGGGAGAAGGGTGGAAGTAGTTCCCATTCAACTTGTTTGGAGATTTTATCAGGGTGTTGGCAGGCAAACTTGGGAAATGAACAACCTCACTGAAAGATTTAGATGCAGATCTTTGTAGTTGATGGAGTTAGACTAAATAAATGAAACTAAAGCGCATATGGGAAGGCATCTAAGACATCTGACTTTTTTGATGCCCTGAGCCTCCCAGGATGTACAACAGGTCACAGGATTAGGGCTGAATGCCTGGAGTTCTCACAACACCTTGGACCGCGCTCCTCATCAAAGTTAATGGCCTTGGTTTTGCAGTTCCTGTAAATTAATCTGTTTGAACAACAGCATTTCAAAACCAACCATGGAGCTGGCTTCACACCTAGTGTGTGCTAAGAATTTACTTCGGACTATCTAATGCACAATACGATCTGCCCAGAACACAGGCTTACAATGTTTTTTATTACAATAAAAATAAAATTGTTCAGAATCCATGCTGCAGGGTCTCAGATGCAATGGAATAATTTTTATTGTTTTATCGATGGGATGGACAGTGTCTTTTGGTTCAAGCTGATATCTTTTATTAGACCAACTTGCAGGTGGGCTGTTGTTTCTAGCAAGCTTTGTTTGATCTATGGTATATGAATGGTCCCCATTTCTATAGCATCCGAAGTCCCTCATATTGTTTAAAGTACTTATCCTCACAATGGAGTGCTGAGATAAATGAATAGTATAGTATTTCAGCCATTTCGAAGACAAAGAACTAAGGAGCAGCAAAGTGACTTGCCCTGGGTCCTAGAAAAATAGAATTGAATGGGACTTAAAAAACCTGTCTGGTAAAACCTGAACCAGTATGTCCCAAGTCTTAGGGTGGTGCGTTGCTGCTGAGGAATCCTCCCATCACCTGAAATAGCATTTTTCTGTATGCACATGCTTGGTAGGAGTATGTCCTCAACTCGTGTGAAAAAGAACAGAACTTGGAGGAGAATTAAAAGTTTCAGAATTAGATTTTAGAATTGGAGATAATGTGATTAATCCTAGCAATAATCCTATATAATTAAGATGCCTTAAACTGTTTGGTTTCTGGAGCAAAAATACAAACATTCCATGCTTTCTTGTGAATTATATGTTCCATATTAACTACACTGCAACTACATGGAAAACAAATTTGCTTCCATTCATTTAATGTGCTGATATTTTTCAGAGCCACAGCTGTCTTTCCAGAACATGTAGCAGAAGCTTTCTGAACTTTGAATGTTTCTTAAATTCCATTTATTCAATTGATGACAATGGTTACATTTTCAATGTATTCACTTTGATGTAGCATTCCCTAATTTAGTTCTCTACAACTCACTGTTTTTGGCATTTACACTATTTCATCTTTCTTTAAAAGAAGGAAAGCCTATAAATTGTAATTTTCTACCTGAAAGAAAATGTAAATGAAAGTGCATGTACAAAGGATCTAATTACATTGTACAAAAATAGAATCATTCTAAACCCTTTGCTTTCAAAAAAATATATATTTTGAACTGAAGTTTAATCAAACAGGATTGAAAGGGTTTTGAATGAAAACAACACTGGAAAAAATCCCAGTATATTAGCCAGATCCTATGAAACCCTTCTCATGCAATGAGCTCTTTTTAACATGAGCAGTCACAATGGCATAAATCCTCATTTGGAGAAAAGTACAGAAGACAATTCAGGAGGAGAGTGTGCCTTAAGCTACTTCAGGGAAACTTGATTCTAGTCTCCTCTCCTAAGCTGGAAAAAATTTATAGTAAGCATTGCTAATCTGGAGGCATAAGAGTGATGTGAAACGATTCTTTGGCATGTATCCTACACTTAACCACTTCTTCACACAAGTAACCCTAGTGTAGATGAAATGGGGGTCCTAAATTGAAGCGGTGGGTTTTAAAAAACACAGCTTCAATTTAGGACCGATTAAACTCCCATGTCGTGCACGCACCCCGCTGACTTACCTGTCTCTCCGGCGGGGAGGGAAAGGGAGGCGAGCTGCTGGTGGGTGGAGCGATCTCTGGGCTGCGGGGGGGTGCTGGTGCTTCCCTCCGTGGCAGTGGTAGCTCTCCCCCCCTTCCCCCTGGTGGCACCCACCCACAGGCACTCGTCTTGGGCAGTCCTGGGGGGCACTGCAGGCACAGAGGGAAGCACCAGGCCCCCATTCAGCTCAGGCGGGCAGGCTCCAGGGAGGGGGGGGGGGGCAAAGATTAGGCTTGCCACTTTTCTTGGTCAGAGCCTGCTTTCCCGGGCTGCTGCCAGGCTGCCTGCAGGGCTTCTTGCAGAGCCGCGGAGCTGCACGGAGCCCAGTGCTTCACTCTGTGGCTGTAGGGGCAGCAAACTGAAACTCCTCGAAGGAGTTTTAGTTTTCTGTGCCCCAAGTCATTTAAGGCACATTACGCCGCCGAATTTCCTACAGCGGCTGGAATTAATGTGCAGTATGCCGCTGTGGCGTGCAAACACAAACACCATTAAAGTGGTTGAAAAGAATTTAGCCTGCTTTAAATTGTCATGCACACACGCCTCTTATTTTGTCTACACACGTCCCTACATACTAATTAATGCTCTTCCTTTTTTACATTGTTCCTGTTTCTTCCACTGTAATGGTCAATACCAGTTTTGAGTCTCCAGACCCATGCAGCCATCCAAATTGGAAAGCTTGCCCCTGATTTAGGGTGTCAGTATCAGAGCGCTGGTAAATTCCCTGCTCAGTCCACTAGGCTGAGTCTAGTGGAGAGTCCTTCGGTGTGCCCAGACTTTTCATCAGCGGAACTCAGCACTGGGACCTTGCACCTTTTTTGGAGGCAGTTGATGACTTTAACGCAGCTGTCGGCCAGAAAACAGAATTCTTGCTCAGCAGGAAATTTTGGCATTTCAGCATTTGTTTTTGGTCAGATTTGCAGCAGAATGCCAATTTCCCATGGAATGAGGACGCTGAAAAATGTTGATTTGGAGAACCATGAAATGATTTGTTTCAACCGTGTCCAATCTTTTTTTAATAGCATAAAAGCATATTGATATGGTAATGTTAAGACAATAAGTCCTATTAATAGAATGTAGCTAAATATCCTATATATTATCTATGTTACTTTTAGTATTGTATTGCATTATACGATATACCTTATTGAAACAAACCATTTTGACATTACCCAATTGAAATGTGCAAGTCAATAATGTGATTTTCTTTTTCCCCTTGAGACTTTCATCAAAGCTCTCTACATGCTTTTGTTAAACATGCCGAATTAGATTAAAGCTTGTTTTCTAGGGGAAAAACATTTGGATTTTCAAACATTTTAAACTTCTCCACCCTAAACGCTCTGGCAGCTTGTATGAGGAAGCTGGGCTTCTTCTAGTGTCTCTAGTTCCTTTCTCTATGAATGCCTCTCTCTTTCTTGTGTTCAGAATTTTTGCCGCTATATTGAATGTTGTTGAAAATATGGTGTCAATTAACCCCCACCAAATTTCACTTTTGGGATCAGGTCATTAGCTGATACAAATGCAGGGGGGCTGGACCTGACGATCTTGCAAGGTTCCTTCTAGCCCCTTACAATCTATTAATAAATTGCTGTTGCTGTAAGGAAGTCAACAACACTAAGCTTTTTTACATCTGCTGAGGATATGCCCCCTCCAATGTTAAATTTCTGCCAAAATGTTTCTCTGCTCCTAAAAAAACCCCTTTGTCTGTAAGGTATAAATTGGCTGTACAGGATTGTCAAAAGCAGACATCTCCTGGGTTATCTCCCATAAATCTGGAATTTGACCATGCTGACACCCACGTTGCATAGCTAGAGCACTTTCCGTCCCTGAAACCCAAGCAACTTTTGATGGAGAGGAATGGGACCTGTTTATCTTTGAAAACTTGAACTTCAGCGGGAAAAAAAAAAGTGTGTCTACATGATTGCCACCTTTTTCACTGACAATGCAATAGAGATATTATTCATAACAATCAATAGGAACTTTCAATCCTCCCTTTGTGGGAAAAGGAAATGAAAAGACGTTTCTTTGCATGGTTAGGGTATACTATTACATTCAGAGACACATACAACTTCAGCAGAAGTTCACGGACCCTGATCCTGTTCTTAGCTATACAGGATAAATCAGGAGGCATTCAGGATGGGAGTGGAGGGGATTGCTGTGAAATCGGTTTTAGAGTAGGCACAGGATGACATTGTGGAGGCATTGTGTTGGTAGGCTAAATCACAGGGGGGTACTGTACAATGATGAACATGACATGTAGCTTTTCAGAACTAGACACAGATAATAAATCTCTTGTTGGTTAGAGTTCAACACATGAATGAAAGTCGGTGGGTATCAGGTCAACACTAATTAGACAGCTTGGCTGTTATTTCACTTACTTTTTCATGTGCTTAAGGGGAAACACTGTATTTTTCTTCTGGACTCTTTGAGAGAAGGAGTTTAAAATGTCCCTTCTATTTTAAGTCCTACCTGTAGGTTTTACCTTTTTTTTTTTAATGGCAAGACCAAGCCTGCCATTTTAAAAGTAAAATGACAAATCTAGGAAGATATATACAAGGCTTGACTCAAAACTTATATAATTAACAGGACCTCCAATTAAGATAACATGAGTGATGTGAATGGTTCTGGGCTTCATATTTTTCAAAGGACATGGAGAAGTTAGAGAGGGTCTAGAGGCAGGCGAACAAAGATGATAAAGGACACAGAAAGCAAGTCATATGAGAAGGGGCTGAAGAAGCCAGGAATATATTCAGCTTGTGGAAAAGGTGCTTAAAAGGGAACATTATAGCAGTCTCCAAATACTTGAAGGGCTGCTATAAAGAAGAGGGAAAGCACCTTTTCTCTCTTGCTGCAGAGAGGAGAACACAGACCAATAGCTGGAAGTAGCAGCAAAGTAAGTTTAGATTGGATATCTGGAAAAACTTCTTCACTATTAAAATAGTGAGGCCGTGCAATAGACTGCCAAGGAAAGTTGTGGGTCTCCATCACTGGAGGTGTTCAAGAGGTTGGACAGCCATTGGTAGGGGGTGATCTAGGGGTAGCTATTCCTATATTCTACTGTGGGTTTTTTCCAATGCTTCTGGGCTTTTCTGGTTGCCCCCTCACGCCTCCGCCCCTTTTCTGCTATGTGTGCCAGGGTATTTTTAAGCCTTTCCAGAGGCACTGGGTGTTGGCTATAGCCAAGGCTGGGGACTTTGACTGGGGTGTGCCAATGCTCCTGCTTGACCAAAGCCAGATTTTCCTGGCTAGAGGTTCTTGCCCCTCTGCTCAGGGTCAGACTGATCACTGCATTTGGGGTCAGAAATGAATTTTAACCCCATGGTCAGCTTGGTTTGGACTGGGGGCTAGGGGGAAGGGCATTGCTTTTCTCTGTAGTGGGGGCATGGCCCTCTACCCAGGACCCCTTTAGCATATATTGACAACATTTTATAGAAGCAGGGCATTGGCTGCTGTGGCTCCCCTGACCTGTGGCAGGTTAGGATGTTATGTCTGTGTTGTGTGAGGTTTGATATTTGGGGTTTGATATGGTTTGTATGGGATGGTTTGGACAGGGACAATCCTGCCTCAGGCAGGGGGGTTAGACAAGATGGCCTCTGGAGGTCCCTTCCAGCCCTGCTTCTTTATGACTCTATAACACACTTCTTTTGCTTTTTAACTATTTTATATGTTTTATTTTCCATCTTTTTCTTTTTCCCCTTTTGAGGAGCTGAGTGTAGGGCCTATTATAGTCCTGTTATTGTAGTAAAGTCTGAGAGAGAGATGTTTGTGTGGGTGAAGACAATATGTCAGTTGTTCTCAGAAACACAGTCTTAGTCTTGCAAATCTCATCTCATAAAATATCCAGGAGCAGCAGCTAGTTGATCAGGGATTTCCCGGGCAAAGTTTAAGTCAACAGGATGAATATTTATAACTACAAACAGATTTCTGAGCTTTTAGACTTAGTTCTTCTCCCGTGACAGAAGTTGGGGTCAAACATACCACAATCAATGATTGACAAGGAATGGAGGGTCACAGTGAATTGGAGGGTCATAGTGGATAAATGATTCAATATGTTTATATTGCATGACTGGCAAAAAGGCTAATATGCCCTTGGCATGAATGTGTGTGTATAAGCACATATGAATATGAATATATGAATATGCATGTGTAAGCAGGCATGTATTACCCCTGCATACCACATCAGTACAACTGATACTGGAATATTGTATATCTTTCTGGCAGCCAGATTTTTTAAAGGATGCTGAAAAATTGGAGAGTATGAAGAGAAGAGCTCCCTAGATAATCCAAGGGCTGGAAAAATACCTTGCAGTGAAATACATAAAGAGCTCAATCTGTTTAGTTTACCGCAACGAAGATTGAGAGATGACTATATTACAGTGTTTAAGCATCTTTGCGGTATTTTCCAGCAAGAATATTAGGCATTAGAAGGATCTTTAGCAAGGCAAGACATAAAAAATGAAGACTGCAAGTTAAAGCTAGACAGTTTTGTTAGAAATAGGGTGCCCTTTTTCAGAGAGGGTAAAATCATTGGCACAAAATGCCAAGGCAAGACTTGCTATCTTCAAGGCTGGATGCCTCTCTGAAAGATATCCTTAGTTTACCTGTAGTTGATGAGTTCAATGCATGTTGAAATTCTTGAGCCTGGTGTTACCTACTCTGACCGCATATACATCTCTGAATCCAGAAAGTACTTTGGTTACTAATTACAGATCCAAATAAATTAGCTAGGAACCCCCTCCCCCCCTCCCCCAACAATTTTATAAGTAACTGCCATTAAGAGAGTTTGTTACTGAGAATCAACCCATTGCTTGTTAACAGTTTCTCTCTCCAGGCCTTTTCCTATCAGGATACATCAACAAGCAAATTTTGTGTCTGGAGCCTATAATACCATTTAAAGTATTCAAGGCCATGTAAACGCCTGTGCCACTCTCCCCTGGGCAGATCATCTACACACTGAAACATCCCCTTGGAAACCTGTGAAGACTTTATTACTAGGATTAAGGATTATTTGATCTGAACTAGATATAGATCATGTTAATTTTATTTTATGTACAAGCTGGTATTACAGTGGTGAATGCCTCGCATTCTCTCCCAGAAGACAGATGGCATACTGTTAGATAAGACAGATGGGATACCAAAATTGTTCATATTGTGCTCTGCAAGTGCTTTGTCCCTAACTCCCATGCGTGGGCTGAGAATCCATCAGATAGGGAGGTGCTTTTGATCTTTTGTTTCAAGACTGAGTTAGAGTGAGCCCTGGGGTTTTGTCTTCTCTCAAAAGTACTTTGGCCCTCGGTGATGGAATTGGTACATGAACTGTTGTATCCTTCAGGAGCAATGGACTCCAGTAAAATGCCTTCTGATTTTCATTGGGGTGAGAGCAGCATTTTACTGTGTGGTTTATCTGCCGGTTGTATTGTAAGGACCAGATACATTTCAGGCTTGACTAAAAGTGCAAGGGCAAAAGATATTTATACCCTGGGTAACAATTAGATTATAGAGCATGAGCAGCTCCATCCACATCTCCCCTCAGTGTGTGATGTGGGGTCAGAGGAAACACTAAATGGGAATGTTTTGTCCTCTGTCTGTCACCAGCAAGATTCATTGGGGCCCTAGGCCCACCCTTCCCAACCCGCACCCTGCCCCACAGCCTCAGGCTTTGTCTCTGGCCAGTGCAGTGTGACGTGTTGCCCCCCAGGCCCAGGGCCAGAGCTGCAGCTGCCCTTGCCGGCAGGTCCACACTGGAGCTAGTACCAGGGGTGCGGAGCCACTGCCTGCCAGGCACATGCAGCACATGCTCAGCTCCAAGGGCAGCCCTTTGCCCTGCCATGGCTCAGGCTGGCTGCACCGGTGCCCAGCAAACAATGCCCGGCAGCCACGGCCCGCCGTGTCATGTACGCCCAGCCTGGCCTGGCTCGGCTGCCCGTTTGATCAGCACCGAGGCACGGTTCCCTGGGCCCGGGCCCAGCTGGCCCATGTGTTAATCTGCCTAAGGTTGCCACCTGCCAACATAGCCTCTTTGGGCTGTGGAAGGCCAGGTGCAAATTAGATGTGCCCCAAGGCATCCGTGACTGAGATGGAGACAAATATCTTTCTGCCTCTTACTGGGGATAAGGGTTCATATTGTGTTGCGGTAAAGAATGGGATAGGCATGAAGAATAGATTAAGTAGGTCTTTTATTTTATTCACATTATGAACTTTTGAGTGGTAAAGTCTATCAAGTGCTTTGGGATTCTGGGATGAAAAGGGACTTAAACAAAAGCTATTGTTAATTCTGTTTAATCTAGATAGAGCAAAGAAATCCAGAGAACAACTTCCTGATATTCAAATGCTGATGAGTCTTCTGGTGATATGTACTTGGTACTTCATTTTTTAAAAATAATCTTGTCACATGAGAGCCATATGATACATTCCAGCAACCACTTCCTGGAGAAAATGGGATTCTTAAAAATCTATGTGGGGAGGGGAGGAGGAGGGGGGAGGAAACACATGAGAGCCATTTTTTGTAGTGCAGAGTTTGGAATTGCATACATATGTCAAAATGTTTGTTTGATCCAGAATGGCTAGAAATGGAAAGGAAGCAATCACACTTTTCTAACTGTTTTAGTTGAAGCCAAAGGAAAATCCTTTACCTGGATCATATACATCATTTGTTTGAGTCTGCCATTCCAGTACCATCATTCAAAATCTAGCAGACACATTCCTTCCTTTGACATTGGCAAAGTAGGTTTCCACCTCCTTATTTTAGCTGCCTTACTGTGCCAAATAAATGTGTTCAATACAATTAATCTTTTTTGCAGGAGGAAGCTGGAACACTTCCAGGTGAGAGTGGGAGGAGGAAGTATTCTGTATCATCTTTATTCATCTTTATTTTTCTGTATCATCTTTATCATCTTTATTTTTCAGAAGTGTATCACTATATTTTGGACATTGAAGGTATTTGATTTGAAGACACGTGGGTTTGTTCCAATAGAAGTATAGCTACACTGCAGGCAAAAAGACTGAGTTTGGCACGGTGTATAATTGTCTATTAAATACGTATCCAGCAGTTGCCTGGGTTCTGAGTTCTGCCGAGTTGTATTCAATTTTGGCATGTTCCAAGATTTCCCTGTATCAGAGCACCCCAAAATTTTAAACCCACTGACAGCAAAGAAGCATTGGAGTTCTTACATAGTAAAAATAATGTATAGGCCTTTGTGCAGAAAGAAAGCTTACTACATCTAAAATGATGTTATCATCAAAATGATGTAGTTTTCCATCAAAATGAATGGGCCCACTAATTCATTATCTGTGTGTAGTATTTATAAGATTAGTCCCAGTGATGAACTCCTTTTCAGTTCCTGCAAAGAAGAAAGGGTAGAATTTAGTCCCGTATATACAGGAATCACTTTAGTTACCATTAAAGCACAGCCAGCTCTGGAACAGAACGTGCCAAGTCTTGAATAGCACATAGCAAGACTATGTAACGTTTTATACTACTTCAAGCATCAGCCTGGGAGAGAGTGGGGAAAATAAATGGAGCTGGAAGATACAGCATTCTTGTAGTAAGATTTTGCTGAACCTGAGAAAAAGTTTAACTAAAGGATTTTGGGATTTTGATTTTGGAAATCCCAAGGCAGTATGCTGAGGGTATCGTAGCAATCAGACCTCCACTGTATCATGTTCCCTTTGAGTATCTCTCCTTACCAGAATCATTTCCTTGGAGTACGCTAGGCCACTTGTTGTTTGTGTGTTAAACAATCTAACAATGTTTTTAGATGCTCACTTCCTTGCCTACCAAAACTTCATTTTGGCTAGACCTGTGACTTCTGTAAGGATACTTTACTGCCTTTCATAGGCGACACATAGCGGAGGCACAGGAGGCATGTGCCCTCCTGAGTTTAGCCCTTACCAGCCAGGGAGTGACGGTACAGAGAAGTGCTAGCTAGTGCCCCCCCTGAGACTGGTGCTGGCCGGGGAGTGGGGGCCCCAAGAAAAGCACTGGTGGCACTTCCAGTTTTGCTGCCGATGTTTCCGTGGTTGGTGATCAGCTGCTGGGCCCCCACCCCAGTCGGCAATCGGCCGCTGGAGCAGCACCCCCCATCCCAGTCAGCAATTGGCTGCTGGTGCCCCCCCAGACTCAGGAGACACCAGTTGCCCATGCTGCCTGTATACCACTACAGAACCTAATAGTTTGCAATTACATAATTAAAGAATTTTTAAGCAGTGGTTCTTTTAGTTTAGCATTCCCTTTCTCTCTGCAAAAATTTCTCAGGGCCTCCTATTTTCACAGCTTTGAGTAAAGAATGCTTCTTCTGGTATGTGAATATCAGTCTAATTAATTAATTATACAGCATGTGTAAGTGTTCAAACAGTGCCATAGACTTAGCCTTCCCACACCTCACTGTTGTAGGATGTTGTTTGTGTTCCCGTTGTGCTCTCATCTGCTTTGGATACCCTGTCCAAACTTGGTTTTTGCCAATGTCCTCTCTAAGGGTTCCCTAATGTTTTCAAATGACGTTCTTCTTCTCTTTCTCTTACTTTTGTTAGGGTCTGACAGGGCTTTATCTCTGTCCTGTCCTCTTCCTCTTCTCCAGATGATCCTTGTATTGTTCACAAGTCTTCCAACACCATCTCGATGCCAGTTACCTGTATGATTCTCTCTCTTTCCTCCTATTTGTGACCTCTCTCTTTCCACCTGTTGATGTATTTCAGCCGGTTTCTCTATCGTCTTCACCATCTTTAGCAATCATGGTGAAATGAATGGTAACACCGTAATATGGCCATCTTAGCTGATACAACAGTCTTCTACTAAAGCCCTAGCTGGGAAGAGGTCTCTTTTCCTTAAGAGTTTCCTGTTTTAAAGCCGCTTGAGCAAGATTTTCTAAAGTATAAGTAACCCATTTCATAGGAATCTCTCCCAGAACGTTGTCCTCTGCAACAATGGTTTGCAGTCCTAAAATGGCATTTACTGCTGATTTCTGAAGACTGATGTTCCTCACCTAGCTGGTTCCTCTTTGGTTGCTTTCTTTTCCTTTTCACCCTTAGCAGGGTGCCACACTTTCACAAAAACCATGAACTGCTCTCTGCCAAAAAAATCCCCGTTTGGTGTACAGGGAAGGGTGAAATTAGGAAATAGTCTTAGAAATGAAGTCCTCCATGGGTCAACAATGCTGATAAAAGTACTGAATAATATATGGTACTATCTCCTGAGTGTCAGTCAAACTCTGCCAAAACAATCTAACACCCAATCTCAGTGTGGAGTGACTGACTGAATCAAAGCAAAGAAAAACACGTTGGCAAAATGCCCTGAAGGCATATATCTGTACATGGCTGTCTGACTATGGGCTGATGTGCTGCAAATGAGTCTGGATCAGTATTTAGATAATTCCTGGCATCTCACTATCACTGTCTTATTTTTACTGGGTAGTGAAAGAAGGCAATACCTACGAAGAAATGAGAAAACCGGTGCATATCCCTGCTTAGATTAAGGCATCCAAATATGGTGCAGCTGTATAATAAGAATATTAATCAGTTCTAAGAATGAAAGAAAATGTTTTGATCGTTTAGTCTGAATGCAAGCCACAGACTTGCATCCAGGATGGCCACTTTCCAGCTTGAAATTGGGACATTATTTTCTACATTTAGTGTGGTGAGTGTATGTACAGAGAACTGCTACAGATACATTATCTATGCACAGCCATATCTGCATTTACTGCTGTGCTTGTGTGCATAGGTGTTTAGTCTAAAGATAAGGGAACATAAGTGGAAGTGAATGAGAGCAGGGGAGTGTCTGGGCATTTTTGCTATCTGTGCTTATCACTATGATTAACAACCAAATAGCCAAGAAACAAGCAGCATATTTTGCAAGTGATAAAATGAGCAGCGCATGTTTCTGCTCTGGCAAGATATCAGAGCTTGAATTTACCACACTGATATTCTCAGAAACAATTTGCCTTATTTAACATATTTTGGGCATCTAGCAGGTATTTATCTAGAAATAAACGACCAACACACCCCGCCTTTCTGTTATCTTTTTTGAGCGTGCTGTAGTGTCTGTAAGAAGGGGTTCAGTGGCTGTCAGCTGAATAAAATCTGATGATTTTTTCTGTCTAACAGTTCGAGGAGACACTTAAATGTTTCTTTTCCCCTTCACATATACATTAAGGGGGAGACCTATAACCAATCAATTCAAATGGCAGAAAGGAGACCAGCCCCCCAAATAAGTGTTTGCATATAATACCAGTTGTTCAGTACACTTCTTTATGTGACAATGACATAACTTTAAAATAGCTGATAACTATAAATTTAACTAAAATGTGAAATGATAATGCTGGTAGGGGAATACAGTCAAATGGCTTGAGTACAATGAATTTTTTTGTATCTTTTATTTATACAGACCTACACGAACAAATTCTTGTGTCTAGCCTACTTATGTCCTCTCTACCAGTCTGTCATGATTTGTTGCCTTCAGTGAACACACTGTATTAGTAATGTTCTCTATTTTTTTTTGTTTTTAATCATTAACCATATGTGATGACTAATGCTATGCTAGAGATGCACAGATTTCATTTGGCTATTTCTTTTTTTTAGGTACTCTTGACCATTCTTACATGGTACTGTAAAACTAAGCAGAAATATATTTAATTCTCTGGGGACAAACCTCGTTGTCACGATAACACTTACCTAGTATGGCTCATTTCTAGATCTCCAAGCATGTTTAAAGCAGAAAAATATGTTTGCTTTGCAGATTAGAAAATGAGGTTTTGGAGAGCTGACATATCCAAAAGCACACCATGAATTTATGGCAGACCTGTGGATAGGATGGATGCTTAGCTGTTGTAAAATGACAGCCCCACCACATTCACTGGAGCTATGACTCTTTATACCAGCTGCAAATCCAACTGCGGTCCAGAATCCCAAGAAACATTCTCTAATTACAAAATAGGTCTCTTTTTTTTTGTTTTGTTCGTTTGTTTTTCCTAGTCTGCATCCCTGGAACTGCTCTGTCTCCTAAAGTGCCATGGAGGTGATTTCTGAATCCATTTGTTTTGAGAAAAATAGCCTTTGAGTGGCAAATGCAGTAGCTGCTTTTTATTAAAGATGTGGAGAAATGATTTCCTTAGGCATGAAACTAAGGATTTAGTGTATGCAGAGGTGCCTTACAGCCAGCCTTCATTACCATGCTGGATCTTGCTTGGGGACTAGCTGAGCAGACCTAGGGATACACACACACACACACACACACACGCACACACACACCCCCTCTCCAAATGAGTGTCATGGGAACCCTTGGCACAAAGGGGTTTGCTGAATTCCTTTGCCATTTCCTTTTACAGTTTCACCTACTGTCAAACGGCATGGCTCAGTGTTACAAAGAGAAAGCTGAGTTTCAGCATGAACCTTTCCAAGTGTCCATACCTGGATTTATAAAGCTGGAAGATAGTTTTCTTTTAGGCAAAATTTGATGAAAAGAAAATAAATTATGGATTGGCTGCAGCCACCATTTGAGTGTCTTCAAGAAGTGATGTTACACAGTGGCATCTGTCCATAAAGGAGCTGTGTGTTTAGCTGAACGCTATAAAACAACCTCTCCCCCCGCCCCAAAGATATAATATATTTTTTACAGCATTCAGCTAAATGCACAGCTCCTTTATGGACATATGACACTTTTTAACAACATTAGATAGATAGATAGATAGATAGATAGATAGATAGATAGATAGATAGATAGATAGATGTATCTGTCCATAAAGGAGCTGTGCATTATCTGAATGATGTAAAAAAAGATTTCATTTATCTCTATATATAACTTGATTATATATAAAATAGAACAAGTATTTATATTTATAAATTATTTATTTATATATATATAAATACTTGTTTTGTTTTTCTTTTATAGCGTTCAGCTAAACACAAGGCTCTTTTTATGGACGGATGCCGGTGTTTAACATCATTTCTTGAAGACACTCAATTAAATGGTGGCTGCAGCCAATTCATAATAGAGAGTTCTTTTCATCAAATTTTGCCTAAAAGCAAATTATCTTCAAGCTTTATAAATCCAGGTATGGAATCCATTTATTTATATCTATATCTGTATATAGAGAAAAATAGAGATATATAGCTATGTGTGTTTAGTTGGTCAACAACTTTCTATGGTTGTAGTTGCTGCTTATCATCTCACAGTTTTGGACAAGGCTGAGACTTCCCAGAAAGGGAGAAATGTATTGATGTAAACTGGTCCTGTTCTTCTAACCCTCTGCTACCCACCTCAGGAGTCCCTACTGATCAGGTCTGCCAAATGAAGACAAGATTTTTTACTGACAACCTGCAAACTTTTTGATGACAACCCAACTTTTTTACTGATGCATTTTAGATCATGAAAATATAACTCTTCTGCCAGGCCCTAGACAAGGCCTGGGTTCAGATGTAGGTGTTTAATACTAACCACGGTAAAAAAAAGTTTGGTTATTAAAAAGTTTGCAGGTTGTCAGTAAAAAAATTATTCTTAGGTTGGCAGCCCTGCTTGACTGCATCAATGGTTTCACACTGTGCTATCCCCGCCCCCAGGTCCCTTCCTCACACCTGTAGCCTGACACCCCAACCACCCCCCCACACTGTGCTGCACTCCACCAGCTCAGCCCTCGGCTTTACTGCCTCCAGCCCTGCCCCCTCTATTCTGGCATAGACCCTCCAACAAAGGACTACAGTCTCCCTTCCTGCAAAGCAAGTAGTGTTACAGGCAGGTGATCAGGCACAGCAACATCAGCAGCAGCACATGGCTGCGGGGAAGGAGCTTGAGTCACAAAATCCTGAGCGAATGCTCCCTGGTGCTTCTCTGCTCTGCCTGTCCATCAAGGCTTGCCTCCAGTATCATTCCAGTGAGTGTTAATCAAGCTCATGGCTTCTTAATTTTTATAGACAGCTCCATTTCTTATGGATTATATTGACAGGTGTTTTCAGTTTTGTTTTTTTCTGGACTCTCATAAATGTATGAAAAGTTGGTAACCCTGCTGCTGATCCTGTAAATTCTGGGTTTTGGGTGTTGCAGGGACTCTCAATGCAGGCGACAGCAGTCCTGATGATAACCATACCTTGCCCCTACTGCTTCAGTGGCTACCAGGGGGCTTTGCCAAATAAGTAGGACATGGATCTCCTCTTCTCTTTCCTCTTGTAAAAATCCTGTTGACATCAAGGAGAGCTTGGCTGTGGACTGGGGAATCCTGCATATGTGCTGCTCATTGATCATAACTAAAATGGGAAGTGACACTCTCTGGGTCTAATGTTTGGGGAGAAACCAAGAGACTGTAATTATGCCTTGTCTTCTGATGTTTAGTCCTGTGTCCCAACTGCTAGAGCATGCCTGCTCACTCTCAGT
The DNA here is from genome assembly GCF_030867095.1 of Alligator mississippiensis. Taxonomy (NCBI): domain Eukaryota; kingdom Metazoa; phylum Chordata; order Crocodylia; family Alligatoridae; genus Alligator; species Alligator mississippiensis. Next base: position 78,116,853 of record NC_081831.1, on the reverse strand, counting down.
ACCACTCTGTAATCAAGAGACAATGACTGTAATAGCCCTTTCTGGTATAAGAAATATAATTTTGCAAAACAGCAATCACTACAAGCATTACCCTTTAGCCACTGGCATCAAAGTTCAAAAATCCCATCATGTGCTGGTTTCACAGCAGCTTAGAAAGGTTAATAAAATGGAGGTTTAAAAGGTAATGTTTCTAAATTTTTTATGCTCCAAAAACACAGTTCTCATTACTTTGGCTTGGCTGAGCTTACTTACTCCCTTCACATTCAAACTGCACGACTCTCTCCACATTCTTGCTTTATATGGAAGAGCAAACTATAGGCTTTCCCATTGTTGTTACTGACAGGGAGAAGATTGGCCTTTTGAAAGTGAGCCGGTATCAGTAAATATCAGTACAAGATAGGATTTGTGCAATGGCCTCCAGAGGATGGAACACATGCTTCACTGAATTATAAGCATTAATTTATAATGGGTTTGCGCACCATATTTTTAACTGGACTTATTGACTTATCTGAGGACTGAAGTTTCATGTTTTGCCCTGGAGAGTAGATACATGATTCAACTTGGCAGTTGCAGTTTGTATTACTGTACCAGGTATAACAGGACAAATCTGTCCAAGTCCCTTGTTCCAAGCTACTGAGGCCCCAATTGGTCTGTAATGATTTCTTTTTTTTTCTTTCTAGTAGTGGCTTTCTAGTAGTGCACTGGGTTTGTTCACCAGCCAGTCCTTCAGTCAGATTCTCCTCTGTGACGAGGTGCAACATGCTGAGCTCTCTATAAGGGGCTCTTTATAACAGTTCAGAAGAGGCCTGTAGTTGAGTTTGAATGAATATAAATGGCAGAGGTTTTATTTATAAGGAATATCTTCTTGTGGCAGGGCACTTGGTGTGCCTGCCACTTGAAGAGGTCAGGCTGAGCCACTGGCAGGTGGGGTTGGGGCTAATTGCAGTCAGCTGACCTGGGGGGGCCAGCAGGTGAGGCTGGGCCTGATCAAGGGAGTCACCTGGTTGGAGGAGGGCTGGGTTTAGACAGGGTAGAAGCCCAGACCCTGAGAGCAGGGCTGGTAATAACATCTTGGGAGCTGGTGTAGGGACATGACTGAGCAAGAAGGCTGCAGCTCCAGAATGCCAGAGAGGAGAATAACATCTGGAGGTTTGGGTAGGAACTAAGGGGATGGAGGAGGTTCCTGGGGGACCCAGTGTTGGGGTCCAGAGCCCTGAGAAGGGGGCTGAGTGCCTGGGCTGTGTTGAGAGGATGGATAAGCTCAGAGAAAGAAGGGCTGAGTGGAGAACTAAAAGGGTCTAGGATGAGTAACCAAAAGGGGCTGACAGCCCAGAGAGGGACCAGAAGGGAGACTGAGGGGCCTGATAGCTCAAGTAATGGTTGTATGAGACTGAAAGGGCTGAGGGCCCAGAGAGGAGCTAGAGGAGACACTAAGGGGCCTGGCAACCCGAGTGGGGCCAAAAGGGAGACTGAGAGGTCTGGCAGCCCAGGAAGGCGCTGCGAGGAGAGACCAAAAAGTCTGAGGTTCGGAGTGGGGCTGAGAGAGGCCGATGGGTTGGAAGGCCTAGAGAGGGGCTGCATCAGCAAGTGGTAGAACATCTGTAAGGATGCCATCTGAGAGGCATGGGGCATGGCATAAGGGAGGTACAGAGCCATGCAATTGGCCCAGAAGGCCCGGACCACAATTTTGGTGGTCACTATAATAAGACGAGGGCAGCCTCCTGCACTCTGTATATCAACTAACATCAAAGCGTGGTAGGCGAGAGCTGGGCAGACTGCCCATAGAGCAGGGTGTTTCAAAATGTTTTGAGGGGGGACCCTGTGACACTTCTATTTAAGGCCTCCATTCTCAGAAATCACTGCTGATGTATCATGTGTTGTGCTGAAATTACTGATGGGCAAATAGGTGGGTTGTGTGACATAGTCAATGCTACACAGCAAATCAGTGAGTCCAGAGTATAACCAAACATAATAATCCTGACTTTTGGTCATGTGTTTTAGTCACTAATCTGCATAGCTGCTTAAAAGTGCTTTTTAGATCTAGTCTGATTGTCTTTGCACAGGTTTGCAAAAGTGAGAGCTGGTGATTGTCCAATGTTACGCTCAGATATTTATTTTTTACCAAATAAATTATTTGAGCAGCAATTATTGACTATCGTTGAACACACTGAGAAGCCATTAAGTACATGGCATGTATCTTTTAAGAATGAGGAAAATGTTAAGGTCTCAGTAACCTGATATTGGTCATAACATTAATGTGGGAGGCTAGGAAAGTGTTAGATAGTCTGTCACTTTCAGTAAATCAGGCTTCAAGTTAATGATTTACTAAAGTATAATGGTAATAAAAGTATTGATATAAAATTAAGTCAAATCTTTGGCAGGTTTGAAGAAAATTTTGCATTTTAAGACTTTTCTCTTGCTGTTTAGACAGGTCTGTGCTGACCCAGACAATTATTTGACATTTCAAATAATTGCTGCTTTAGTGAAGAATCTCAGTGTTTATTACAATATGACAGTTAACCTGTAGAGGCCACTCAGCATAACTAATGACAGCTGAAGGTACCTAGTCCAGAAGAGTATTGTAATATCCTGCATATCCATGCTTCCAAACACTTAAAGACCAGAAGTGATAGGGAACTGAGTTTAATTTAATCAAAGCTTTCACCTGCAGATTAAGTCTCTAATTATGTGGATCACTTTACGCTCCCAGACATTAACAATGAACACAAACAAGAGTAATGAAAGGCGAAACTACTATTGCCTCCTGGTACAATTTCTGTCCGAGTGATTTAGAGGTTGGGTATAATGTTTCTTATGCTGTCTTGTTGAGTGCACAGCTTGATGACATTTGATCTTTTCAATTTATGGTATCTTGCACATCACTAATGTTCACCATCAAAAGCATAATTTGTAAAGTGAATGTTCAGTTGATTGGAAATTGTCACAGGCATTTCTCAGTCTGCCAGCTTCCACTATTCAAATAAAAACAAATTAAATTTATTGGCCTATAACTTTTCCCCTATTGCTTATCATTCTATTTAGCATTCTCTTAGACAGCTGAGTGATTATTTTGGAGCAAAGAATGGGATCATGAAATGATTGCATTGACTTAGCATTGGAAAATCAAAAAGCCAGAATGAGTCTTTTTTCTCCTGGGGAGGGAGCAAGAGGGTGGGAAGGAAGGGAGGGTTCTTTTGGGAACCGTCTCTAAGCTAGGATGGCAGTAGGTCTATAAATTATCCAGAGTGATACTGTGTCATGTGTTATAATATCAAGATGCTAAAAAGAATTGCCATGAAATGAGCCATGTTTCTCTCTGACTTTGGTCCCATATACCCCTTTAATCCACTTTCACCAACTTCTTTAGACATATGGAACTGTCTATGAAATTTGATGTGAACAAAGCAACTATGGAGAGCATATTGCATTAAAGGAATATACCAGGACAAGTGGCAACTCCAAATAAACAGCTGAAGAACTCTGTATGTATTGTGATGGTGAAACTTCGAGAAAGTTCTTGAGGTTTCTGTGTGAGTGAAGAGAGACTTTGACTGAATCTGTGGGGTTTCACTTTTTACTGATTTTTTCCTGTTCCACAATGAATTTACAAACCTTTCTTTTAAGAGGCGAGGTGCTGCCACAAAAAATAGAAATCATTAAACAGAAATCTGGGATGAACCACTGCAGCTATGAAACAGAAGGGCAAAAATGCTGCTCTAACAAGTTGCAATGGACAAATGAGGCCACTTGGGCATCATCTTCTCAACCCTGTTTACTTCTCTGTATAACAACAGTTTATCGGGGGCAGTGAAAATACAATATAGTGTAAATAAAATGATCTGTGGCTCCGCAAAAAGAAGCAAACAAAACTTGGGGAAAAGTAGGTCTGCACACTGAAGAACAGAGGATATTAATATCTCCAGGAGGTCATCTCCTAATTCTCAAAGGAAACAAAGGGCACAACAAAGGCTATCTGATCTTGGTCCAAACATTAAAATTTTGAGAATGCATCCAAGATGCTAAAACTCTTAAATCAGTGGCTTCCAACTCATGGCTTTTCATGTGTTGCTCTCCAGACCCTGAAACATTGCTCCCAGATGCAGGAAATTTTGCTTTCCACAGATACAAGTTTCTTCAGGTTGACAGGCAGAGCAAAGTATGTCATTGCTCTCAGCATGTTACTTGCTCAGTTATTGTTGCCCATGAACCAGAAAAAGTTTGGGACTACTGTCTTAAATGATCATGTCATTGTGTTTTTCCTGTGCTATGTGAAGACCGTAAGGCATTAAACTGAGGGGTTAAGCCTGAAATATCTGGAAGCCACCGTCTGGTCTAACATTCCAACACAGCATATATCTACTTCTTATTTGAAACAGTTTATCTGTGTTGTGGATTACTTCACATACATTTATCCCCCTTATAAAATACAGGCACTATATGAAACACCTTGACATTATTACTAGACTAAAGTTGAATGACAATTCATGCGCAGTGATGTTAAAGAGATTGCCATAAATTGGCTACTATGGGATTGGAGGGACTTTCAGACATTGGTAAGTATGAAAATACCTTATAATGAATTTAAACTAATCCATTTCTCAGTGTAACATGGGGTAACTCTCCAGGCCGGGTCTCATGCTGGCCCACCCACTTGTCTCTGTGGGGCAGTCTGCCCAATCTCGCCTGCCATGACTTTGTTGTTTCCAGAAACTGATAATACAATGTGGGAGACTGCCCATTACTGCCCTGATGCCAGGGGGTGCTATCTGCAGCCCCAACCTCCACTACACAGCAGCCCATGCTTCGCAGATGGCATCACAGTTCTTAACATCACTGGCCCCAAACTGGGCCCCATAATCCTCCAGTCTGGACACCACATGGATCCCTCCAATCAGGCAGCCTACTCTGCCCTCATTCTGGGCTACCTTGCTCCCTGGACTCTTCCTCCTCTTGGGCATGGCCCCCCCAGGACCTTTGGCCACACAGGCCCTGGCCTCACCTCCAAGGCCAGTCAGAACCCCAGGCCCTCGACTCTAGGCATCTCTTGTGGTGGGATTCTGGCCCTTTTGACCCTTCTGGTCCTGGCATCAGCATTGATCAGTCAAGGGTGCCTCAAGTCAGGCTTCTTGAGCATCTAGCCCACATTCTTACATGGGTCCAGCTTCTCAGCCCTACAATGGGGTTATCCACCCAGTTGTGGGAGCTGGAGTTATTAAGGCTCCCTAACCCACCTTTTACCGGGGTGGTAACTGGCCTGACATTTCCTGGAGGCTCCCATGCTACTAGGAGCACCACCAGGCCACTCATCCCTGGCAGGGTGCAGTTTTAGGTCATGCCCAGGCCCAAGAGCCTCCTAGCCATCCCCATAAGGTCTTGCCCTTACCTCCAGGTTGTTCCTGCTGCAGCTCAGCTAGGTGATGTTTTTGCCTGGGCTGGCAGCAACAGACTGCAGCCTTTATATATTAGGTTCTCAAAATGGCTGCCACCATCGGGCACCTGCTGGATTCTTGATCCAGCCCTTAAGGTGGCAGGCACCAACAGTGCCCTGCCACACACACCTTTTTAAATTTGCTATTTTTTTCCATCATGGCTGATGCTGTGGATTACAGATGCGATGCAGAAACATAGGGCTGCACCTTCAGATTAGAGAAAGACATTCAAAAAGCCTATTCCAGAGTTGCCAAATGGGCATTTTTTACTGAAACAGGTTTGGTGTGAAAAATTGCACCCAGCTTTAAGAGGCTGCTTAGAATCTCAGGATTAAACCAGCGTAGGATCATGGGGAAGTAGGGCTTGAAAGGACCTCACAAGGTCATCTAGTCCAGCCCCCTGATCAAAGCAGGGTCATCTCTGACTGTACTGCGCAGTGTAGGAGTAGGTGCTGCCATGTGATTCATGCACATTTGGAAATAAGCAAGTGCATATTAAATAGCCAAATCTCACACATTTCGCTTCCAGTCCATACCCCCTGCTCTGGTATGCTGCATGGCCTCATGCTTGTCTGTTTCTTGGTTTAGAGAGACTTAATATACTCCCTGAGTTTTTCCAAATACTTCTGAACATTGCAAGTGACATTTTGCAGTGATGCTTTGCAAGTGCTTAGAGTGGATGAACACCAGGGATGTCCATATAACCTAATGTCTGCTGAGCTGCATGTCAGCGAGCCAAGTCATCCAGCAACTGTTCGCATGTCACTGACTAGATGAATAACAGTTCTGCCTGCTTCCCTGAATATCTCCAGTTATTATTTTACCAGCTTCTACTTTTTCTTTCTTTCTGAAATCCTACAGCACGGATTGGTTTGCTTTTTTCCCCCTCTCTGAAATCCTGTAGCATTGGCTGTAAATAAACATGTTGTTTAATCAAGGTTGTATATTTTACATAGTTCCTGCTAGTGAGGCATCCTAATGTCATCAAATAAAACATGCATTTTTTTTAACTGCATATTTTGAAGTGAAAGTGAATCTACTTAGATTTAGTCATTTTGGACTATATTCAGCCATGGTGACAGTGAGCACTGTTGAAGTCAGTTTAAATGGCAGCTAGACTTGACCTAGTGGATGTGAATCTAATCTGATGCCATAGCCAGGCAACAAAACTCTGTAGGTGTCACTGGAGTTTTACCACTGTAAAATTGCTGCTGCAAGCAAGAGATCTGAAATAGGCTCCATATCTCTGGGGTGAGATATTGATACAGCTCCTATTCACTTCAGTAGCAGCAAGATTTCATACCTGTGATTTCTCTCCTTTCTCATGTACTTAAATGGCTGTACAGGGGGAACCTGGGAGGGGAGCAGTGAGATCTGGGCTTAACAAAGTGGATGGCAAAGTTCCCATTGATCTTTAGTGGAGGCAAGCTTCCACCCTATGACTACCACAAATCAGAGAACTAAAAAGCTATGTACTTTCCAAGGGAGAAATGAGGCCTGGAGAGACAACCATAGATACCTACCAACATCCATAATAAATATTTAACTGTCCCCTTTGCATAGCACGTGATATTGCGTTTTGGTGGCTTTGTTGTGATACTACCTGCACTGTCCTTTCACGTGTCTTCATCTGTGCACTTTGGAGAGGTTGGGGCTCAGTTTCACGTTGCTTTATAAATTTATATCATACTTTATTTATTAAAACTTTTAATTTAGCCTGAAAAGCAAGTGCCAAGAATTGCATAGAATACACTGCTCTCAAAGTATTGCATTAGCAGGCAGAAGTCCCAGTATAACTGAGCTCATATATGTGGACTAATGATTTACCATAAGACAACAGACTAGTGGCTCAGAGGGGCTATAGGAGAGAATGCTGTGCAGGTTCAGCTCCCTTTCCAGAACTAGAATTTAGACAAATATAAACATTTATAGCCTCCTGCTACCAGAAAGCATTATTACCCCAATGAGACCCACTGTCTTGTGCTATAAATTGGAACAGCACAATGGCATGACACAAAGCTAGCAAAGCCTGCACAGTTCCAGTATAATCAGGGTTGTGGATAAAAGCAATTGCTTCAAAACAGATTCTTGAGAAAACTCCTTGAGCTATTTATTTTGTATAGAGCCCATGACTTTTGAGGAGGTTATTTTTTTATGAACCCAGTCCTTTGTTTCTCTAATGTAGCCATGGACTTTCTCTTTGCAGGATTAGAAACAAATTAAATTAGGTTAAGAGGGTCATATGTATTTTAATCAGAGGTAGCAGAGAAAAATGGTGTGTCATGATATGATCAGGCCACTGTTATTTCTTGTTGGATGATGTGACCCTTAGGAACAAGAAATGGGCTGTTGAACCAGAGAGAATCCCTGCCTAGGTGATGTGGGTCATGATTCTTATGTGGATTTGTATCTTCCTCCCCAGGAGCCATCTGTACATTGTACCTGGCAAGGATGCCCTCAGGCATAGTCTGCTCACCCTGCTCTCATACTCAGTCTTGAAAATATGCTGATGAAGCTATGGTGAAGTCTCCCCACAGCCCCCTGCTCAAGACCTTGGCATCTGGTGCGCTTAAAAATGGCTCTGGAGTGGTTTTATTGGTGCATTTCTAGGTTTGGAGCAAGGACAGGTGGTAGGGTGTTCTTGGGACTTGTCTTTGCTGGGCAGTACCAAGGACTTGGTGCAGACCTACTCCAAATGTCTGGGTGGTATGGACAGGTGTCCAGTTCAGTCCTTTCTTTTTTTTCCAATACAGTATTTAGTATTGGGCAGAAAATACACAGAGCTAAGTTAGGCTTTAGAGGTCTGAAACTCCTTTCATTGACCCCAGTATAATTCACCAAGAATCAGTGAAACACTGAAACTTATGCAGTTATACTTCTTCCAAGATGGGTAGTACCTTGGATAGGCATCTGGCTGGGGTCATGTAACCCCAGCACTCTTTCCTGCCTAGGCAGGGGGTCGGACTCGATGATCTGTTGAGGTCCCCTCCGACCCGAGCATCTATGAATCTGTAAGAGTGTGATCAGGTCCCCTGTAGTTCAGTGTGGGCAGATGCAAGCCCACAAAGGGAATACAGGGAGGGTTTGTGCCCCAGAATGGAAGCTCCTTCCAAACTGTTTGCTGAAATGTGTAGGTTACACAATGGACATGGTCCTGGTTCCTTCCTGCCTTTTTTGGCATGATGTACGCTCAGGAGAAGCACCCTAGCCCTCATCCCCCGAGGTCCTCCATTTCTGTTCTGAGGCCCTGCTGAGAAAGACAGACTCTTGCCGTCTCAATAGTGTCAGTCTTATGGATTTTCTTTAATATCAGCGATAAGTTTTTTCAGGGTGGCGATGAACTGTATGTATAAAGGATATGCAAGAAGCATATATGGCAGTTCTGCTGTGTAATTAGCAATGAGTAAGCCAAAGCAAAAAGACTTAACTATTACTTGGCCTAACAGCCAGTTCAAAGCAGGTAGATGTTGAATAACAAGCATCAGGGGAAGGAGGGCATAAAAAGGATGTTCTCTCTCTAATGTTGCTTTCTACTAAACAGTTGGGTGCATTCTCACCAGGCATTAGTAAGAAGATCAGAGACTCAGAATCACCTATGTTGGAGATGAAGGAAAAGCCCTGTTAGAGCTTCTGGTCCTGCCACACATCAGAGCAGGAGTGGTCTCAGTGCATAGCACTTTTCCTTGCATAGTGTTCCACAGGAGCAGTGCTCCCTCTGATAGGAAAGTACACCGCTGAAATATTTTGTAGTTTTACAAGTAAATCCCTAATGACTAACTCCCTCTTAAAACCTCAATAAAGATTGAACTACTAAAGCAATCTTGTATCCATTTCACGCAAGGGGTAGAATCCTGATATCATTCAAGTCATTTGAAGTTTTGCCATTGATATCAGTGGGGTCAAGATGTCACCCGTAATATATAATGCCAACAAAACCAGAAGACAGTGTCCTTTTACTGCATATGGAAGGACCCAACTGTCTGCAGGCGGTAAAGAAGAGTTTAAAAGAGCCTCTCAAGCACAAGGTACTCCTCAAGGCTAGGTACAGAAATTACACACAAACCAGTACAAGTGATCAAAAAACCAGTTCAAATCTGTAACGCAACAGAAGTTCAGTTCATGTAAGCCACTTTCAAAAAGACCTAAACTTGTTTAAGATAAACCTGGATGGATGTAGTATTCAACTTAACTGATTTAGGTTAAACTGGTTTATTGAACTTCTGTCCCAGGTCCCCTCCAGATTCAAGTTAACTCTCAGTTCCCAGCATCCCAGGATGCTTTGCACCTCCCCTGAAAACCCCAGGCTAGCCTTGGCCCAAGCTGCCTGCTCTAGCTGAGCAGGGAGGCATGCTCTAGCACCTCTCAGCTTCTGGCCTGGGCCACTGCAGGCATGTGGCTGCATTTCGGGAATGAAAGTGAGGTCTATTCACTTGCGTATTGGTTTAATCTACACAGTTTAGATTAACCTGAGAAGATTGAATTGATTCAGCCTTGGGCTTTTTGACTGCCTCTACTTAGCCTAAGAGTCACAAATGGCTGTGAAGGGCACTTGGGGAGGAAGAACTGTGCTTAGGAACAACCTCGGTGTATTGTAGGAAGCAGATGCTTGCAGCATGGTGCAGCTTGCATGCTGTCCTGGTGCACCAGAGAATTTGTTTCCCCAAAATCATGCTGGGACACAGCTCCGCATTGTTGTCTACTTAGAGCAATGGGTAAGTGCTACAGTCTGGTGCAAAATACCCTCCAAAGCTCTGCAGGTTTAGCTCATTATGGTTGGCCACCACAGTGGTATAGTTATTTGCCTTTAAGATGAGACAGTACAGAACAATTAAAGTTCAGCATCTTCCAGTGATCCATCCTGTAATCAACTCCAGCATGTACAGCACCCGAACACATATTTTTCATCCAGCACTTGCAAATGAGAGTCTGGCATCTGCTGTCCCAAGAAAGCTTCTTTAGCTTTTGATGCACAAATTCTTGTCTTCTTTGAAGTTTTAAAAAATCCCAGCATCATTTTCTTCAAATTTGAAAGGTGCATGTGTCTGTCCACAAAATATTACCAGCCCCTATGGAGCCATTCCAGCCACTTGCAGAGAAGTATGTCGTTAGGAATTCTCTTTTTTAATTTCAGAGTATTTTTCTGCTGGAGACTAACAGCTCTTATAGGGCCATTAAAGCCTATTGTATGAACACACAACAGAAACTTTAAGAACTACTGGTTATGTACCTGGAAGATCTTAGTGATGCCTTAGGGGCCCTTAAGGCCTAAAAGATAAATCTGCACGTACGGACTTTATAACACATTCTAAATGGATGCGGCATGTCTAATCTGATCCAAATGACTGTGAAGATAAAAAGGAGGCTAGAAAAAAAATCAATCATATCTATAAAAGCCTCAGTCATTTTAGCATGGGATTCACCTTTGAAACGACCGAGTTAGCAAATACCATGCTCTCCTCTCTCTCCCATCCCAGTAATTCGGAAGTCCAGAGAGGCAGGGATATGAACCATACATCTAGTCAATACTCTTAAAAGGGATGCTTGAATTTTTTCACTTTGAAACATTTTTAATGAGAAAAAAAATAATAACCTTGGCCCTAAAAGACAAGCGGAGCAACGAGACAGGGAATTGTAGAAAAGCCAGGCTGGAAGGGACCTCCAGAGGTCATGTAATGAGCATATTCAAGCCATCCATAATCTAAACTCTACATAAGGCTACCGTCAACCCTGACACAACGTAGATCTAACACCTTACCTTGCCACAAATAAAGCATGGGAACCACAGCAGCCAGCGTCCTGCTTCTGTGAATGCTGTCAATATGAACTGCTCAGGACATCCCCGAAAGAGGCCTGCACCCTGCACTATGGAGGAAAGCAAAAGCAAGCACAACATACAAGTGAAATGGTCAAGTTCATCAGTCAGCTGCTTAAAAAAAGCTTGTTTGTATTTCTCTGTCTCTTGTTCTTTGGAGTTTTTTGAAGAGCCAGAGGAAACAGATCCAGTCTCATAATTAGCATGCTTATCCAGCTAAACCAGGAGCAGGAGATATGAAGCAGCATGGTTTTCTGCACACTACCAAGGAAAGGGTGCACTGATAAAGCACCCGGGTGCCACTGACTGCTGTTCTCTTACAAGGTCCTGGGGCAAAATATCATCTGATTTCCTTTCTCACTGGACAGGTGGAGCAGCCAACCGTGATAAATTTTATGCCCTAGACTCTTACTCAAGTGCCCGTTTTTGCTGTCCTTGGTAATGAGACTCTTTCAGATATAATACCTGTAAGTTCTTATGCCAGTTAATTTTGGAATGATTCTTATAATATATGGCGAGCAGCCTTGCTCCTATCTTGCAGTAATGAAAAGTTATAGAGAGAAAGACATGCATATGAAAGTATATAACCCTCCCAATACCGTTCATGCTATGCCAATGAGGCGCCTAAGATGATTCTGAGCAGAGTAATGCAGTAAATATTACCAGGAAACCTGCATAATTTACTACAGGGAGAGTCTGCTTAATGCCTCATATTTCAGTAAGAAACTTAATAAAAAAAAGCTTAATTTCGAAATACCACCAAGCTGTATAGAAGAGAATGCAGCATTTGTTCAAGGCCTAATAGCTGTGAAACCTAATTTTCTACAAGTTAGAGAATCAAAATAGTCCAATTGCTTTCCATTACTATAGAAACAATAGCTTAATAACGAACAATACTAACACAGCAGTAATAAACACTTTCCATTATATGTAATCCCTATGTGCCTGTAGTGGTAACACTACTTTGATTGGATCGAATGATCAGGATACAAACCCCTTTTTCGTTGCAAAGTAATCCCAACTATACAGCTATACCGCTTTGCCTCAGTACAGTGGCTTCTGTAGTACTGACTTTATCTTTAGCTCTGGCTCTTTCATTTTAACTGTTTTTTGATGTTTCCATTGTTGGGGAATATATTCCAAGGGCTAAAATGTGCAGCATGTTATGGCTTGCGTCTGCTCTGGTTCCTTGAAGAGTTATAGGAAGGAAGAACTTGTCTTCCATTTTTTCTGTGGTAATATTTTCAATCATTATTATCAGCACTATAATTGTACCTAGATGCCCTGACTGAGACGGGGGCTGCTATATGCCATGCAAACACTGCAAGTTGGTCATTGCTCTGGGCAGCTAAAGGGTTAGAAATAAAAGGGAGGCAAGGTGACCTACACAGTGTCTTAGCAAGTTGCTACTGGTGCTACTTTATTGACCCCAGGTCTCCTGGCTATCCTGGCAGTGCTCCAGATCAGTGATGTAGCAAAGCAGGGAGTGAGCAAGGCGACCACCCTGGGTACCGAAGCAAAGGTGCGCCAACAGACACTGCTCAGCCAGGGGAGGATGCAGGATGGAGCCGCGAGTGGCTCATTTTGGTGGCACAGGAATGGGAGAAGGGTGGCTCCTACCTCTGGGTGCACCCCCAGGCAAGCATGGGGGGAAGGGTGTGCACCCCAGATCTGTGCACGGGGAGAGGGTAGGCTGTCGCTGCGGGCTTTGCCTCGGGTGCTAAACTTCATTGCTATGCCACTGCTCCAGATACATGCTGTTTCTAGGTAGCATTTGACCTCTTCTTTCTCCTCCTCCTTCCACCCCCCTCATGTAAGGACTAGACTACAGTACATGGGAATGAAGCCCACTGGCCTAGCTTAGACCACCTCTTCCCTGATAAATGCTAAACTGTTAAACCCAATGACTTCATGAAAATGAGTCAGTTTGTATTTCCTTCTGATATAACACAACAAATTTTCCATGGGAACCTCTCAGCCAAGGTGGTTTCTTGCCAGATCACTTGCTGGTCTGCTAAGGACAGCTGTCTCTTATGGTCTGCGGTTTCAGGGTTACCCTACTTGACTGTCCCATAGCAGGGAATCCCTAGTCATAAAGGACTAGTTGGGAGTATGAAGAACATGAGCTAAACCTAGGGCTCAGCATTATTCAGCTCTGGAGGGCCCCAGCTCTGGATTGGGAGGTTGGAGTACCTAGCTACAAAGCTCAGCCCTGTCTTTCAGGGCTTCTGACTCTTTGCTTTCATATCAGGACCCCAAAGTCCTGGGAACCATCGCTGATCCAAGAGAATAAGGGCACGGGCACCCACACTTCCTTACCTCAAGATCTTGCACAAACCCACAGCTCCTTTGCCCAACCATGCTGGTCTATTTTGTCAGAAACTCACTATCTCCAGATTATCTTTTTCAGAGAGATCAAGTCTGGGTGTGTGGGGGTTGGAACAGGCAGAAATATCGTCTGGGTGGAGTTTAACAAGGTACAAGGTTGAGAGAAGTGTTTAGAGAGACCTGGAGGAAAAGATCGCAACTGAAAGTATTCAAGTGGTTGAGTTTTAAAGAGAGTTTGCAGTTAAATGTGTTGATGTGCTGCCACCTAGCAGAGGCACTGATGGATGAGAAACATGAGAAGGTGATGATGAATACAGGAGATTAAGACCAACATATTTAGTAGGAGATGAAAGTCCCCCCCGCCCCCACCTCCCCCCGCCTACTAAAGCAGTTTAAATCACAACTGTAATAACCATTATAAAAGTTACCCTTTCCCTTTAATGTCTTTTTCGCTTTCCGTCAAATTGATGGTTTTCTTGGGAAATCAAGAGCAGTTTATCCATAAGTGTTTGATGAAACAAATCTTTCCTTTGGCAAATCAATTGCACTGGCTTTTAACAAGGGAGATCTCTTAGCTTTTCTGCTGTCAGATTCATAAGTCTTGTGAACACTTTAACAGCCACAGTCATTTACTGTTGTTCTGTAGCTTGCCTCCAATCTGACACTCGGGTAGGCCCCAGTGCTGTTGAGCAGGTATCCTGACAGCCTCCCTTACCCAGACAGACACAGAACCATCCTTATTTTTGCACTGGATATATAGAAACTGGATGAGACATATCATCCAAAAAGGATTATCTGCATAGGACTGGTACAGGAAATTCTGTTTACTTTGTCATCATGAGCACTCAGACTGGCACATACATTTACTTTACAGTCCAAAGGAAAAACGTTTAGCACTGATAAAGGGGGAAATGTAGTTCTAGTCTCTTTTCCTGGATATGCAAAGTTATGCACCAAAAATGGAAATTCATTCAAACCCAGGGGAATGTGATCAGTAACACGGAACAAGACATTTGTCACTACAGCACTGTTTTCCTATTTGAACACATTTTTCAGGATTGGTTTTTTGTTTTTTTTTTTTTTTGGCAGATAGCTCTGTACGTTATCTTACTGCAAGCCTGCGATTTAAGCAGCTGCACAAAACGTCGCATCTCTAAACCTGCTGATACTGCTTTGCCAATGAACATAGTGGGAAGTTGCCTGTCTTCATTGAAAATTAACCTGTGAAAAGGTGGAGGGAAGCCAGATTTGAAACTCCATTAGACGAGCATAAGTAATGGTAATGTAGATGTTGCCCTAGAAGTGGATATTGTGGGACTGAATAAATGCTATAAAGAAAGGAAATAGGATTCAAACATTTAGGTAATTATTTCCTGATTCACTTAGAATACGTCTCAGTTTTCTAAAATCTTCAGTGAAAAATCTGAAATCTTTGGACAAGCAAAGTGTTGCTGAAGAAACATTATAAATGTATGTGATCTGACTGGTATAGTAGGACCCCAACCCTCCTGTCTTGACAAATCAAGGTAACGGGGCAGTTAGTCATATGGAAACATTGAGGGTGTTTGAGAAGGAGCAACTGAGGGGTGCCCAGATGTGGTTAGCATTCAGTGGGCTGCACAACTCATTGTTAGGACTGGCTATTTAGGAGGGTGGGAATGATATAATTTTTTGGTTGTTCTTTTCCCTATGGTGAGAGTCATTCAGTAAATGAGCAGGAGCTGAAGACCTGCACTAGCTAGATCAGGGGCGGGCAATTATTTCCAGGTTTGCTGCATGACAGGCAGCCAGGGGCAGATAAATATTAATTTTCTAAAATGTTGAGGGGCCCCGCAGGCCAGATAGGATGGCCTGGTGGGCCGCATCCAACCCACGGGCTGCATTTTGTCCACCCCTGAGCTAGATAGATTGGATTTTTTTCTCTGTCTCTGAGTTTTTTTCTCTCTTTCTTTAAATTTTTAATTTATAATGAGTATATCCCTGAAAAAGAAGCAGACTATTTAGTCAGTGCTGCTACAGAGGAAAGTATGTCAACAAGTTTCTCAATATGAATAAAGCATTGACAATGTAATTCTTATCCTATTTCTAATCCCCAGCAAGAACAATGTGATGTTCTGCACCCTGCAATGGTATCCTTATTCTTGCCATTGCAGGGGTTTTTAGTGCCATGCTGTTCTACTTGGTTGTGCATTCATTTTTACATGAAGAAGTGGAAGCTGATTAGAGTCCCCCCTCCCCCTTGCTCCAACCTCCAGTTCCCTTCAGCTATCTGCAAGTCCACATAAGTGCCTCAGAATGTATTCTACCAGGATTTGCATTCAGTAATAGCTGACCTGATTATTTGTTCAACTGGCCCATCAGTGATCATACAAGCAAGTTAGCCTTGGTCTAATTTTGAACCTGCCTATTCTGGAGCAAGTCAAAATGCTCTCTACAAAGGTCACGGTAGTGAAAGCAAAACAACTTGTTAAGCAAGAGGTGAAGGTGTTGTGGGATGAGAATGAGGACCTGCAATTTTACACTTTGCATATATGGGTACTCGCCTAAATCCATATTATGTGGTCTTCAGTTCTGAATCTGTAATTGCTGGCAACTTAACTTTAACAAATTATAAATTTACTTTGTAATCATTCTTACTATAAAGCAGGTAGGTAGGTATTTACCAAGTAGAAACATCTCATCCGTCATTTAAATGATACTACTTTATTTGATATTATCAAGCTATCTTTTGAAAATGATTGACACCACATATACAGCATAAGAACACAAATTAATTTGTTCAAATAGCCATTTATTTTTAAATAATTGTAGTTGTTCCTGTCTTTTCAAGGTGTGAACATTTGCATAAATCAGACATTGTGACATAATAGTGTTCACCACATGCACGTTAAGAAATAATTTCAGTGGCACCAAAACCAGTTAGACAATCTCATATAACAAAATAGATTGTCTCTCTAGGAGAGTCTAAGTACCCAGTTGCATTCAAAAGCAATTTAATGAGCCTGATTCTGCTCCTATAATAATGATGCCTCAGTGGGGAAAATGTGCCTCTTTTAAGACATTACTGCAATTGATAAGCAAAAAAACTTACTTTAGCAGCCCTATTGCATGGGATAGGAAGGCTGGTCATAAGGGCTGTGCAAAGCTTTGGTTGCTGATTCGATTTGGTGGAGATTTGGCCCGATTCGGTGGCCAAATCTCTGAATCAAATCAGGAGACCCTTTGATCTCTCCAAATCAATTCAGAGAGATTCTGAAAGATTCGGTGATTCATACATAGACACAGATTTAAATGTTAAAGGTGCCTCCTGGGCCTGGGGGGGGGGGGTGCACCCAGGGTCCTCCCCATGGCTGATCACTGAGCTGGAGGGGCTTGGGGGTCCCCCGGTGCATTCCCTAGTAAACCCAGAAGTGGACTGGAAGTACTTCTGGTCCACTTTCAGGTTTGCTGCTGAGCATGCAGGGCCCCCCCCACCCCCCCGCACTCCTGTGGGATGCTCCATCTGCCCCAGCATCGCAGCATTCGTGAAATGCGCCTGGTATGTAGAAAAAAACATTTAAAGCTGTGTCTATGGCTGAATCACTGATCATCCAAATCAGCATCAAAACTTCAGATTCAGATTTGGCCAAATCAAATCAGGGACAGTGATCCGAATCAACAAATCCAATCACTGTCCCCGATTCGGGCTGAATTCGAATCTGAATAAAATAGGGCCCATTTCGCACACCCCTACTAGTCATGGTAAATAGCTGTGGGTGCAATCTTCATGTTCTTTCAGGTGGGTCTTACAGGACCAGATCCAAAGCTTATTTGAGCTAGCAGAAGGAATCCCACTAACTAAATGATACATGGTTTCAGGCTATATATCCCTACTGGGAAGCTTCCCCCTACTTGCCCACCACTATCCCAGCTTATTTATATCATTCTCCCTTGGTCCTTCGTCTAGAACAGCATTTCTGCTGTGGGAAGATGGTACATCAAAGAGACTCCACGTTATCTTTGCAGGGCTCAGTGCAGCTTTGAAAGTAGGACTTGAAACGGGGTAAAGACAATGCTGATAACTTAGTATTCCATGGCAGTTTAGAGCTCAGAGTTACTAATTCTTTGAGAGTCACCTCCTTGGTATTACTTAATAGTCCTAGAGCAACATAGCTAAACAATAGCCTGGTAACTGTCTTCTGGCCTGCCAGGCCAAGGAAAGGATGGAGCCTGCATGGAACGGGAGGTACCATCAGTGTCCACGGCTCCTGCCTTCACTGGCCTCTCAGTTCCCTTTTAGGTCAGTCTCCAGGTTCGAATAGGTTGATATCAGTGAACCCCAGGGTCAGGTGAGCAAGACTGAGCCCGGTTTCCATTGCCAACCCCTACTTTCTGACACAAGTTGAATTGAGGTGCCGGGCATGTCGTCACATCTTTATTAATTACGCACAGTTGCTTTCATTGGATTCCTTTCTTTTTCTTGTTCCTTTAAACTTAATCTCAGAAATGACCCTCTTCACTTTTCAGCGTCCCCCCTTCCCCCCGCAGCATGCTAATCAGTCTGTCCGTCCATTCCCCTTCTCCCCAGAGCCAACATGCTTTCAGCTGCACTTCATAACCTCTGCCCCATGTCTTTCTCAGACTTCCTTAGATCTCTAGCTTTGACTTGGCATTGCACTGCCTTCAAGAAACCTGTTTGACTAGGGGGAAAAAGGCATGCAATGAGGCATCAATAAAGGGACAAAGATCAGGTACCTTGAGGAGGTAGAACATCAATAAGAGAGAAGGCACGAATGGCTCTGAGGAGGGTAGAGGAGTACAATTCACAGCTGTGCAGAATGCTAAGCAGGCATTGAATGTGTGCAAGATAAATAATGTTCTAAGATAAAAAGGCAAAAAAAAAAACAAAAACGCATAATATCATTAAAATTTAAATTAAATAGTTAGTGGGGAAAACCTGTGTCTTGAACCAGAGGGCACTAAACAACATTTAATTAAAAGTGCATGGCTGTGCTGCTTGTGAGCAGTGTCTGCTTTTGCAGGGTTTTTCTATTTATCGTGGTGGTTCTGCGGTCAAGTGTCCTTGACTATGCTTGGTTTAACTAGCTCATGGCCTCTTGAGGTCAGTGGCAACATTTCCATCATGTTCTGCAGAACCAGGATCTTTGCCTATAGTTGAAAGGAAAATTTCCATTTCTGTGACACTTGCCACTTTATTCAGCTTACCTTGGATCTCTCACTATGGGCATTGCTGGCACTCAAATGCCAGTATTGAAAGGCTTCTGGATCTTTCATCTATGTTGGTAAGTCTGTCCAAGGACAGACACAATCCAGCCCATCATCTTTAGGAATCAACAGGTTGAAATCCTGGCCTGTGATAAATTTTATTGAGTTTGTTGGGGCCAGGATTTCTCCCTTTGAGTTGAAACTACATTATTTAATTGCCACCTGGACAAATAATTCCAGACCAGTCATGTATTTGGTGGATTTTGCTTGCTTTTGTGATGACCAATTCTGGGATTGTTTAGAAGATACATTTTAAAACAATTTTCCACTACATAATATTTAGCCTCCAGTCTTGTAACCAGCACAGTGTGATGGACTCCAGACACTGAATTTGCCGTTGCCCTCTGTCCATATTAAATCAGCTGAATATTTGTCATCCCTTATTTAAGGGTATCTCCTTTTGTATATGCGATGAAATCATTCATGTGGATGCTTCACATAGCATTTTTAAGGTTTGCTTGTCTTTTGAGGTGAATTATTGTTTGCAAGTAAGAGTAACTATTTAGCTTAAGGGCTTAGCTGTCATGTTATAGGTGGGAAAGTAAAGGCACTGGGGTTTGTTGGGATGCCAAATATACTCTACAGATAATTCTGTAAGTCATTGTGAACCCCAGTTTCAAAGAGCCTCTGGAAATGTACCACCATGTTGCCTGACATAGCTTTACTTGGAAAGAGTTTTTATATTCCCCTACACAGGTTGGCTCTTGTGCATAGTCATACTGCTGTGAAATGTAGAGCCTAATTCTACAAGTTGCCAAGTCCTTGCTGCTGGCTGAGTGCAGCCCTTGAGAGTTGGCATCCATAAGGGGAAGGACTGAATTCATGGGTTGAAAGATCCCTAGGGCAAAGACAACCTCTTCCTCTATGCTATGCTGTACAGCATGCTAGGCATTGCTGTTGGACTAAATGTGGTAGTCCCTCTTTAAGAGGCACACTCAAAACTTGGTTCAAGGTTAATAAAAAGTCAACTTTTTACAAGCGATAAGTTGGAACAAAACTCTTGGATTTGAAGAGCCATAGGCCATTCAAGGTTGGGTTTATCCTAGTTTTACAATATGAATCATTCTCAATTTTTAACCAACACTTGTAAATGATGGGGGATATACCTGCTTGCTTATGAATATGACTCGCAACGTTAAGAGAGTACAGTGGTATGTGGAATACTAAGCGATAGACAAATTCTGTGAGGTTTAATAGAATATTTGTAACTGTAATGAAGTATCTGTTTTCCAGTTTCAGTAACACTTGCTCAAGGTACATTACCCATATAATTAAGTGTGATTAAATGATAATTGCAGTCTTTTTGCAGTGTAATTCCAAGGTTGTTTATGCTTTGCAGAAAGTACATGGCATTTATTTTGCATGTGCCATAGAAAACTTGGAAATGCTAAAGAAGTTGCGAAGAAATAATTGCCATAAATTTACAAAGCAATTACTGGGTAATATATGCCCTGGATTAAGTAAGGTGCTACATGCATTTTGATCAAGACACAATCACATTGCACTTTACTCCAAAAAGAATCAGGCTGAGAGAAAAACATCTGTATTCAGACATAGCAATATGTTATTAAAACGAACCATCATGTTCTTTTATTTATAAAAATACTCTTTTGTCAGCACTACAAAAGGCCCTTTATAAAAATAATTCGAAAAAACACGCAAAGCCCATATAAAGTATCTATTGCTTTGATTTCTCTCCTTTTGAACAAGCAGTGGAGATAATACTGGAAGGAACGGAGTACAGGTTCTGTATTGCACTTTGTCATTTTGTGCAGTATAAAAAAGCTCACAAATATTATCATTTCAGGGCCAAGCTTTGAATGAATGTCAAAAGAGCCTATATAGGTAAATCTAATGCATATGATCTTCTTGGAGCTGGAAATGACAGCAAAATCCTTCTTCCTGCTTTAGTTGTGGGAGCTTCTTCATCACCTTGCTTGTCAAGAGCACAGACCAAATTACTGCGTAGTAGAGCTGGTTTCAATAGAGAAGTTTCGCTCAATAGGTGTATCAGTGCTTTGGAATTTTATTTTCCTTTTCAAATCAGGAAAAATGTATATTTGCAAAATGTCCTGCGAAACAATTTCTGAATAATATTCCATTTTGGAGAAGACAACACTGAGCTGGAATTTGATAATAGGCTTCTAATACCCAAAGGGACACTGTCGAGAGGATGGAGATGGACATTTTTGTGGCTATGTAGGAAACAGGATTAGAAACAATTGGGCTGAAGTTATAACAGAGGAGCTTCAGGTTGGAGATTAGGAGGAACTTTTTGACTATGAGGGTGGTCAAGCACTGGAACAAGCTATTCACAGAAGTTGTGGACTCTCCATCCTTGGACATTTTCAAGACCAGGTTAGACAGACCTCCATTTATCCTGTTTTTGTATAGGTACCTCAGTGGCAGTACTTTAAGAACCTCCTGCAAGGCTCTAAACCAAATTAACCAATTACAGGAGATACATTGCAAAAGAAAAAAAACAAACAACCCCTGTGTAACTGCAATTTCAAGAAGAAATATAATGAAATAGCAATACCCTATAGCAAAAAAATTCTAAATCATCATCACATTTTTGCCAGGTTATTTTAAACCAATTCTGGCTTGTTTTAGCTTTTGCATTTACCCCAGATACTTTAACAAATAATATTTTTGCTGGTGAAAAATTTTCACTAAAGCAATATTGGAGAATATTTTAACTTCACAATTTAATCATTTGGCCTCAATTAACACAATGCCTGTAGGTCAAAGTGTTAGCAGGCAGTAGGTTAATACTTTTTGTCTAAAGACTAATAGTGTCTCATAAACTTTAATTGATTGCCATCTATTAATTTGGACTACTGTAGTGAGTGTAGTCAAGTGTTTTCCTGCCAGAACAGAAGGCATGTTGAATCTGGGATGCCCTTGTTGGTTTGCATTTCCATCTCTCTGTTCATCATAGCATATTATAGTCCTGCAGAGACTAGTTTGGATCTAAAGCTTAACCTACATTCCCTTAACATCTGCTCCTAAGGAGTAAAGACATATGAATTTGTGCATGCTGATTCAGTTTCAAAGGGAGGAACATCCTTGGAAAAGAACTTCCATTACCCGGCTGCCTACCCCAAATGCTGACTGAGGGATGAAACAGAAAATACAACCCAGGCTGGGGGAGAAGAAAGGAAGATGCAAAATCATGAGACAAATGAGGATATAAGCTATTCTGAAGTAGCTTTCTCTCTTTCACTGAAGCTCAGCTTTCACTTCTCATGACATTAAGAGCATGAATTATGGAGTAGCTTAACGAGGAAGTACAAATCTCCACCCTCATTTGCCTCACAATAAACATGCCTGTGCCCATAGAAGACAATTGAAAATGAAATATGTTATATGTGGAAATATTGGTTTAGAGTTCACTAAATTGTCTCTTAGCAACAGAAAAAAAATGGTGGAGGATAATCTGAAGTGTATTGACATATTTTGCTAGAAAAAAAAAAATCTCTCTATGGAAAGAATAAGGATGTTAAATCATAAAAGAAAAGTCCTACTGGGCAACAGAAAATTATCTTTGACTTAAAATCAACATGAAAATAATGTGTGTGCCATTAGCCCTACAACTGATGAAGGCTCTAGGAGAGTAGAAGGGATCATATTTGACTCTACCAAGGAAAAGGCTCATGGACGCAGCGCACCAATTCTACTAACACTCCTTTCTGTTCCTGGAAAAGTCTTCTCGCATGCCCTCCTTGCTTGGCTCCAGCTACTCCTACCAAACCGCCAGCTTCCTGAGCAACTGGGCTTCAATGCTGGGACATCTTACAATGGAATTCATACTTGCCCTTCATCTTTCATCTGGAATTTGCTGCAAATTCCACTTTCTATTGGTTGTAACAGAGGAAGATTTCAAGGCCGCCTTTGTTTCTCTCAACAGAATTGTCTGATGGACTTTGGCATTCCTGATGTCTCCTTCCTAATATCAATTCAAGAGTCATATAATGACTTGGGAGCAGGTATCTGATTTGGCTACTTTAAATCTGAGAGTTTCCATACTAGCTCAAGACTCAGGCAGGGAAATATCCTGGCTCCAGTCCTGGTCCGGATTGGATCCCCAACTGCAACTCGGCTTATACTTATGTAGTCATTAGCCAGATCTCTTTCTCCGACCTGGATTGTGAGGATATTGCTGCAGTTCATAGCCAGAATTTGCAGGATTTGGAAATTAAAGAAGGTAAACCTTTCTTAAAAGCATGAATCTGTTGGACCTCCATCCTTGCAATGCTTCTGTATTGGACATCATATCAAGGAAATGGAAGCATTCCAGATTTGCTGCCAAAACCAGGTGGTTGCAACTTCCTTCCTTCTCGTGTCCTGGTGACAAGGCATTTCAGAGAAATCACAGATTCGTTAGACTCTGATAGGGCTGTGACATGAGTGCTTCTGTTATGGCATCACACTTGTGACCTCTGGGCTGTCAACCATGCAAATTAGCAACCGCACCACCCCAGCCCCCCTGCTTAGAGCTAAATTGATTTGATTGAATCCACAATACTGATAGAGCAATAAGGCTTAAATTTCAAAGGGTTGAAGCCATACATCACTGTTGCCAAGCATTAGTTAATCATGTTGTCTGCCTCTGGAAGAGTTCTTGCCAATTGGGCATTGAAGATAGCAACTAATATCAGGAAGAAGCTGACCCGAAGAAACGATCAGCATGAGTTCATGCTCAGTTAACCTGGTTACACCAGATAAGTCACAAACTTGTAGAGCTCCCTGATGCCTGTGATGAAGCCATACTTTGCAGTCATGGATAGTCAGTATTGTGGACCTCCCTTTTAAGAATAATCATGGTGGCAATGGTAGAAGGGGCTGGAGGTGTTTTCCAGCAATGCTTCTCTAGAGATTGTTTCCTTCAGGCTTGAAGGATAGAGTATTCCAATAGATTGGTCGTGGGCACTTCAGTGGCTTCGCAAAAGATGAGCTACAATTTAGGACTGTGCTTGACTTGAAAAATATTCCCAGATTAGAAGTGACATCCTTTTAGTAATGAAGATGCAGACTTGTTTTTTCCATGCTAATTGCTCAGCAGCCTCGTTTATAGGCTTTGCAAAAGATCACTGACACTAAAGATTACTCAGCTGAAGGAGATTATGATGTTAATCCACTACATGGAAGCAAGATTCAGAAACGACTTTCTTTCAGAATTGTATGTTCATGTTGCATATTACTTGAGGAAGGAAGGTTTTGTTTTGTTTTGTTTTTGGATTTGATTGCCTGCTCTGGAAATGTGACAGGAAGGTGAATAATTATTACCATAATCATCATATTACTGTGATCACCTTGAATAGATGCAGGTACATGCATAACTGTTTTTTTCTCTAACACAGTACCTTGACAGTATCACTTGTGAAAAGACAACAAAAAATCATTTCAGTAAGGTAATGTCTCAATGCTAGCATTTCTTATTCTACACTGAGAGAGCGTTCCCAAAACTTTGGCTAAGATAAAGTTGAGGGCTGATTGGCATTTTTTTTTATCATAGCTACAAGTAATGACATGGCAGTAGGTACCTGAGCATTTGAATCCAGGTGAGGCACTGTGCAAATGCACACAATAAAATGATAGTTCTTGCTGCAAAGCACTTACAATGCAAAGGATAACACTGGCACAAGAACAAATTGGCCATAAATTAATTTATGCTGTAAACTGGGTGTTATAATTATGAAAAGCATGAGGCTCAGAAATGACCTTCAGGTAGGAGCAGTATGGGCCAAAGACCTAAAAAGTGTCATGTTTGACCTTGATAATCTTGTTCATAAATGTATATGGTGTGGCTGCACATGGTAGCCAAGAACTCCCTTCAGCTTCCATGTTTCTAAGTTTTTTCGGTGGCTTGGGAAACAGAGGATGTTAAATTATGATTCTCTCATGGGGCCTGAATGGAGGTTGAAGGGATGTGTGGGGAGCCCTTTTGCCAATTGTCACACAAACTCAGTGGCATTACTATGATTAGAAACCAAGATTATACTCCTGAATCCATTGTAGTTAATAGGAAAATTCAAAATGAAGTTGGTAAAGCCAGGATTTTGCTCTAGGAATCCTATCTTCCTTTCCTTTAGTCGCTAGATGGCACTCACTTCCATTTATGTTTCTGGGATTAAATATGGGCCCCTACATGGGAAGCACTTGTGTCCCTAACAGGCACAATGAAAAATATTTTTTACTGATTTAACCTCTATCTAGGAATATTAGTATGAAATATCTTTTTTTCAATGGTTTTCTCTTCAAAGTTTGTCTAAGAGTGTTTTTCTTCTCACAACTTTCTCCATTCCCCCTAGTTTTGGTAACACTGCAATTCCTCCTGCTGTTGGTATACTTATTTATTATGGCATTTACTAGGGCACTTATTTACTAGGGCACTCTAATATAATGCCCTAGAGGGTCAGGTATAATCTATCTATCGATCGATAGATCTATCTATCGATCTATCTATTGATCGATAGATACATCTATATCTATACAGATAGATATTGATATAGATATAATCTAATAGATATAGATAGATCGATAGATAGATCTATATATCTATGATATCTATATCTATATGTCTATAGATATAGATGTATCTATCTAGCTATAGAGCTATCTATCTATTTGTGGCTTGCATGGCTCTGTATATAATGTCAAATTAATGGATCCTACTAGCAGCAAGTTGTATAGCTTCTTGTCATGCCTCTATCTGTTTTTGATAAGAGAGATTATGAACACAAAGATTTCCTCCTGGGTTGGAAATGTAATTCTACCCAGAGAATAGTTTTTTTACAGTGAAATTAGTGAAATGTTAAAGGTTTCTTCAGCTTGATGGGCTATCATTTGAATTAGACTGTAAGTCTTTGGAGAAGGCACTTTTGGTATTGTACAGGCCACAGCATGTCATAGATTCATAGATTCATAGATGTTAGGGTCGGAAGGGACCTCAATAGATCATCGAGTCCGACCCCCTGCATAGGCAGGAAAGAGTGCTGGGTCTAGATGACCCCAGCTAGATGCTCATCTAACCTCCTCTTGAAATGTCCTAGGTCAGTTAGGATTCCTGTTCCTCACAACAGATGTGAAGAGATTTAGTTTTTTATAAAGAGTTATTTTAGGGTCAGCTTGTAGAAAATTAAATGAAATGATAGCCTCGGTTTCCAACAGACAGCAGATAAAATGACTAATATTAGAAGAGCTGGTTTTAAGATTTCTGTTAGTGTTTCCATTTGTTTGCACATGTTCTGAGAAACAACCTATGCTTCAACGTTAAGCAGAACTAGTAAGAGACCATTTTAATCAAACTCTTAAACCTTTTTTTAAAGCATTTCCTCCAAAACACCCTTTGTTTCAATGAAAATAAATCCAAAAATAAAGATGCAGAATTAAAACCTTCCTGACCACATGAACTCATTGCTCCTACAAGGACCTGTTCTTCCAAGTCTGCATCAGAAAACATAGTGTTTTACCTCTAAATATTGTAGGCAGCTCTGAACTAATCTACATGGTTTTGGTGTCCCATTCTCACTGCCAAAATGTTCCCAATCCCACTGGGGAGCGATTGCTATGAGATAGTTATATAAAATGTATATAAGAGATTTATACTAATGTGGCCATGTTTGTTGTATGAAACTGGCTGTGAGCAGATGGTCAGAAAGAAGAGATCTAAGCAGTAGCATAATAAGAGTTGTCTCCTCGTTATCCTTATCCATTCTGTCTAATCAAACTGTATACTCTTTTGGGAAGAGAGGCTGTCTTCATACTTGCATAATGCCTGGCATGCAGTTGTTGCTATAATGAATCATTCAGGAAGTCAATGATGAAACTGTCCCATTGAAGTTAGGGCAATAATTTTTTTTTTCTTTCTAATTTAAGCTATAGGTTTACACAGCACAATGGAAATTCTCATTCACTTGTCCAATACACCTGTCTCTGAAGGGCATCATGGTAAGGTGGTATATCTTCTGGGGTGAAGTGTTGTGAAAACGCTTTAATGTTGCATGATGAGCACGTGGGAAGTAAATGCTTTAAAGTGGCACAAGCATCTATTAGTAGACCTAAACATGATGTCAAGCATTGCTAAATGCAAGATCATCATGACACGACAGATAAGAAAGGGATTTAGGATTGTCTGATACGAATATAAGAAGAGATCAGGAATGCAACCAAGATCACTAAACCCAGTTTGAAGAACTGCAGTACTCTATCCCTTTCAGAGATCTGCTAGGATGTTTAGTGTAACATAAGATCAAAGGCAAGTGTGGTAGCTGGGGCAAACACTAAGCTCTTACCCTTGTTGGGTTGCCATCAGTGCTCATGGATGCCCCAAAATTCATACATCGTTTCTTTACTGAGGGTGACACATATAGAAAGTGCAGACACCTTAGGCTTTGCTGCCTCGAATGGTGACAGGTATCCAGGTTGTAGCTGTACTCGTCTAGAGGCAAAAGGAATCAGAACTCATGGCAGAGGTGTTATATCGTTTATTAAACCAACTAGATTTTTGTAATTAAATAAATTTGCTTGCAAAAATCGAGTTGGTCTAATAAAAGATATCACCTCTACCACGAGTTCTGATTCCTTTTGAATGGTTACAACACATTTTAATCAAGTTATGGTGGGAGGAGCACTGGGGAGAGATAACAGGGCCTTGGCACTGCTTATTATTTTTAGGGTCACAGTCTGCTTCCTTCTCCTGCATCTGCAGCTTTCTGCCCACCAGAGTGCTGTGTCTTTGCCCAGATCACAAGCTACTTGTTGCCTGTGTTTCACTTCCCAACTTCTTTCCAGCTTTGCTTGACCCCTTCCCAAAACAGCTTTCCTCTGAGTTCAGGAGGATATTTATTTTTAGTGTTGTGGAGGGTATGGGGATCCTTCTACTGGCTGGCTGGATGCTGAACTAATAAGGCCATTACTATAAGAATAAAGGTGTTCTTTTCTATATTACAGGTGTATAAATCAAACTTGATATAACATTTCATGCAATGCAAGGTAGAAATGACAGTGCTATTATTGCAACATTTAGACTGATCACAATGCATTTCAGTGCATTGTGTCTTTTGCTTTAGATATACATATATCTTCTCCTATCCTGACAATTGCCTTTTCTGGTTGTTTTCTTTATCTGTTTCTGGAGCTTACATGGGCAAAATAAGTTGAATAGTCTAAGGTCTGAAAATGCAATATGATATGTTTAAAAAAACCAACCCTATTTATGCCCATGATCAATTTATTATGTTGTGAAATGGGATTTTGCAGGCAAAAAAGGAATCAGTACTCTCCAGCACATTTCCATTTTGCTTAAAGGTGTGTGAGATTAGAGATAGGGATGGTTGATTTACTTAGGCTGCCACTTTTAATACTTTTTTTAGTGGATTCATGCATATATATTGATTAGGAAAGAGGATAAAAGATTCAAGGGGAAAGGAGGGCACAGGTATCTGTCTGTTCCACAAGTAAATTACCAAAGGGAAATTCAGTTCCTATGGTAAAGTCATTCAAATATGCCCAGATAGTGTCACTATGATGGATTTCTAGCTGATCAGATTGTAGTATGAAGCTGTAGCTTTTCAAGCTGCTGCACTACACAGAGGAATGTTTTAACCTCTGGCATACTATTGAACATAATTCATACCTGGGATAAAAAATGTGCATGTAAAATGGTAACTTGTGCGTTGGGAGGGAGGGGACTTTTATGCAGTGACAGGGGCAGCTTAAAAGAACCTGTCCGCTAATGTTAAAAAATGTCAACTTGGCTCCAATTGAGAGGTGGGTTACAAAAAATACCGTATTGTCAATGTTTTAATAATGACACTCTTCTCTCCTAATGTATATGTATAATTGTACACCAGCATGGACTTTGATATGGTCTCTCCCATACCACTGTCACCTCTAGGCTGGAGTATCCCAAAATATTTCTTCTTGGCTTCCCTTTAGTTTTTCTATAGAAACCGTATAACTTAGACAAGTGGCTCTAACAGAAAGCGCTGAACACAATGTACATAAGCACGCGCTCACCTTCAACTATGTGAGTAAGCTCATTGTACTGTTAGATTAATTAAATAGTCTGTGATGAAGCTGGGGATGGTTTAGTTTGGAGACAGACCCACTATATGTGGTTGGTCCAAAGACAGACCAATAATGTAGGCTTTGCTATACGCCACTAAACTTTCTTGGGGTAATGCCACAAAAAGAAGAATCTCCATGGGAATGATGTGTGATCTTATACGGTGTTCCTGAAATTCTTTAGGTTATAGATTATATTATTAAAAAAAAACCCCTCATAGGTAATGTGGTTTAATTTCCTATTTGAAATAATTTAATTTAAGAGGAAGTTTTATAAAATTGTTGAGGTTTTAAATGCTTGGACATTAAAATTAACCAATTCAAAGCAATAACCCCTCTAAGATATTCATATCTGTTTGCTGAAGGAAAAAAAATGCATAAAAGACACTTTTGTGAAAGATTTGACTTTAATGTCAAACGGACATACAGAGAAGTCTTTATATGTCTTTCCATTCAAAAGCCCTGCAAGTACAGTTCAAAAGCAAAGTCATCAACTATGTTTGATTTCAAAATTTCCTCTTGTTCAGTAACTTGGAAAAAAAATTAGGTCATTTTTGACCACTGACTAATCGCCTTTCAGTTTTATTAGTAAGGCTTTGAATTGCAATAGTCGAAATAGTTGGTAACTTTTGGGCAAGTCAGATGCGTTGATCTTCCAGAGTCTGATTTTTGAAGGCAGCGTATAAAAAAATGTTGAGATAAGTAGAAGTATCGAGTTGCTTGGTGCACATCTGCCTGTCTATCCCAGAAATACTCATTCTGATGCATATAGTCGTGTTTCTCAGGTTGCATAGAAAAAAATTAAGCAAAGTAAAGGAAGGACAGATGCATCATTCTTCCTTGCCTTGTGCTAAATTTGAGGATTGGGCCCTTTTGCATCAAAGCTTGGAAAGTGTAGTAAAATTGTCTTTGTAACCTCTGACACGGGCTTATGTGCCGTAGAGCATCTTTCTTTAATATAACTTGTCATATTCCTTTCTAAGCTGGCTCAACTGACAAGCTTAGCTAAGACTAACCTATACTGACTTCAGTAAGCATCCCACTGAACACGCTTATCTGGAGTGCAATGGGAGTTGAGAACAGCGAGCCAGAGGTGTTCAGCACTTTGCAGAGCTTGACATATCTACAGTTTAGAATCAGAGCATTTTTAACACTTGATTTTCGGCTTTTTCTTTGAGAACACGACTTTACTGGATTGGATCAAGACCTTAGTAACTTAATGCTTCATGTAATCAGTGTCTCATACTTTAGAGGAAATCATGTTAATGCACTCGAGTCAAAATCCACGCCATTGGATAAAGTGCCATAGTCATCGAGAACAGAATAATTTCATGAGCAGATGTCACCAGCTCACTGTCCACTTCACTCTCCCTGTCATTCACACTCTCCCAACGTGAACCTTAGGTCACTCTACCATTAACCTCTCCCCACTGTGCAGAGCACCTGTTCATGAGAAATGTTTGATTCTTATCATCCAACCATTTTTTAATGCACAACAGGAGTGTGCCCTTTAACCCAGGGATATTTATTTTCCTTAAATCTTTTATGAACAATGCAATCAAAATGCTAATCAAAAGCATTCTGAGATTCAAGCACATTAAGTCTACAGGGTCACCTCTAATTACTGTTTGATTAATTTTTTTTTCAGAGCTTCAACAAATGCTTTTCCTTTCCAAAAGATACTTTCGTTTGACCCGTTTGTGTTACATTCCATCCAAATGTTTCTCTATTGCTCTTAAATGGGCTCTTGAGCTTAGAAGATCTTAAAGATGGCTTGACCCCAAGTCCACTCAAGTCATTGGAATGAATCCTGGTGACTTTTTGATCACATTTGCAATCTTTATTGCTTTTATTCTATATTATGTTCTTCAGTGCCTTCTGCTCAATGCTGCTCTGCCCTAGTGAATTAGGGCTTGATGCTGCTCCCTTGGAAATCAAGGCATGAGTTCAGTAGCACAGGAGGGCTTCCATACTGCAGGGGGGTGTCTCCTGGACTTGAACTACTCAAAAGCTTGAAGTTAAACACATGACTAAATTCTTTACTGATCCATGGCCATACATTCCTAAACTGCCAAAAACACATTTGATTTCGCATGGGAGGCTCCCTTGGAATCAGGATTGTTTTGCTGCCCTCTGTAGTAAAGATTAATGCAATATGAATCATTTATTTTACTACTCCCACTCTTAATATAACCCTAACCCTAATCCCTGTCTTCTTTAGGGTTCAGTCCTAAAACCTTTGAAACAAATAGCCTGGCCTTTATCTGAAGGGGGTTTTGGGTCAGGTCCTTATTTTATTGGTCTACAGTCTTGTTGTCTTGGGAAAAATAACCCAACCAAACCAAAAATCACAACCTATTGTCACATTTTGTACACATTCTTCACATGGATATCGATTGAAAGCTGATGAAAGTCAGTGGAAAGGTTTGTTCTGATGTCAGTAGGTTTAGGATCAGGGCTGAGATCAGGGTCTCTTTTCCTCATTTGTTACTTCAAAGTTGCGTGTAACCTAATGTAGGTTGTGCTTCATTCTCTATGTGTGTGTCTGCACGTGCGTGTGCAAGGAAAGGCAGGATTGTAATGGATTCACATGATGGGGGGTAATCACTGCTGATTGTTATTTGCACTGCCCTAGTGACTGTTAGAAGTGCTAGCTAGGCATGGGCTAGCGCCATGTGAGACATGGAGATGTTCAAATATCTCCTCTATCTAAGCAGGCAATGCTTATTCTTCCTTTCTTTTTGCTCACTCACCTGAGGTAACTGCCTTTCAGATACATTGCTTTTAGCTCCTGGGATGCTGGAATGGCTACAGAGATTTTGAGCTTCATCCCACTCTTCAGCTTTACCTCACTGTCTACATATTCCTTTTTAATGTCCACCACTAACTTTGCACCCAGTAGTGCTCACTCTTTCCTCCTGTATTAACTCTTTTCACTTATTTAAAACTAAGCACCCAGTCCTCACATTTTGTCTGCTCTGATGACTACTGAAGCCCTTTATAGATGCCAATGGAGTTTTTACTCTTTACTTCTCCCCATTGTGCTCATAACTTCAATGGGCTGGATTTGTTTCCATTGATGTCTTCTCTCACTTGCCTTAAGTTCACAGGAAAAAAAGCCACCAGCTTTGCTTTAGGAAAATCATTTTTCACCTTTCTTTCAACTCTTTGGTGTCTAGCTTTTACAAGGACTGTAGACTTCACCCTATTTAAAAAATAAATGTCCCGTACACCACTGCCAATTCCCAAGTCAAGAACGCTTCTTTCCCTATCGACCCCTATCGCAGTCTGATCTGCAAAGCTGACCTCAGTTGGGGTCTGAGTTGCCCATTTGGATTTGGTTTTCAAATGCTCCATAGTTTAAGGATTTGGAATTTCTGTTCTTTTCTTCAGGGACATTAGGGAAAAGTGTGAAATCTGGGTGCACCCAATCATTCATAAATAAAGTATTTGCTTCTGTGTTTTGAGTTGGGCTCATGACTTCTAGTAAGAAATGGCTTTTCTAATTACCAGGGAACCTAGCGGGGTATGGTCAGGGTCAGACCCTTGGCTCCCGTACATGGCAGGAGTGGAGAGGGAGCAGAAGAGTGGTGTGACTGCACCACAGCACCCTGGCTCCTGGATCCCCACTAGATATAAGCATTGCTTTTGTGCTGGTAGATTTTTTTTACACACTTAATACCTTTCAAATAGAACAAACAAAATGCTTTAGAGAGGATGGTAAAGACACTTGCATTCACTGTTTTGTGTTATAACACTAAAGGTAACTGCTTCTGAATGGGAAGGTTTTAAAAAAAAATGGCTGTTATATAATAGGTTGTCAACAGACACGAAGGTGTTAGAGGAATATATAATAAGCCATTTGAGGGTTTTGAATTCAAGTTCAAGCAGTTGCTGGTTACCATTGTTTAGCCATAGTGAACTATTAAACTAAAAGCCGAGATGAGTAAATCACCTTTCAATTTCATTTACCGTTCTGACAAAGTGTTTTATGTACACAATAGTCACATTATAACAAAAGGCCTTTCACAATGCCCACTTCTGGTTTCAGTGGATTTATGGCCAAAATGTCATTTATGATTGTTCAAAGCAAAATTCTCATCTTTACTGTGCAGATAAGTAACAATGGATTCAATCTCAGGACAGAGTGTAACTTTTCACTAGTTTCCCAGGTAAAGAAAATAAAGGAAAGCAATAACATCTGGGGAAAAAAAAAATCTGTAAAATAAGAGAGTTCTTGAGATCTGCGAGTGGTTGAGAAATGTAACTAGATGAAAATGAGAACATCTTGAGTGTAATTGGGTGAGGAGGAGAGAAAAAATACAAACTGAGATGCAAGTGAGAAATGAAGTGTGTGTGTGTCGGGGGGGGAGTATGACAATGCATGCAGGGTTAGTTTTGAGATCACATGGATGCTATTCTTCTTGTTTTCCACTACCTAAATTCTGAGGACATTGTGCTACCATATGGCTAAGCCAGTGGTTCTCAACTTTTTTAGACCCAAAGCACCCCTGGTTAGACTCAAGGCACTCCTTGGACATGGCCAACTCTTAGTTTTCACTCTTCATTTTGACTAAAGAAAAAATAACAGAGCAGTTTTTCTGTCACAAAGAACTCCGGAAGATGCAACTCTGGATTTCTATTTGAAATCTCTGGGTTTACCTAGTGAATCATGTTTGTAAATCTGAGGGTGCCAACATTGTGTAAGACCCCACAGGACCCCTACATGATCTCAAGGCACCCAGGTTGAGAATCACTAGGCTAAACATTAGGGAAATATAGGGAGCTGGGAGGCAGCCCTAGAATGGAAGTGTTTAGGGATGTCGATTTATCAGGGCAGGTGAAGCACCAGGTCATGGGCTGTATTAAGAAACATTCTTGTTAGAAATGATTTTTTAATTATATTTTAAAAATCTTTTTGCAGTTATAAAAGGCCCATTCCTACAAGAGGTAGAGTAACTTTGCTGAGCTGTTCAGCACTCTGGCTTTGATAATGGAAGTTTAGGAGGGTCAACATCCTATAACATTGTGCCCTTAGAGCAGGGGCAGGCAATTATTTTGTGTGGAGGGCCACTTACTGTGTTTTGGTAAGCCATTGAGGGCTGCATGACAGGCAACCAGGAGCAGATAAATATTAATTTTCTAAATTTTTTAGGGGCCCCGCGGGCTGGATAGAATGTCCTGGTGGGCCACATTCGGCCCACGGGCCGCATTTTGCCCACCCCTGCCTTTGAACAAGTAGTAAAAGCAACAAAAAGCAGACAAATAAACCCTCCCCACCCCCTCATCTGGCAGTCTTACAGGGATGGACTGCTCTTAATCATCTCAGGATGGGCTTGGGATGGTATAAGGCAACCATGCATTTATGGGGCCACTCCAATGACGCTGGCGGCAGCTGTGGTGCTCAAGCTAAGACAGCCGACCACATCATCTATGAATGCCCGTACGGCCATTCTTCGGGCACCCAAGGTCTTATTGACATTGACCATTCTACCCATTGTTGGCCCTCATGCTTCCAACATATGAGTGTTGCAACACTCGCTTCATGATCACAGGGATGGTAAAAAGGTCATTGGCCATGAATGAAAAAGTGGACATGTATGAAGACAGGAATTCCAGGGAAGTAGAAAGATACCAGTGAGCAGAACTGGATGAATCGTGAGGGAAATGATTTTTAAAAGCTTCTATGAAGTAGAAGTTTAATTTTCATCTGTGACTACATAAAGTTTGTGTCTGGTGAGCATATAAGTTCTAGCTGCTTGGCTGTGCTCCTGCTGTCCGGCTAAGGTCCAGGAGCCAAGGGTCAGAGGAGGCAAAGGCACTTTTTCTCTTCCCTGCTCTTGGTGCTGGTCTGGTAGCCACTTTAACTCTGGAGTCTGTTGGAGGCATTGCTTAATAGGAGGACTCTGAATATTAAGGTTGAGAGTCTAGGGAAAAATTGGGGCTTTAGGGCAAAGAAGAGAGACCACTTAAGATGACCTGAAACTCTTGTATTCCTGCCAGGTTAGCTGAGCATCCTAACTTCTCACCATGCTTGCATTCTTCCTTAAAAGGATGAAAAGCCCAGGAACTTGAGTAGTTCATCTCATTTATATGAGTTCATCTCAACTTTGATAGTTACACTCACTTCATCAGTGATCAGTGTCACATCATGAGATTAAGGTGACCAACCGCATGATGATGATAACAGTGAAAAAAACCCATTTCTCAAACAGCATGTGGCCTCTACAGTCAACAAGCTAGTAACAAGCCCAGGGAAAATGTGCTAAATTTGTCATAACTTCTTTCACCCTGCTGTACTAATAGCAACTTGGGAAGGCAGACAGGGGAAGAAAAAAAAAAAAGGCAGAAAGTGGCAATTTAACACAACAGTTCAGCTAATAGGGAAAAAGCTACTTCCCATTCACATCTGAGTCTGACAGGTCATGTTGCCCTGGAGAAGCTTTTCACTTCAGAGTGCCTGTGAGTGGAATCGTGAGGTTTCGAAGTTGCTATAGTCTCATCCCTTCTTTTGCTCCCATTATTATGGCAAGTTTTCAGATATTCATGGAAATGGAATTAAAGTTCACTTCTCTATTAAAATGGTTCCTGAAACTTTTGAGAAATGAGATAGAATAGTGAAAAATGTAAATGAGATGGAGAAAAAAAAAAGCATAAGGAAAGGCTTAATATTCTAGAGCCAGATGCATGTTATCTGAGATAAAATGAGAAATAGGAACAGAAAAAGAGACCTTGTGTCTGTCTTACGGGTCACTATAAGTGACTGAGCATGTTTTCAGACACAGGAGAGATGGCCTGGTGTGTTCATTTTTGTCCTAGGTCAGTCTACAAAGGAAATAATCCTGATCAAGGTTAGCTAACTATTTATAGTGGATCTGACATCCAACTGTTGCTGTGTTTCTGATCCTTAAAGGGCAACACCACAAAAATGAGAAAATGGATGAACAAAATATGAGAGACATTTAATTTAATAAATCTGCATGTTAGGTGTTTGAAATAGATTAATTAGAAATCCGCTCTATGCAAATAACACTTCACGAAGGACTTTTTTTGTGTCGATCCTTAACCTAATCTGCCTTTATTTGTTCAGAGCATTGCACAGAAGAGTTGGAAGCCAGAGCTGTATTCTCCCATCCAAGTAGTTTGTTACTACAGGTTTGCTTCATTAAGGGCCTACAGGATTGGGAGCAGGCTGAAATCTGGAAAATATAACCGGGAAGCCTTCAACCACCAAGGTCCAGGAAGTCCAAGTCTTAAACCTCAGATTGCAGTCTCTGTAGTTTCCTTCCCCAATTCCAGCTGCGTCTCCATGAAGTTCCATTGGTATTTTGGGCTAGCTAGATCCAAAACCCACTGAAACCATTTAAAACTTGTCCTCAGTGAGGTTTGCATTGGGCCTTAGTAATAGGTACTGTAGAGTGTGAGACTAATGTCCCTTTGCTTCCAACTTCCCTAAACATGCAAACTGAATGTGCTCCTCCATGGCTTTGCAAAATAATTCACATTATATGGGGCACTGGACTGAAAAAAAACCCTTGCATTGTTTTGTCATCTATACAAACTCTTCTACCACATGCGGATGCCATTTTTTTGGCTACATAAGATGCACCAAAAAAAAAAAAAAATAGGAATCACCAAAGAGAGATTGTCTTAAATCCCATGAAGATTGCCAATCCAAATATCCACTTAGCACGAGAGAGCTATCTGGATCTGATCATCGCTGTGTGCTTGTGTATGGATGGCTTTAATACATTAGGTCTCTCTGGTATTCACTTGCCAAGCGTGCAGTCACTGTAACGGCATGTAAACACTGCACGTAACCATGCAAAAACAACAGTAAAGGAGGAGAGCCTAGTTGCTAGAGGCTAGTCATTTCAGAATTCGAGCTGCCACAGAAGGCTGAAGCCTCAGGACATGACAACTCTGTGCTATCATTTATCTTATGGAACAGCTCTTGGCAGGTGTTATTTGTAAGCGTGGAGTATGTACAGCATAGTGGTTAATAAAGAAAAAAACCCCGAACAGTTGCATGCATCCCTTCTGGAGTCCACTTGGCTGTCTAGGATTAGATTAGAGATACAGTATAATGCATACCCTCTTTTAAATGGTCCCAGATCAGTAGCAAATATGTGACATGATTCCAGTTCTTTAAAGATGCATGATACACTTGAACTACAAGCCAGCCTAACTTCAAGTTATCCCCTATAGTATACCGGTGCACACATTTAGGAGAACTAATGGTGCAGACAGCCTGCAGTACCAAGTGATAAGTCTATAAAATAGTTCCCAGGCCTTGCAGAAATGCTGAGGAGACAGGGTGGGATTAATGAGAAGAAGAGATTTTTTTTTTCCAAAAGAGCAGCACGTTATATGGTAGGGAACCTGGAAAGAAATGTACTTTAAATGTCTCAGACAGGGAAGCTGTTTATTCTTAAAACTCCGTGGTTGGGTTACCCATCAGTGTGATGAGTTGCAATATAAATAAAAGTACTGATGACCTGGGAGGTGCAGGGAGGTGTGGGGTACTTTGACAAAACAGTCCAGGAGAATGAATTAAAAAATGGTAGAATTGGTTGGTTGGAGGGCATTAGGATCTTTAGGAGGAGTTTACGTGGTGAAGTGGATCTGGCATTAATCAAATAGGAGAAAGCCAAGGGAACAAACATTGACCGTTCATGCGATCAGTCAAAACAGTGGAGGGAATTTAAAATATTGGTTAGGGAGTGATGTGTGTTGAATTTCATGAATAAGAGACACTAAGGAGAGTTTGAAATTGAAGAAAAAATAAGCCCAAGAGAACGGATTGGTTGAGTTTTAAAAAACTAAGTGAAGGAAACAAGTGAGATCAAAAACTTATTTAATACATTGCAGTAAACAGGCCAGAGCATCTGGCCCCATGTGCTAATATAAGCATTTTTATTTACTCCAAGGTCAGGGATTGGAGTAGTTCAAGATCCATTACAAGAGCGAGCACAATTGATTGGGAAACGGACGGCAGATGAAACTATGATACTGGCCACACAAACCTCATGCACCAGTACTGATACATGTGTAGCACAAGATAGCAACTGCATAATACTCAAGCCCAAGTTACTCATTGCCTTCTGGCTTTTCTTAGCCATGGACTGTTTATGAACTTGAAGTGAAACAGGTGCTTGAATGTATTACCTCTTTTAGCTTGGAGCAATTGTTAGCATGGTTCTGGCTGCCCATTTCAGTCTAATACAGTATAGGAGAAACATCTGGTCAAAATTTAGGGATGGCTAGGAATGGGAAATAGAAGGAAGAAAGGCCCATTGCAACATCTGAATACACAGATTTCATTATCATTAAACATGATGCTCTTACGAAACTTACCATGATTCTTCATGATAGCTATACTTTCATGACAAATATTTAAAATAAAGGCGGAATAAGTAATAGATACAGAAATACCTAAACACTAATATTCCTATCCAAATTATGGTTCATATATGAAGTAGATTGAACTGGCAAAACCAAGAACTAGATTCACACCGATTTTATGAATAAACATGTCAGGTTCAGTCTACTTAATCCATATGGGCAGCATTTTCCATAACTGGCTAGTATTTGGACTAGCATAATCATTGACAGAAATACTCAAACCCAGAAAATTTTGTGAATTTTAGCCCGAATATTTGGCTGGGAATTGTCACTGTTCAATCATGTACCACTTGTTCTTGCTAAATGCTCACCCACCTACTGAGCATAAGGAGTTCTATGCAAGTCGCATGCTGTGCGCAGTGATTAGGTAATAAATAATCAAAGTGAACAATCCAAAGGTGAAATCAGGATAAGATAATGAACTGAGAATGGAAAGTTAATTTTGCAGCAAAGATGATTTATAATGACCTCTCAAGTAGAAAAAGGAAAGCAATTTCACATCCAAAAAACGTCAACACTCCCTGGTTTTCAAAACTCTCTTTTTTATGCAGAGACAATGTAGTTAAGGACCCTGGGAGAAGGATACAAACAATTTCCAAAGAGCGCAAATTAAAATTGTTAGTCCTTTTTGAAATGTGTTGACTGTCAATCTCCGCTCCGATTCTGGAATAGTAGAGCTGGTTTCAAAGCAGCCAACCAGAGTAACATCTTGGTGGATAGCTGAATATTTCCCGGCACAATGTTGTATGGTATCCTTGAGTTTGGACTCAAGCAATGAAATATTGGCCCTGTGCCATTCAAGGGAGATTTGCCTTTCATTGCATAGGGGCAGAATTTCATCCCAGTTTTCTAATGGTTGTGCCCTGTCTAAATGATGATGATGCTTACATAGTGGAGATATCAACAGGCTTAAATTTATGTTGAGCAGTTTTACAAATCAGGGGATGGAGAAGCTGAAAGTACTGATCGCCTTAATAGACCAGGAGCAAATTGTGTTGCTCCTGGAATGATATGCTCTAACTTCTGCTTACACATGAAAGAAAAATGCATTTGTCAATTGATCATCACTGTCAAAGTTTGTAGCCCTCCTGGGCAGCTAGAGGATTTTAACAAGGTCACCAACTGGCAATATAATAACGAGTGGTTAAGAGCAACTCACGGATGGATAGAAAGGGTTTTCTGTAGAGCTGTTTGGCATAGGCTCAGGTGCATGTGTTGTGGAATTAAGCATTTATCTCTTTAAAAGTACCGTTTCTCTGATGAGACTGTTCACGAGGCCAGAATTAGAAATTCAGTTTCTAACTCTGTGAGAATATCATAGCAATCAATCCAGCAACCTCTTTTGTGTATCAGTGACTCATCATTCAGTATCTTATCCTTGAAGCATCAATAATGGACATGTTTGAATTGCCAAGCTTCTCATAAAGTTGCAGCAGCTATTTTACCAATCATATCTCCTTGACAGAGCACTGATCTGCATTAAAAATTTATTCTGAGCTTAAACAAAGATATGGGGATTTTCAACAATTAATGCAGAAGCTCAAGCAGTGCATTTTAGTTTTTTTCTCATGGATGTAGCTCAGTTTTGCAAAGGATTTGCCCTGCTTTTTTATTGGTGATAAATATTCCACCAATATTTTTAGATAAGACGTCCTCCCTCTACCTTGTTCAGTTCAATTGTTTGCCAGTCATCTTGCAAAAAAAGATAAATTAGAAATAGCTAATGAATAAGTGCACTTCTGAAAGAAATATCTGGATGAGTATTCATTTGTGCCAAAATTTGTCAAGATTTTTACATCCACTGTTTTTTCCATGAATACCCAGCAGCAGTCTGAATCCTGATAAATAACACATTGGATGACTGCAGTACACAGCATGGATCTAAAACTGTTTCCTGCCTGAGAAAATATTAGTTTATCTGGATTCTGTAACTACTAACTAGCTGTACTTTTGTAGTTTAGCTGGGATAGATATAGGGTGGCCATCATAGAGGACATTCTGGTTTTCTGCTACTCTGTCCTCTATTGGTACGAAACCCAATGCCTTTATGTCCCCTATTTTTCTCTTCAAGAGGAAAATAGAGTACATAAAGGCATCCAGTTTTGTATCAATAGAGGACAGAGGACAACTAGGCTGTCCTCTATGATGGCCACCCTAGACAGATATCTAAGTAGCAATGAAGTATTCTGGAGATCAATCTTGGGAGTCCTGTAGGAGTCCTGATATGGATTTCAGTGAGTACAGAATCAGGTCTGTAAAGTATTTGTTGTTATGAAAGACAGGTTAAAGATGCCAAATCTCTTTGAATTTTCATGCTTCCTTCTTTCTCGTATTCATGGCTGAAAAGAGTTTTTCCAGCTAGGCATGCGTACCATACAGGACAAAAGTCAGGCTCTTCTAGATCAGTGAGCAGATTTAAAAATCAAACAACATGCTCAAACAGTGGACACTATATCCTGTGCATAGGAACTGCAGTGAAATGTATCTAGAAATGGCGTGCCTTCATTAACTAGACTTCACTTGTATCACCTGTGTACAAAGAGGCCATTCTTTTGTGTGCTCTTATAGTAATTTTTTATAGCATTCTTATTGTCTTTTTATTTTTATCTCTGTTCTCCAAATAAGCATGAAATGTTTTCTAGTACAGTCCCAGTAGCCCCATGGTCCCACTAGAGCAATCCATACAGAATTGCAACCTTTTTCATATTCACATTAAGAAAATTCATCTCAAGGATATCTGCAATACAGGTTTTCGAACATGCTGAAACACCAGTCAGTCAAGCGAGGAATAACTAGGTGTGACTATTCACTTAATAGTCAGCTGTTGAACAGAGGCCCATTCCTCTTATAGAAGCACTTCACAATGCCCCATATTTGATTCCCACACAGA
This sequence comes from Alligator mississippiensis, assembly GCF_030867095.1. Classification (NCBI taxonomy): domain Eukaryota; kingdom Metazoa; phylum Chordata; order Crocodylia; family Alligatoridae; genus Alligator; species Alligator mississippiensis. Next base: position 78,075,653 of record NC_081831.1, on the reverse strand, counting down.
CAGGTTTTAATCTGATTCACTTACACTGTAATATAATATGCAGTTTGTACATTTACTGGTAGTTTTCTCTGTGAATTAGACTCAGCATCTTGAGTCTGACTCACAAAAATGGGCAGTGGAGTAAACTTGATCTGCCTAGACAGGGAATATTTTCATGACCCAGGCTGCAACCTATAATTCAGGAACTTAGCATTAAAGGCAATAAAGATTCGTGCCATGTACATGGACCATCACAACGTGAGATTTTGGGGAGGTTGTTGCTGTGTCGCAGCACACGAGGAGCATAACTGTGACTCGGAAAACCAAAAGCACCAACAAGAACAGTCTCTTTCCTCTCTCACCTCTGAGTTTCAGGATCGAGGCATCAATGCCCATCACGTACCTTTAAAACAAATAAATAAATAAAAACAGCAATTAGACTTAGAAGGCAATTTTCAAGCTCCCGTGTAAAAATGGCATGTGTTTAAGTGCCAGTTTGTTCAGGCACGTTTAGGAAAATAGGACTCAGGTTGACGAAAAATGAGGTTGGCTCAACTGAATTAACTAAAGGAGAGGGGATTTGATTTATTCAGATATTTGCTAAAATCCCTTTAGGGGATGGATTGGCAGAAGAAAGACCCTTACAAGGTTCACACAACATTTGCTAGTCTCTTTCTTTTTTTCTTTTTTTTTTCTTTCCCCCTTCTTAAATGCATTCTGACTAGAGGAGAAATTATATTTAGCAAAGAAGTAAAACTGATGAGGCTGTTTGGAATCCCATTAAACAGAGATACGTGGCTACAGACTTTTGCACCAGAGAGTTCTTATTAGAATATGGAGAACGAAGGACATCCAAAGAGAGGAGACATCTGAGGCAGGATGACTCTTTTATCCTAGCAAATGATGGCAGAAAAAGACCCAATAGCTTGAAGTGAGAGAAATCTGAGAACGAAGCAAGATGCATATATTAAAGTGAGGATAATTTGCCACCGGCATGGGTTATCAAGGGATATTATAAAATCTCCCTCACTGAGAATTTTTACATTGAGTTTGGGTTCCCTTTCTAACAAGTGCTTTTTAGTTCGACCTGAAGTTCTTATGCTCAGGGCAGGGATCACGGATCAAATCCTGTGGTTTATGTTGTACAGGAAAGCACATGAGATGGTCACGAAGGTCTCTTCAGGCCGCAAAATTTCGGACCTTGGGTTTTGAAATGCCATCAATTTGTTCGGCTCCATAAAGCATCCTGTTTTGTGGAGGGAGTTTGCCATAGCCATAATGAAAATAAAATGCCCTCTCTCTTTTGGGGCTAATGGGTGAGGGGCAAAGCAATGGTGTCCTTTCCTCCAGGAAAGGAGCACAGCTCTCTTCCTTTGTTTCATAAGACTGAGGCAATTTTGCAAAATGTTCTTGTTTTTACTAAATCAATGAAAACATGCTTGTTCGTGCAGCTCAGCTCAAAAACCACAACTTCAACACAAAGGTGGTTGGCGGGTTATTTATTATTTTATGAAGAAAAGGGAAAAAAAAAGGGGGGGGGGCGACCTGATGAGCCATTAAAATGGTAAAATGAATGTTGATTAAAGGTGCAAATAAGCCATGAGGCTGCCTGTGAGCAGGTGGAGAAGGGGTGCAGGGTGCTGAGAGAAGGAAAGGCTATCATTTTCAGGGGCTGTGCCAGCACTATGAGGCAAATTAGTTGTGCAGCAGTAAAAGAGCTTTTAGATGGATTAATTTTACCACTTGCCTAAAAATAAAGTATGCACACTGTGAGAATTTGCACTGCTTGCTCAAGAAAACTCAGTAAAGCATCAACACATGTTTCAGGACAGAGTCCCTTGTCAGAGCAAACCTGGAAACCTCTTTCTCCAAAGAGTTGTCAAATTGCCCCTTGACCTTACGGTGAAGAATTGCTTCTGAATTTCCCTTAGACTTTTCTTAATCTTGCAGTGGAGTTATAATTTATTTATAACAGCCCAGTTTGATGCCTTGGAAATAGCCTTGACAATAAGCAGCAGCATCCTCTGTACTGAGCTTTCTTTTGTGATCCTTTACACCTGCAGAGAATGAGTAAAGCCCAGGTGTGAAATGCTATCAGAGCAGAGTGCTACCCTTTTCCTTCTGAACAGGCCCTCACCAGGTGCAAGACACTGGAGAAGGAGCAAATATCGGTAAGAAAGCTGGTGTTTAAACAAGTTTGCAACTGCCAGCCTTGCAAAGGGAGGCAAGGCACCTCTTTTGCTTGTCTAGTCGGTTGTGCATAATTCACTTTGTAGCACTTCTGGCATGCACAGAGCAGAGAGGCCTTGAACTGGAAGCTCTGCTAGCTTTGCCAACAGAGCAAATAGATGGCCTGGGCTGCCATCCCACTGCACACAAGCCTAGGGGACAGTAGGGTTAGGGACTGGGACACATACTGCACCCTGTGGTGGTCACTGAAAGCAGGCACCATGTGTGTGCACTTGGGCACGGTGCCTGGACAGCAGCTGCCATTGTGTGGCACTTCCAGCCAAATAGGGCAGCCTCTTCAACCTTGGCCCAGATATTTATTTATACTGGCAAGCAGAATTATCAAAGCCACACGAGAGCAATTGGATAGTGATACATGTGTTGTGTTGAGAGAGGTGCGTGGTAAAAGGAGTCCTTTAAAGACCATCCTTAGATCCGGCTGTAATTATTTTGACTGTACAAGCTCCATCAAAAAGGCAGCATTGAGGGTACCTATAGGTAGATTATGGCACCAAAGGGCAATCAGTTCAACATAGCTTTCTGTTTTCTCAGAGGAGGAAGGAGAGAGGTTATTTTTACTGAGATTATCCCACTTCAAGGAGCTGTTATTAATTTAGAAATAGTCAAGCAAATTTATGACCACATGAATTATGAATATAATTTTAACTAGAGTAAACAAAGAAGTGAAGCAGGTTTTTCAGGGACATGATATCCTAAGTGACTAGGACGGGGGAGTGACTTAGCTGAAAGCTTTGAAGAATTATGTACTAAGAGATTTAGTTTTTTTAAAATAAACTTCTTAGGGAGATTTCATTTCTGATCTTCAGTCAAAATTACATGAATAAAAGATTATTTGAACTTAGAAGCATCAAGTGAAACCATATTATCAGAATTTCAGCACCAAGGATGTTGGTATTTTGAGGATTGATGCACAATTACACAGGGCGGTTCTAACGAGGATGGAGCTAGAGACTCTTCTCAGTGGAGGCAGATGGCACAACAAGGAGCAATGGGCTCAAGTTGCATCAAGGGAAGTTGAGGTTGGATATCAGGAAAAAAACCTTCATACTAAGAGGGTGATGAAGCGCTGGAACAGGTTACCCAGAGAGGTGGTGGAAGCTCCATCCTTGGAGGTTTTTAAGACTTGGCACGACAAAACTGTGGGTGGGATGATCTAGTTGAGAATGGTTGGACTAGATGACCTCCTGAGGTCCCTTCTGGCCCTATGACTCTATGAATTGAAGAATTTCCTGAAGTGCAGTCCCTGCTACAGGTTTTACATATTACTGTATGCTGGTCGCTAATCTCAGTACATTCGGGTTAGATTTTGTCTGGTCCGGGCACCTACGTAGGGAGGTAAGATGTAAGAAGCCTCCTTACACATGTTACCCAGACATGCAGTCCTGGCCTCCTTATTCTGCAAGATGGAGTAATCTGCTTTCTGGCCAGAGATACTGAACCAGTACATTATAGACATGGTATTCATTTGATTCAGGCCTGTACGCTAAGGGCTGCAGCCCCAAGCATTGCCTTTTGGGGTGGCTGCACTGTGTGCCACTGTATGCTGCCGTTGCCCAGAGCCCTGAAACTTCCCTGTTATCCCTCTGGGACTGTGTTACAAAATTTTGCTGGTAAAGTTGTATTGATTTGGAGACAGCAGGGAACGCACCCTAGCCACAATAGCTATCTCAGCAAAGCTCCCATGTTGAAACACCCTATGCCACACAAAGAGTTAATTTTTTAGTGTAGCTACCAAGTTTGAGGGAGTTATATATAACTACATTGGTAAAAGTGACATTTGGGCTTTTAAGTACTTTGTAACATTGGGATTTCAGACTGGATAGGGTTTTCAAAGGTGCCTCAGGGAGGGAAGCATTCTCCTTTCAGTGGAATCACAGCAATTATGATTAAAAGCACATAGTATTTATGGAAACTAGTGACAAAATCTCCAGTTACCATGAGGTCATGTTCTGTTGTTCTGCCGGTCGGTCTCTGTCCTGACCTGTACATAACCCTGCTTTTCTAGACTTGAGCTCTCTCAGACAAAAGTGGCAAAGGGCAATGCTTTCAAAAGCACCAAATCAATGGGACTTAGTCTCTGAAAGGATTTCAGTGCTTTTGAAAACTTCGCACAACGCTACTGAACAGTGTCAGTTTTATGGGTTTCTGATATAGTCAGATGACTGCTGGCTACCAGGCTTGTGTTCGCCAAATTAATTGTCACATATATCCCAAGGAGAGCTTTAAACCAGATCTCCAGAGGTGAAAGACTGTTGTATTCATACATTGTGACACCCGGTCACGCTGTGGTTCTTCTAAGTACCAGCTCCTGGATGTGGTTGTCTGCTATTATGATTGCTCATAGGTCTGAAGAATAGGTACTGTATTTACTTGACTCCCAGATGAGGCTTTCCCTCAATCGGCATGGGGAAAAAAGCCCCTTGTCTTATAATCACATACAAAGAAAGCTCACTAAATACATTGTCTAGTACTAAACTGCTGCCAAAACCAACGTGGTCTCAGCAATGGAAACCACCTATCAAGTTGATTAAATGCAGCCAACACTGGGCGTGTCTACATGTTCATTAAAGCACCCTAATTACTGGACATTAAGTTGAGTACTTGGTAAGCCAAGTACTAATTCAATGCACAATAACTTGCACTAATGCACAATAGTGTTGGTGCATGGCTTTATTTTTTACACTTACTGTGCAGTAGCCTAATAACACTCTGCAGTAGTGTATTCACAGGATTTTTGATCGGCACCCTGCTGCACAGTGTTATTAGGCTGCTGTGCAGTAAGTGTCTCGTGTAGATGCACCCACTGAGTATGACTATAAAACACATGGCCCACATCGGGCAAAAGAAAAGGGTAGTGCAGCCCATCTGAACAAGACATGCTAGTGCCCATTAAGTGAGAGATTCCTCTCACCACCAACTCTTTTCCAAGTCAGAAAATAAATCTGGGGATCAGGTAGATCAGGTTCTCTGCTCCCCCCACCCAGCTTTTATGATTCCTGCTGTAGCATTGGGAAGCGGACAAATTCCTCCAATAATTAGATTCCATACCTGGATAATTTTAAGAAATGTATACATTTTCCATATTGTGTGTGTGGGGGGCCATCCTATAATCAGGGCCATTTTCTATTCCAATAAATATAGTAATTTGCTACTAGAAGTCAGTGTAAACATTGTCTTTTGTTTCTCTATCATTTAATCTATATATATCACTTTCCACATGTGTGATAAATTGGCCGCCTCATTGTGGCTTGGTGAAGACTTCTTCATCCTCGGGATTTTTATGCAGTGGAAAAAATAGGAGAGTGCTAGTTTAAGCACTGAGGATAATTTTTCAAAGATGGCTATGGAATTTAACCCCACAGGCTGCATAAGTAATGGCAATAATTAGTCATCATTGTAAAAATTCAGAAAGAAGCTTTTAATGTTCTTGTTTTTTAACCTTTTTCATTCTTAGTTAAGTCCATGCCGCTCTTCCCTCTCCTACCCCCCTTCAAAAAAGCCCCAAACCCCCAAAAAACCAACCTTTAATTATTTTCATGGGAGCAAAATGGATTCTGGTAAGCACTTACTCAATACGATAGGCTCAGCCTAAAGCAGTATATTTTAATACGTTTTCACATCAGCAACAGTTGTCAAGTGATTTAAACAAACAAAATGGTCAGCTACATTTTATAAGTGCCTGAATGTGAATACAGTATATTAAGCCGATGAACCCCGTTTCTGATTTGTAATTTGATACAGAGCATGTTTCCATGGCTTTTTTCGTTAGAATTGTTGCAAAGACTACAAGTCAGAGAAACTCAGAAAGTACAAAAAACAGGCATAGCAAACTACACGCAGTTACTATGGTTATCATCCCTTTAATGGAAGCATTTGAAGGATATTTATCCTTGACATTTTGAAAATGAAGTTCAATGAATTGTGCAGAAGAGAATACAAATGTATTCATTCATCCTGACTTAAAAGAAAAATCTTTTGCTTTAAGTGCTTTTTTTCTTTAAATTTTGCATTGCCATCCATCCATTAAAATCCTGTTTTGCAGAAACTTATTTACCTATCCATGTTACTTTTAAGAATAAACATGATATTCATCATTCACTTTTTTATTTTTTTTTGAAAAATACAAAACATTTCAGGCAATGAAAGATTAAAAAAGAAAACACCCAAAACCCTGAAGTGAAAGGATATTATTGTTTCCAGCTTTTCTTTTCATTTAATTCACCAATAATATGATAGATATCTTATTAAATGAGCAGCTTTTCTTAGGCAATAAATCACCTCAGAAGTGCATACGCATTGTTTTACCCAGCCTAGATTCAGTTTTCAATACATCCACCTAGAGAATCTGTCACGTTATATATGCTTTTTTAGATTCTTTTTTGACACCTTTTTTTTGTAAAAAAAGATTACATTGCTATAACCATATGGTAAAATCAAATGGTGCATCAGTTCCTTGGTGGTTCATTCATACAGAGATTGGAAGGGAGTCAAATACATACCCACACAATGATGACTTCTAACTTTACTACTACCACACAAGAAAGATATCTTTGACTCAATGTGGACAGTTTGCTAAAAACATTATTTCAGTGTGCAGTACCAATCACAAAAGGAAAACAGTGTTAGAAATGATTTGGAAGGGAATTATAAATAAAGCAATAAATAGCATTATGGTGCATACACACCTGCAAAACTACGTACACTTTTCATCTCAAAAAGTATATGTGAGAAGTAGAAAAGGTTCATAGACGGGCGACAACAATGATCCAGAGGCACGAAGAGGCTTCCATATGAGGAGGGACTAATAGGCTAGGACTTTTGGGGTTAGGAAAAGAGGTGTTCGAGGAGGGATACAGGTTTACAAAATATTAAATGATGCACAGGGATTAAATAGGGATTTATTACCAACTTGAAGCTTGAAGGTCAAGAACTGGGAGAGGGGGCAGGAATTCAACAGAGACATAGCTGAAAAACACTAGTAAAAATTGTCTGTGGTTAATTTAGTCTGTGTTCTTATGTCTTCTTTATTGTTTTATTAGCCACACAAAGCCAGTGCAAGTTTTAATCCATGTTTTGCTCAAAGAGAAGTACAGAAGTTTCTGGGGTATTTTCCATTCATTTGCCGGTAGTAATCCCAAACTGTGCGGATGCAGAGACACCATTAAACATTGCCTCAGAGCCTTGCCCATCTTATAGGAGTTGACTGTGTTGTATATTGTTTTGTTTTTAAAAAAATGCATTTAGTGTCACCATCCAGGAAAGTGTGCAAGGGGAAGAACCCCATTGCACCAGGTTGGGTGGAAATATTGCTGTCAGTGCTGTGTTGTGGTTTATAGTCAGGTTCTAGCTTGTCTTGTGAGGCAGAATCAATTTGACATGAAAAAGGCTTTGCGAGAGCCAGACCAAGATCAAAGAAAGTGTTTCCATGGCATTGGCTAGATTCAGCTGAAAAAACAGACTTTTTTCATGAAAAGATTGTGTCACCATTTTGACCAGCTGCATAAAACTTAATCCCACTCTATTAATATCAACAGAAGTTACGCCGTTGACTTCATTCACAGCTAGGTCCTGCTGAGGCCTTTGGGCCTGGACCAGCCAAAAGCTTCAGCACGTACCTAATTCTTACCTGACCAGAAGCGCTGAATTTAATGAGACCATCGCATGCTTACAGTTAATGCTCTTTTTCTTTTATCAGGACCAGAATGCTTAGCTCATTGCTCAGCAAGATTGCTTAGCAAGATTGAACCCTAAAGAAGTATACATGGAAAGGGAAAAGATCTTTCATTACCTTATTATACATAATAGGTTCAGTCATGTACTGTGAGGTCAAGCTACATGGCCTTTCTTCTGCTTTACTAAGTGGTACATGCTTTGTTATTTCTCCTTGCTAAAGTTTTACCATGTATGTATTTATCCCCTGCATAGTGGGTACAAAAGGGCTACGTTGTGATGATGTTGTGGCAACAAGTGGGAGGCCTGCTGGGGCTTGAGAAGAGAGTTATTTCTACCAAATGACTGGACAGCAGGCGCAGCATGAATAAGTGATCTTATTTACTTGTATTTATGTCTGATTCTTCTAGTTTCAGATGTTTTTTTCAATAGAAAAATCTGCATGGCTCAGTCTGAACAGTAGACTTAGAACACAGGTTTTCTTGCACATGTGCCCTTGTACTTTTGGTATAGCTCAGGCTTGGCCTAATGCACCAAACCCAAATATTCAAGAAATTCGGGGCTTCAGTGAGAGTACTCAGGCTAGACTATAGACCACAGGACAAGATCTTCAAAGGTATCTGTGTGCTTAAAGATGCAGCTTGGTGTCAAGCAACTAAATGGTGTATACAGTGTATTCCCATCGACCTCAGGGGGAGTGATGAGCTCACCTTGCTTAGTCACTACGGTAGATACTGCTGCCTGAACTTTAGGTCTCCTGGGGTGTATATACACGTGCTCCAATGTGGTCTAATTAAACTGCATCAGAGCAGAATTAATTAAATACCCCAGCAGACTCAATTTATTGAATCCCCCCCTAATTGAGTATGCTGGAGCATTCTAATTACAGCCTCTAATTAGAGGCTGCAGCGTGCCTCACTGTCACATGTATTCAGCGTTCTGCATTTCAAAATGGTGGCGGGGGCACTTTAACTAAAACTTGTCAAATGAGCTTTAGTTAAAGTGCCCCTGCGGCCATTTGGAAATGTGGGACGCTGACTACACCTGATGCTGCAGTGTTTTAATTAGAGCGGCTGTCCAGGATTTGCTTTGATTAAAATGCTGCCCCCCTCCCCTCCTGTGACCTGGAGCATGTGTATAGACACCCCTGGTTCTTAGTTTATCAAATGTCATCCTGTCTTCAAAAGCAGTGTCTTCATTAGCTCATTGTGGGACTTGAACCCTAGTCTCCTGAGTCTCAGGCTGGCACATTTACTAGGGCACCGTCTTTTCTTTCCCTTGTCTAGTTTGGAAACCTTCTGAGCCCTTTAATTCTTGCAAGAGACCTTTCCAAAGTCCATGATAGTCTCCTGTGAAAGTTCCCACTGGTTCTTGACAGCTGCATTCTTCACATCTAGGTGCTGTTTGAAGCCATGCAAAGGGACCCGGGGCCAGGAGAGAGACCTTGAACTAGACTCCATGCAGAGACTGTGGCGGGCCAGTAGGGGGTGCTCCTGCATTGAGCCACCCGCCTCACCGTGCCAGACCACTAGGTACAAAGGAGAACTTTATTGGTCACAGAGGGCAGGGTTAGAATAGGGTACAGGGTAGAGCATTAACAGAGAAATCCCATAGAGCAAACTCCTGTGGCTGGGGTAGCCTTTGATCTCACATCTGAGTTATTGCAAGCTATGTATATCTAGGTGGATCTCAGGTAGCTTACTCACAAGTGTCATCCCGAGGCAATTGGAGAATCCCCCTGGAGGCAGGCGGTTCCTTGATCATGAGTTTTGAGAGAGAGAGCAAGTTTCAGATGGTACAACTCTTGTTTGCTCCTGAGTAACCCTCATGGCTGCTGCCCATCCTCCTGGGCAGTCCTTAACTTATATAGCCCTTGTGACCACATTTACCTGGTCCAATGGAGGCCAGCACCTGTTGGCTGTGAGCCAACCAGTTTGAAATACATCACTAGTTGCCAGGCAGACTCTAGCCCACCAGGAAGGCAGTCCCACACCCAGGTATGTGATGCCAGTCAGGTAGGCAGAGGGAGCAGGTTTCCCCCCTCCCTCAGCAATGTATCCAGCTCAGGACACCTAAAGAGATAAGGTAAGGATGTGTCTCTCGGCTGGGTCCACCCTAATTAAAATTGCCACAGAGCTGAGTTTTTGGGAGGGAAACAAAGGTGGCTTTCTGCCACAGAGACCATAAGGAAAATAGAGTACCAAGCTGATGTGCTCTGCTAAGCAGATGCACAGCTAATCCTTCCTCCACTTGGAGCTTTTCCAGAGCATGTGGCTTCATTCCTAAGCATATTTAAGTTGCAGTAAGTCACCTAGCTGTAGCAACTGTACATTAAAATCTACCACACCAGTAAAATATGGAATCAGTGGCTACACTCCAGAAGCATAAAAATCTGGCATAACTTGTGAATTAATGCAGTGGAGAAGCTAAACCAGGGTCAAAATTATCTGCATTATCTTACAAATGCTTGACCTGACAATCACAAGGAATAAATCAGATAAAAGGTTTACTGTATATCAAAATGACGATTTAATATTTTGCGGTTAACGTAAGGTCAACAACCAAACTGATTATCGTAACGGGAAATGGAACAAGATGAAAATCTGTTTGTCTGATAGCACTGGCATGGATTTACAGCAGTCAGCATTGATTGCAATGGTTTCTGAAACCAGCAACGCTTTGGATGTGACCTCTCAACCTTTTAGTACAGTGTTAAAATAGAGATTTCTAAAATCACATTTAAATGTTAAGTGGGAGGAAGATTTAAACCCATTTTCCATTTCATCAACCCTTTGTAGTGGAATATTGATTTCACCCCCTAAATCATCAAGGGACTACAAGGTAAGCCACATGTTTCATAGTTTCATAGTAGGTAGGGTCAGAAGGGACCTGAGCAGATCATCAAGTCCAACCCCCTGCCATGGCAGGAAAAAGTACTGGGGTCAAACGACCCCAGTGAGGTGAGTAGAAGTACTTAAGAGAGTATAGGCGCACAAACAAGTTATTGTTATAGCTCCTTTTAGATACCTGCAAAGCGATGTGAGCCGAACGTTCGTGAGAAGTGTTGCAGATATGTAATAATCCCATATAGCAACAAACTGGGATGACTTCCATATTCATTGTTTACACATTGTATGGTTATAATTATGATGATTTCATTTATGCTTTTGATGTTTGAATGCCCACTGCTTCAGCTTGTACTTCATAGAAATATTTCCCCCCTGAAACACAAATTCACATCCCAGTGCTTGTGCAATATGCTCACTGTAATGGGCACTGAGGGGGGGAGGGCCATGCTTCTGCAGAGTTGAATGTTTCTGTGGTGATAATTTAATTCAACTGCACATTAAATAATACTCCAGCAAAGTTGGTGACAAAGGAGTCTGCTTTTATCAGATCAGGACTCGCACCGGGTGGGAACCAGCCCAATATAGATGTTCCACTCCCAAAACAGTGGCCGTCTTAAACCAGGGATGTATTTGTTAGCCATGTTGGTCTGAGACAAAAAGAAATATTAAACTCTACAGACTGTCAGTTCAGAGATGATACCTTTTATTAAACCAACTAAGAAACTGCAGAAAATTATCTTCCTTTGCAAGCTTATCTTTCTTTGCAGGCACACACACCATTCTTCAGGCTCTCTTGTGCAAAATGAAGTTTATTTTCTACCTCAGTTTTCAGGCACATGCACCCTTCTTCATTTCCCCTGTGCAAAATGAAGTTTATTTTCTACCTAAGAGGATTTTTACCATCATGGATTTGTCCTCAGCCAGAAGAAGGGTGCATGGGCCCGAAAGTTTGAAAAATCTATAATATATGTAATTTGTATACAAATATGTTTGTATATCATATATATATATTTACAGTTTCTTGGTCTCAAAAAAGGTATCATCTCTGAACCAAGAGTTCTAGAGTTTTGCATGTCTTAAACCATGACATTTTAGTAAACTTTTATCAGATTACAACCACCTGCTTTTAGAAGTTGCCCTGCTGAAGGATCTTACTAGGTTTCTGCCCAACTGCTCTTTAAAATAAGATGCCACTGACTTTTCCAACAGAATCCCAGACTCTAAGGAGCTGAAGCCCTAACTTTCCATCTAATTCTTGCACCCAAATGGTCCGCCTTTACACTGTTATACACATTATACCTGTTGAGTGCACCCTAATACAAAGGCAGCGAGGCTTCAATTATTGTTCCCCCCCCCCCCAAATTATACTGTACACAATAGGTTTTAGTACAGTGAGTATCTCTTTAAAGCACAAAGAATAAAATTAGCATATCAGCCCCCTTCTGCCTGAGTGTGTTTTTGCCAGAAGCAAGCAGACAGGGAAGCAGAGAACAGAGACAGAACTCCTAGGGTCTGTGGGCAAACATCCTTGGTTTTGTATGGGTTGTTGTAAATATTACATTAGAAGTATTAGGGAGACCAAACCAGTCCAGAATGCCGTGAGCCCTAGGCCTGAAATAAAGACATAAGAAGCAAAAGAGGGTGGTATGTGAATAATCTGTACTGCATAACCCAAAGAGGGAAGGGTAATGAGCAGTGCCTTCAGACATACTCACTATGCATTCATTTATTCTTATTACTGCAAAGGTGAAAAGAGAGCACATATACAGTGAGGGATGAATAAAATGAGCGGCCCTGCTGCGGCAGAGGATTTAAAATGCCATTGCAATGCATTGGCTTTGCCGCCTGCACTGCAGCGCATGGCAGCTCCTTTGATCAGTCTTGCTGGTGTTTGTATGGTAAACACCTATGCAGAGCCTGAAACTTCCACTTTTCCCTGGAAAGAGGGTCACTTTTTTAACAGGAGCTCAAGGTTATTTAATGGCATTCACCTCTCTGGGAAGGGAATTCCACGCAAACCTTAGATTGTACATGAATATACCGATCTGCCTAATACGGTAGCACCCTGCTTTCTTCCTCCAGGCGAAGGCACTCGGTGGTGGGTGGCACCTGGGATCTGGAAAAAGTTTTTAAGGCACTTTTACCTTCTCTGGAGGCTGAGACTACTCTGGACTGGAACGGTCTCCTGGCTTAAGTGCTCCCTTGACTTGTGCAACCTGACAGTGACTCCGAGAATTATAGCATCTGGGAAGTGCAGAAAAGGACCTGGGCGTGACAGTGGACAATAAGCTGAGTATGAGCCAGCAGTGTGCCCTTGTTGCCAAGAAGGCTAATGGCATTCTAGACTGCATTGGTAGGAGCATTGCCAGCAGATCGAGGGCAGCGATTCTTCCCTCTATTCTGCACTGGGGAGGCCACACCTGGAGTCCTGTGTCTGGTTTTAGGCCCCCCAGTACAGAAAGGATGTGGGCACGTTGGAGAGAGTCCAGCGGTGGGTGACAAAAATGGTGAGGGGGCTGCGGGACAGGACTTATGAGGAAAGAGCGAGGGAACTGGGCTTATTTAATCTAGAGAAGAAAAGACTGAGGGGGATTTAATAGCAGCCTTCAATTCCCTGAAGTGGGGTTCAAAGAGGCTGGATCTGGACTGTTCTCAGTGGGGGCAGATGACAGGACAAGGAGTAATGGGCTCCAGTTGCAGCAAGGGAAGTTTAGTTTGGATATTAGGAAGAATTTTCTCACTAGGAAGGTGGTGAAGCACTGGGACAGGTTACCCAGAGTGGTGGTGGACTCTCCATCCTTGGAGGTTTTCAAAACCTGGCTAGACAAAGCCTTGGCTGGGATGATGTAGTTGGGGCTGGTCCTGCTTGGAGCAAGGGGTTGCACTAGATGTGACCTCCTAAGGTCCCTTCCAGCCCTGACTTTCTACTATTCTATGAAATACCAGGAGCAGCCTGAGCCTGTCATACTTCTGCTCAAGCCTGTGCAGGGTTGTGATGCTTTCAGTTTTGCTGAGGAAATGCTGTGACTCCCCTTCACTTGAGGATCCACTATAATGGGGAGATTTGCTGGTACCCAGCTTGGTGAAGGTATGATAAACTTTGCTTACCAGGAGGCCATCTGCTCATACAGCAATAACTTAGGATGGTCAAGGGGACTCGAATTTAGAGTTAACTTGAGCTAAGAAAAGAGACCCATGTAATTTTAGACAAACAGGAATCGCCAGTGATTGTTAATTTTCCACAGTCATTTTCTGTAGACCATTATTAATAAAAAGTTTCTCAAGCAAGAACCTGCCAAAGTACTGTTTTTGGCATGCTGCCCCTACCATCTCTCTCTGAGAATAATTAATATCAGAGCCTCCTTTAGCCTGTTTATGGTTTACAGTGCTGTCTGCTTAATGCCGGAGCATCTTCCTTTCAAATAATTATCACTGTATTTCATCTTAAATTTGTATACAATTCGAAAGCCCTGACGTCTTAAATCTCTGCTACAATGCGGTGTTTGGAGCGTGTTCAAACTGCATCACTTGCAAAAACTGGAGGCGATGTAACCATTTCCAAATTCTCATCACATGCAATTTAGATGCCTTATGAAAAATTCAGTACCTTCCCCGTTGTTGACTGTGACACACTGAGTGACCTCCTTTTCTCACTTTGGTTTTTCAATGAAAAGTAATTTTGCTTGCAAGCATCAGCTGAACGCAAACACAACATAAAATGCGGCCAGCAATATCTGTGCTTGGTAGTGGGCAGGGTCAGTTGTGAAATGCAGGCAGAGCAAGCATGTGCCCACGGCAGCACAGTTGAGTAGCTGTTTTACTTATAAAGGACTGTGAGCTGTCCAGGACAAAAATTTCCAGGAAGCAGAAAAGCAAAATTAAACACGATGCCCTCTTGCACCTGTCAATGTTTTAATTCAATTTAGAAACTAGCTAATCCCTCCTAGAAAGGAGAGATTTCCTCTCCCCCTCTTTTTGCTGGGAATGTCTTAATTCAAAGACAGTTACTTGGTTCTGACCATCCCACTATAGCTAGAATTTGCTTTTTCACAGCGGTTTCATGCAGTTGCATAAGACCCTAACTTTTTCGGAGGTCACTGGCCCTACTTGAATGGCGAACACTTATTTGCCAAGGTCACCCAGTTACAAAACAAACCTAACATCTGGCTTTTTTTTTTTTTCTCTAAATGTTTGCAAACAGAGTCTTAGACCTGTTAGGTTTGGTTGATTCAGAATTAACGTATTAATCAAGGACTTCATGACAAAGCAAAATTACTTTGGGGTGAAGATATTGTAGTTTATAATGATAAAGTGAATCAGAGAACAGAAATGTCACAATACTCCTCAGCTGACTAGACATGAACCTCAGCTATTAAGTAACAGACTCATTTCTTTAAATAACAGTTCACAAGCCGTTCATAACTCATATACATTTGTAAAGAGATGAGAGAGAGAGAGAGAGAGAGAGAGAGAAAAATCAGTTTTGAATAAGGATGAAAATCTTTTGGTCACAAATCAATGGACAGGAATAAATGAACTACCATAATTGACTGGATTGTTCAAAAATAACCATTTGTCTTGATTTAATTTAAATAATGTCAGTATAGAACGGAGTACTCTGGGTTTACTTCCCGTGCTTCAAAAACCCTTAGCTCTGCCTTGTTAAAAAAAAAAAGCACAGACCCAGAAACCCCCTGCTGCTCAGGCATTCATCTGCTCTCCCTTACCTTCATTTATGAGCGAGGCTCCAGACAAGCGATACAACACAATGTAACAAATTACCATTTCTCTTCCTCATCATTTTAATGTATATGTAATGATAAGATATTTTTAAGGCTCAATCATTTCTTCATTTCCTCTTGCTGCTATAAAAATCTACCTCATACTAGGAAAAAAAGACAGAACATCTCAGTGACTATGCCACGAAGAGCAAAATGAGAGTTATTAGTCATGAAAAAAGCAAGCCACCTGTAGTCCTAGCTTGACGAAGAAATTACAATAATCTATTTCTATTGTCATAATTTTGCGAGAAACATGGAAACAAATGCAGCTACATGAACTTGAATAATGCTGCAAGTAATTTATCAAGACAGTTATTGTTATTGCAAATCCAGAATGGAGTAGGAAAAAATATATCAGTTGGGGATGTAATGGATGCTTTGCAAGTAATTCAAATAAGAGGAAAATGACAGTGCTCGCTATTTTGCGATGATCACAAGTAACACTTGTCTCAGGATTCCAATTTGCTCCTAATTTTAAGCTAAGAAAGATAATGAATCGGCCCAGGCCTGTTAAGTTAACTGTACCATTGCATCATGTCATTATTGTTTATTGTTGATGTGTATTATATATATATATATATATATATATATTCCAATAACTTGAAAATAGTGTCTGCAAGACTCAATAAACTCCTTAATCAGTAGGGATGGTTGGAGAGCTGGCAACTGACTGACAACACTCCTTACACCACTGCGCTCGTACTCGTTGCTGTCCCTAAATTGGACCGCTCCAATTAGAATGAGGCTGAAAGAAACACATTTATGAGAACAGTAACTGATTGGTCAATGCCTTTCATCACCCACTGAAATCAGTTTTCCCCTTTTTGCCATTGCCACTTACAGCTTGCACTAGTTTGATATTTAAGTTTCAATAATTTGATATTTAATGTACAATAATTTCAAGAGATGGATTAGGTATGCTCGCAGTTGCAACTCCTCCACCCTCCAAATCCACTCAAAATGCAGCGGCAGAGTTCACCTTCTAGGATTTGCACGCTGACTATGTCTCTTTAACACTTTCCATGGCTGCTTCTTCCCAACTCATCCCACGCACATTGGTTGTCCGTGTTTACAAAGCCTTGCGCAGTTGGCAGACATGCCCAAGAGCGTAACTAAAGCGGAGTGACCGAGGCAGTAGTCCTGGGTGCTGACTTGGCGTAGCGGAAGAGGTGGAGAAATAGCAGCTGCCACTGCAGCTCCATGATCATATCAGTGGCACAGTGACAGCTGGAAGTCATCTCTGCCTCCATGCATTGTAGCTGCCCCAGGTGCCCAGCTGACATGTTATGCCTCTGATCCTACCAACCCAGCCTGTGATCTTTTCACAAGCTCGTTTCCCATATGGCTCTGCCTTGATTCTCTGCCAGGCACTTTGGGATCTTGTTCATGCTCCTTGCATATCTGAAAAGCTCTCAATACTCATCCATGTCGGGGTGAATTGAAATTCTTACGGTACAGTGATAAAAAGGAAAGCAAGACCAGAGAGAGTAAGTATCAGGGAAGGGGCCCCTTTCAACTGCTTTCCTTGCAAAGATTCAGACATCTTCCCTCCCTCCTCCACAGATGTAGAAAACTCAGGCCGCAAAGTGCTGTTGTAGCAACTCAGTCGCTCAATGTACAGCCAAGCGAGAGAGAGTAAATGATTTCTGTCCTACATTAACAACAGATCATAGTGCCACCTGAACCATGAAGCTTCATCTGGCACCTCCATAATATGCTAAGTATAAAGCCACATGTCTGTGAAACCAGCTCCCATTTATGATTTACCCTTTTAAATAAGTCCTTCTCCACTGAGACTTGGCTGCAAGCATTGATTACTGATTGTGCACACCCTTGTCTGTGGAGGCCTCAAAGAGATGACACTTAAAAAATGTAAATTTGTTAACAAGCTAAGTAAATACCTGTTAGTGCCTGAAGTTTCCCTGGTTTTCATTTTTAATGGGCATCTGTATGAAATCATTGCCCTGGGCTTTAGGTTAGCATTCAAGACAATGACAAAGCATGACTTATTACATGCGCATATAACTCAAGCATACTTATATTTCCGAACGAGCAATTTTTCCCAAGTAATGACCTGCTGGCTTCTTGTCCTTCTCAGATATGTCACTTTTGGATATTTTGGAAGACAAAATGAAAATGAGTTGTTGTTGTATTTATATATATATATATATATATATATATATATATATATATATATATACTTAATACACTTGCAGGGCACTTCAACAATATATATATATAATTTTAGCTAAAGGACTACAGCTAGATTTGCCGGATCTGTGTAATAAACCATCCAAGTCCCAGCTATTATTGAGTTTATTAAATCTATGGTAAATTTATTTTAGAAAAATCAAGCACTGCGAAGGGAACTGTTATAGGAGCATAGGAAAGGTCTACTCATAAGGGAATCTGCTTTGAAGACTTTGGAGGAAGAAAGGGTATGAAAGTGGACCCTAGTGGAAGAAAGTGTGTTCATAGTAGGGCTGTGCGAAGCTTCAGTCCCTGATTCCATCTGATGGAGATTCAGCCTGATTTGATGGCTAAATCTCTGAATCCAAATCCAATCAGAGGACCCCTTAATCTCTCTGAATCGAATCGGAACCCTCCAAATCGATTCGGAGAGATTCGGAAAGATTTGGAGGTTCAGACATAGACACAACTTTAAATGTTTTTTCTCCATACCTCTAGGTAGCAAGGGGCTCTTGAATGCTGTGATGCTGGGGTGCATGGAGTGTCCCACAGGAACGTGGGGGGCTCCCCAGTGTGCTTGGCCGCAGACCCAGAAGTGGACCAGAAGCACTTCTGGTCCACTTCTAGGTATGCCGGGGAGCACGCAGAGGGGTCCCCCACACCTCCCTTGGCTCAGCTACTGGTGCTTCCTGGGTCTGGAGGGAGCACCCAGGGTCCCCCTGTGGCTGATCACTGAGCTGGGGAGGCGCGGGGGGGGGGGCCCAGTGTGCTCCCCATCATACCTATGAACAATACAGTCAATTATGCTGTTCATTTATTCCTGTCCATTGATTTGTCACCAATAGATTTTCATCCTTATTCAAAACTGATTTCTCTCTCTCTCATCTTTTTAGTAATGTATCTGACCTATGAATTGCTTGAGAACTGTTATTTAAAGGGAGTGTATTTGCACTGTGCTGTTTCACAGGTTTTTTCAAACCCAGTCCTGATTGCACACCTACATGGTGACTGGTGGGCACAATAGTGCCCAAACCGTAACCTTGTTTGAAGGGTATGTCCAATAAAATTTGTTGCCAGAGGAATCCATGACCTATGAAATATACACCTTCAAAACTCCCAAGAAATGGCACAAGAAATGGGAACAGACTGATTTCTTGCTATTAAATTCTTCTTTCCACCACTGCCAGAACCCTGGGGAAATAGGATTCTCCATTTGGTTGAAAACAAACTACTAATTGCAAGAGACAAACGCAAAAATGTTAAAGCTAGATTGACTGATTCATAAGCCTCTTGCATATGTGTTGAACACACAAAAAACATTTTGTATCGTGCAGGTTTCATCTGTCTCTTCCTGTCAAAACAGTCTGCCCGAGCTTCTCTGACATGTGTGTTCCATATACTTGATGTTCATATTCATCTCTAGTTACCACATATTAAACTCTGGAAAGACTTTCATTGATTTGTCAGTGAAGCAGGACACTAAGGTGCCTGCTACTGCGAGAGCCAGGAAAGCTCGTCAGGTGCTGGTCGCCAAGGCAACAAAAGGGGGCTAATGGGTTACACCTGCCTAGCCAGCTGAAAGAAGGGTCAGGGCCTGGACTATATAAACCACAGGCAGGAGGCTGGGGGCGGGGGGAGGGGAGTTCCCTGCCAGCAGCCAAGGCAGAAGGAGCTCCCTGCCAGAAAGAAAAGAGAAGCAGAGCTGGGATGCCAGAGCAGAGCTGGTCACCACCAGGTGACAGAGAACCCTGGTAGGCCTGAGTGCAGTTTAACTGGAGGCTTATGTTTGCTTCATAGCCCAGGGGCTTGTGTTTATGTTGCAATTTGTTTACACTGGTGCTTTGGGTGAGGCTATAAGGGGATGGAGGAGACCTCATAGGGGACTCACGGTAGAGTGAGGACCCCAGCCCTGTGAGCGCACGGAGTTCAGGAGTACAGACCCCATCTCCGGAGAAGAGCCCTGTGAGAGGGCAGCCTTGCAGAGAAGAGCCTGCTGAGGGGCAGCCACCTTGAAGAGGGAAGAGCCCGGTGAGAGGGGGCCACCTTGCAGAGGGAAGAGCCCGGTGAGAGGGCAGCACTACTGAGAAGGCCCCGGTGAGAGGGCAGCACTACAGAGAAGGCCCCAGTGGGGACACGGAGAGCCCCAGGAGAGGGGCAGCATTATGGAGAAGCCCCAGTGTGGGTGCGGAGAGCCCCAGTGAGAAGGGCAGCAGTACAGAGAAGGCCCTAGTGAGAAGGGTGGCGTACAGAGAAGGCCCACAAGGCTTAGAGATACAGAACACCCAGAGCAGGAAAACTGTGCCAAGTGGAAGAGAGGTAGCCTCCCTATAAAAACACAGATATCATCAAAGTCGTGGCAGGCGAGAATAGGAGGGTATAAGTCCGAAGCTTGGCACAGTAGAGGAGGCGACAGGGGCTAGCACAGCGACCCTGCCGTCCCTCCTGTTACAGTGGTGCATTGGCCGGGAAACCGTAAGGCCGTGCACGGAAAGACGAACCTGAGGCTTAAAATAAGGAAGGAGAGGGGGCTGTAAGAAGACAGCAGCAACACAAACTGAAAAGAGGGCAAAGTAGGAAGGCACTGCCCTGGGACGGTACTGGGAAGCTGGAGGGCCCGACCAGTGAAGGTGTGAGGCCAGGATGGCAATAGCAGAGGATATAGAGAGCCTGAGACAGGAGAATTTGGCCAGGCTATTATGAATAGATGAGTTAAAGGAAAAATTGGAATGGCTGGAATGGGAGCTGGAGGTGGCCCAATTTAAAAAAGAGCAAGTGGAGGCAAGGGCTGCTGGGATAGAACAGCGGACCCAGGCAGGAAAAAAGGAAGGAGGCTCAAAGGAAATCAGGCGCATGAGAGCGGTGGAAGCAGAGAGAACTCGCACCCTAGAGCAGCCTATTGTAAATGGAGCCCAAAAGAGCCAGGCGAGGGAAGAGAAGCTACAGAAGATGCAGAGGGAGATGGCAACTTGGAGAGAGAAATCTACTACAATTGCACAACCCAGGCAAGGGAACAGAAGGAGATACTACAGAGGTTGGAGGTCTCTAAAGGCGTGATTGATGTCCTTCAGAAAGAAGCCTGCGGCCAGGAAGATTGCATACAGGAATTGGCAGCAGAAGTATACGGGTGCAGAGCAACTAATTCAAATGCTGCGGAACACCCTGCATGAAAATCAGGCTCTGACCGAAGAAAAGGGAAAGGTGCTCGCACAGGAGATGGAAAAGGTAAAAGAATACATGGCCAATTATGATGCACTGCATGAGCGGAACCTGTCCCTTGAAAGGGAGTTAGAGGCCGGAGCAAAAGAGAACGATAGGTTACAGTCCCAGCTACAGGGTGGGGAGACTGGAAAAGACCATCTGGAAGGACAGATACAAAGCCTTAAAACCCTCCTAGAGGATGGTGTGGCTAAAGAGGCAGTGACTAACGATGAGAAGGAGCAGGCATTACTTCAAATGCAAGCCTTAAGTCAGCAGGTCCAGGCCTTGGAGGCAGAAAATAAAATGCTTCAGATGGCAAATGGGCCAATGGCCATAAGAGGCCAAGATCCTGGGGAGTCAGAAGTGCTAGAGACAACAAGCACAGCAACTCAGACAGACGCAGGACAGAAAGCCCAAGCAGAGAGACTGGAAATGCTGAGAGCCCAACTAGAGGAGTATGTGGTGATATTGAAATCTGAATACCTAAAGCAGCACCATCAAATTGAAGGGGTGAAAGGGTCAGTGAGGGAAATGCAGGCCCAGCTGATGAACAAGCATCTAGGAGGCAGGAAACCTCCGGAACAAATGAAGTTCCCGGGAGATAGAGGACTGGCAAATAGGAGAGGGAAGGCCAACCCAGAGCAGCCAGAGATAAGAAGCCCAGAGAAGGGACCAGTAGGGTGGAAGCCTACGGCCCTACAAGAAGAGGTCCTGCCAGCACTTCTGGAATGCTGGAGTAAGAAATGGGACCAATGGTTCGAGAGTCGGGCAAAGGAGATGAGCCACCTAAAACAGCAGCTGGGGGATTGCTGTAAACCTCAAGTTGAAAAGGGAATCACAGTGCCCAATCAGAGGTCACAAGTGGAAGCAACCCTACTAGAGGTAGGGATGGCTGGAAAAGAGGAACAGGCGAGCTCAAGAAGAGAGACCAATAACCTGGTTTGCTGGGAGTGCACACAGGAGAGACAAGGCACAAGGCGACATAAGCCAGAGATGAATCTTAAGGAAAAGTGGTCATTGAGACCCAGAAAAGAAAGCCAGGCCAAAGAGCTAGAGACAAGAGGGAGAGAGTGATCATCTAAAGTGGGGGACAGGCTGGGGAGGAGACCTCAAATTTATGTGCAGAATATCCCACAGCAGGTCAAGTGGTGGACTCTAAAAAAGCTTGTGGAAGCAAAAGTCGGAGACGTAGCCTACGTGAGAATTTATAAAGGACCTCAAGGAAGATCCACAGGTCGAGGAAAGATCGAGTTTTGGAAGGAAGAAGATGCTCAGAGAACATTGAGAACACAGTGGGAGATATGGGGAAGGCTTCAAGACCTTCAGGAAGGCTATTAGGAAAGACAAGCACCACTACTTCAGGAGAGAGGTATAAGGAGAGATAGTGGACCCTAAAAGACAAGGAGCTCAACCAACAGAGAGTTCAGCTTACCAAGGTTTGCTAATGTGGGGGGACTGCCCGTGGCGGGGCAACTCCCAGGAAATCCCACGTGGTGTGCCTTGGGGAAAAGGTAAGCAGGAGGCACCTTAAAACCTCCGCCTCTGTGCATTTTAAAGTGTTGGTGAGCCAAAACAAGAACCAAGAAGGATTAAGACGAAGGAAGCCAGAGGGATGAAAATGAAAACCGCCTCGGTGAGTTGAAGTCTTGACCAGGGAGGTGTGTAGCAGGACACTAAGGTGCCTGCTACTGCGAGAGCCAGAAAGGCTCATCAGGTGCTGGTCGCCAAGGCAACAAAAGGGGGCTAATGGGTTACACCTGCCTAGCCAGCTGAAAGAAGGGGCAGGGCCTGGCTTATATAAACCACAGACAGGAGGCTGGGCGGGGGTTCCCTACCAGCAGCCAAGGCAGAAGGAGCTCCCTGCCAGAAAGAAAAGAGAAGCAGAGCTGGGATGCCAGAGCAGAGCTGGTCACCACCAGGTGACAGAGAACCCTGGTAGGCCTGAGTGCAGTTTAACTGGAGGCTTATGTTTGCTTCGTAGCCCAGGGGCTTGTGTCTATGTTGCAGTTTGTTTACACCGGTGGTTTGGGTGAGGCAATAAGGGGATGAAGGAGGCCTCATAGGGGACTCACGGTAGAGTGAGGACCCCAGCCCCAGTGAGGGCACGGAGTTCAGGGGTACAGACCCCAGCTCCGGAGACGAGCCCAGTGAGGGGGCGGCACTGTGGAGAAAAGAGCCCTGTGCAGGGGCGGCACTGTGGAGACGAGAGCCCTGTGCGGGGGCGGCACTGTGGAGAAGAGAGCCCTGTGCGGGGGCGGCACTGTGGAGAAGAGAGCCCGGTGCGGGGGCGGCACTGTGGAGAAGAGAGCCCTGTGCAGGGGCGGCACTGTGGAGAAGAGAGCCCTGTGCGGGGGCGGCACTGCGAAGAAGAGAGCCCGGTTAGGGGACGGCACTGTGGAGAAGAGAGCCCTGTGCGGGGGCGGCACTGTGGAGAAGAGAGCCCTGTGCGGGGGCGGCACTGTGGAGAAGAGAGCCCGGTGCGGGGGCGGCACTGTGGAGAAGAGAGCCCTGTGCGGGGGCGGCACTGTGGAGAAGAGAGCCCGGTGCGGGGGCGGCACTGCGAAGAAGAGAGCCCTGTGCGGGGGTGGCACTGTGGAGAAGAGAGCCCTGTGCGGGGGTGGCACTGTGGAGAAGAGAGCCCTGTGCGGGGGCGGCACTGTGGAGAAGAGAGCCCGGTGCGGGGGCGGCACTGTGGAGAAGAGAGCCCTGTGCGGGGGCGGCACTGCGAAGAAGAGAGCCCTGTGCGGGGGTGGCACTGTGGAGAAGAGAGCCCTGTGCGGGGGTGGCACTGTGGAGAAGAGAGCCCTGTGCGGGGGTGGCACTGTGGAGAAGAGAGCCCTGTGCGGGGGAGGCACTGCGGAGAAGAGAGCCCGGTGAGGGGGAGGCACTGCGGAGAAGAGAGCCCGGTGAGGGGGTGGCACTGCGGAGAAGAGAGCCCGGTGAGGGGGCGGCACTGCGGAGAAGAGAGCCCGGTGAGGGGGCGGCGGTGAGGGGCGGCACTGCGGAGAAGAGAGCCCGGTGAGGGGGCGGCACTGCGGAGAAGAGAGCCCGGTGAGGGGGCGGCACTGCGGAGAAGAGAGCCCGGTGAGGGGGCGGCGGTGAGGGGCGGCACTGCGGAGAAGAGAGCCCGGTGAGGGGGCGGCACTGCGGAGAAGAGAGCCCGGTGAGGGGGCGGCACTGCGGAGAAGAGAGCCCGGTGAGGGGGCGGCGGTGAGGGGCGGCACTGCGGAGAAGAGAGCCCGGTGAGGGGGCGGCACTGTGGAGACGAGAGCCCTGTGCTGGGGCGGCACTGTGGAGAAGAGAGCCCGGTGAGGGGGCGGCGGTGAGGGGCGGCACTGCGGAGAAGAGAGCCCGGTGAGGGGGCGGCACTGTGGAGACGAGAGCCCTGTGCTGGGGCGGCACTGTGGAGACGAGAGCCCGGTGAGGGGGCGGCGGTGAGGGGCGGCACTGCGGAGAAGAGAGCCTGGGGAGGGGCGGCAACCTTGCAGAGGGGAGAGTCCGGTGAGAGGGCAGCACTACAGAGAAGGCCCCAGTGGGGGTGTGGAGAGTCCCAGGAGAGGGGCAGCATTATGGAGAAGCCCCAGTGTGGGTGTGGAGAGCCCCAGTGAGAGGGGCAGCTGTACAGAGAAGGCCCTAGTGAGAAGGGCGGTGTACAGAGAAGGCCCACAAGGCTTAGATATGCAGGACACCCGGAGCAGGAGAACTGTGGCCAAGTGGAAGAGAGGTAGCCTCCTTATAAAAACACAAATATTAAAGTCGTGGCGGGCGAGAATAGGAGGGTGTAAGTCCGAAGCTTGGCACAGTAGACGAGGCGACAGGGGCTAGCACGGCGACCCTGCCGTCCCTCCTGTTACAGCCAGGCACAGAGTGCTTTGGCTCTGATCTGTTGGAAGTAATGGCTCCTAGCAAAAGGCTGCTAAAGTTACCTGTGGATTTCTTTTGGGGTTGATGGTCTTTATACCATGATAGCCATGCAATAATTCATAGATTCATAGATTATAGAGTTGGAAGGGACCCAATGGATCATCATGTCCGCTGCCCTTCCCCTGGCATCTATGCTATTTATAAGTTTGAAAATGTTGGGGTTTCTTCAGGGGGTGGATTATATAAAATAGTACAAATGAGGACATTTATGAATATATGTATGATTTACTGTAAGACATAACCTTATTAAAGGGTTTACTGAAAGGCAGTTCTCTCTGTCCTCTTATATCTGGGCAACATTTAAAGTACATAATCCCTGTGCAGTGACCATTAGAGGGTCTTAGCTAATTTGGGTCAGTTTGTTGGCATAAAAGTCTGATTTTTCAAAACACTGCTGGCTGTTCTTGCAATATGTACATCAGGAGTATATCTCCAAAACCACAAAGGACATGCATATGGTCTTGAGATGATTCCTATGCAGCTACAGGTTTTTTGCATAACCTCTTACTGGTATATTGGCCACCAAGCACTTCTTGCAAAACTAGATTTTCAGAAAATTTGAAAACATATATTTGGCATTTTCTTTTGGATAGACACTCAGTTCTTCAGGTTGACTGCATATGCTCTTTCTATTTTTCTACTGTGTAACCAGTGTACTTAGGGTCTTTATTGACTGTATAAGCATAAAATAAGAGAAACAAACATGAAACTTGTTTGGCATATTTATTCACATACTTTATTCATATGGCTTTGCATCAAATACCTCCCAAATAATGTAAATAATTAATTTATTTTAGATGACTCAAAGAGATATGACCATTGCCTGCAAAGTGTTTATATTTGCAGATGCAAGTCTGTTTTCTGAGAAGTTCATTGTCATAGTTTTATGATGATCCGTTTGGGACATGAGCTTATTGCCTAGCTGAACTCGCTTCATATTGACCCAGAGATTGATAAGCTTTATTATTCTTTTATTTTAAGTCATTCATTGCCTTTAGGCAATAAGAAGACAAGCATAAGCTTGGTTTTTCCTTATATCATGATTTGATGTTCAAGTCTGGCAGACACTTGCTTCAAAACTTTATGAAGGATGAGATGTTTGATATTACAATTGACATTTCTTTATTGCATTCCACTTGTCAAATCTTTGTACAGACATAAAATATATTCAACCTTATAAATGGGTATTGAAATTGTTTCCCACTAGGAGTCCAGAATTAAGCAGCCTGGACCTGTTTCTCATTTATAGAAGGGGGCCTTACATAGCTCAGACAAGTGGGTAGTTTAAGGTCCCTTAATATTACCAGGGGTGTAAGGGGGCCTAATATAAATGAGAATCACGCCCCTTCTGCTGACTTCAATATGTTCATGTTAACATTGTTTCCTTAGTGGGGGTCTCCTTATTTCTAATGTGCCTCTTGCTAGTAGCATCAGTTCAAAAGATGAGAGTTAGGCAAGTGTACAGGGTCTGAAGGTTGAGTATTGAGTTGGTTATACATACACTTAGCTTCACACACTCCTTTTCCTATAAACTGAACCAGGGTTTCCTTTCTACCTCCTAAGGAATGGATAAAAACATATCATTCCTATTCGGCTTCAAAATGGAGCTGCATGCTAGATGCTGCTGCTGCTTCTCCTCATGTCTCTACTCCACATTTGACCATTTTGATGGATGCTACATGCTGTTTGGATGGCACAGCCTTTTAACGTCCAGCTATCGGGTATCACCTTCTTACCCAGCAGAGAAATATGCAATACCCCAAATAAGCGTACTGGGTTTAAAAAGTCCTAGAGCACTTACAGCTTTTATTGACAATGCTGGTGCTTGTTTGTTTAGTGTTTGCAAATCAAGGCAGCTCCACTTAGATCAGGGGCAGACAGTTATTTTGGGTGAAGGGCTGCTTACCGATTTTTGGCAAACTGTTGAGGGCCGCATTTCCCTTTCCAGTGCAGGGAAGCAGGAACAGCCCCATGGTCCCAGGCCAGAAGCCTCTGCTAGGCAGGGGTTTCTGGGTGGGGGACAAGGGCTGGGCAGACCTTGCTGCTGGGTCCTGCCACTAGCTTCCTCTGGGTCCTACTGCCCCTGGCTCCTGTCATCTTTGACAGGCAGCTAGGAGCAAATAATTATTAGTTCTCTAATTTTTTAGGGGCCCCTCAGGCTGGATAGAATGGCCTGGTGGGCCAAATCCGGCCCCCAGGCCGGATTTTGCCTACCCGTGACTTAAATGCTTACATCCAGGTTTTGGCTTTGGATGATAAGAACCTAACTTCAGATCCCCAGGTTGGAAAGCATTAGCTCAGAAGTGCTGAATACAGTACGTAGGGAAGGGCTTCTCACTGTCCCTATGAAAATCATAAGAAAAGGACTGGTCTAAAGTAGGCTCAGAGTCAGTTCATAGTTTGTTTTTTCATTTTCATTCCTAGTTTTCTTCTTTGATTTCACTTTTGTGCACACCCATTTTCTCCTATCGTCTCAGGGATCTGAAGCAGCTTATCAGTTTGAGTATCAGTAACTGCTCCACTGATAAACTTCTTCCTTCTGGGGTCTGATAGCGACCATTTACAACTAGTAGGCAGCCTGATCTAAATAGTAATAGCAAGGGAACTACTCACTCAGCCCCAGTGGAGAAGCCTTTTTCTTGCGTTTCCATCATTTAGTGTCAGTACACGAGTTTCAGTTATGCCATTTAGTGAACTCATTCAGCCTTAAATGTTTACCTGTGATGGAAATAATCATAGCCTATATACAAGTTAAAGCGGTGTATCCCCAGAAAACAAGTATGTTTTGCTGATATGCTAAATTCTGGGCAAACCAATATTTATTCCATCTTTGCTTGTTAATGGGATGATGACTTGGGATAACTTTGATCTTAGCCGTCTTCTGGTTCCAAACTTGACTCATGTTGTTCACTGAGCATTCTCCAGAGTCACAACAAAATTAGATATACAGTGACGCTAGTTATTAAGAAATTATTCAACTTTAATCAATGTGAATCACAAGCTAACTTTAATTAACTGTTATATATTGCATGTTGTTTTACTTCATAAATAAATCATTCTGTATTCATAATTGCAAATGAACATTTCTGAGATGTGTTTTCAGGTAATTAACAATAATAGGGGTGTTTTTTTTAACCTTTTAAACAAGAAAGCTTTAGGGAAAAGAGGTGAACATTGCTGCCATGATCTTGCAAAAAGGTTCACACAGAGACCATATATAGTGAAATTCTTCAATTCAACATATACACTGGGTTTAGAATAGAAAAGAATGAGAGACTATTAAAAAAAAAAAAATCCCCGTGAAGTATAAATACAGCGGATGTTTACATGTTGCTTATAAATATAGTCCTTAATTTAGATTCATTTTTCTAATGGATAAAATGGGAAAGGCGACAAGCAGCCTTCAATCAATGCTGGTGTTATTAAGCAATGAGGTAAAGAAAAGGCATCTTATATTAAGGGAGATTGAAAAGATGCTATTAATATCAGAAAGAAGCATTCAGCAGCTGAGAACCATTTAATCAAATGATTGAAACTGTTCTCAGATAATAAGCGTATTGTTACATATCCTACATTCTCTATTAGGAACTGAATTGATGGGCTAAAAACAAGAAATTGGAAGCAAGCAGGAGATGGTGATATTATTGCTTCAGAATTATTGACATACCTGATAAGATTTCTCAAACTTGATGCTGAAGGCTGATAAATTTAATGGATAATTTTGTACCTTATGGTCTGATCCTTTTGGACATGATTCAGGATAGTGCTTATGTGAGTAAGTGTGAAGATCCAGTATTTTTTAATCAGATTAGAAGAGATGGATGATTCTGATTAAGTATTTTGTTCTAGTAATTAGCTGTCATTAATCCTTGCTTACCATGACCTTAATTTGGGAGCCCTATATGGTTGAACACGGAACAATTGCACTAATTGGGATGAGCCCTGTGTGGTTATGAAATCATGGGCGCGATCCATTAGAGTATGCTGTAACTATTTGGTCTACATTGTCCTGTAATGATATCAACATAGCAAAGCTGTTTCTCTGAGGTTAAACTTACAACAGCTTGGCTCATTTATACCAGTGCAGGAGCATGCAGAGGGAACAGGGACAGTGTAACAGCTGATGTGCGTCCCCAGGGAGTTATTCCTCCTTCCCTTTTGAAGTGCTTAAGTTACCTCTGTCCATGGCCAGAGATTTCATTTCTAAAGTACTTTGTTAATGTGGAAGGGAGTTTAAAAATACATGTTCCCAAGCTCTCATGAAGAGCAAGAGATTTCCTGATCAAAAAGAGCCAGAAATGTGTCCAGGACTGAAAGAGATGGAAAGAAACGGCCCTGCAGAAACGAAGTGCAGCCACATGTGCTTGACTGAATACATGGTGGACTGGAGTGCAGCTGATTGGTGTTCTGTTGTACTGCTTAGGAATAAACCAGTGCACACCTTGAAGAGCGTTGCTGCTTAACCAGGGTGAGACCATGTGATTCAGTACAAAAAACAATGAGTAGTCCGTGACAAGCAGGGTGCATAAGGAGGTTTAAGCTATTTTGCATCCTCCCAATCCTGTGCTACCCCTTGCATATATGAGAACTGAAGGCTTCTCTAAGCCAGGTAGACAAGTTTCTTTGGGTAGATGTGATATCTTTTATTACAGCAACTGAGTACTTGGGGAAAAAAGGCCAGGCCCTACGAAGATAGACTAAAGGTCCTGAATCTATTCAGCCTCCACAAGGGAAGGCTGAGAGGGGATCTGGTGGCCGTCTATAAACTCACCAGGAGGGACCAGCAGAAAATGGGTGAGGCTCTGTTCCCCCGGGCACCACCTGGGATAACAAGGAATAACAGCCACAACTTAATTGAGATTGGGTTCAGGCTTGATATCAGGAGGCATTACTTTACAGTTACGGTTGCCAAGCTCTTGAATGGGCTGCCAAGGGAGGTGGTGTTCTCCCCTACCTTGGGGGTCTTCAAGAGGAGGTTGGATAGATATCTAGCTGGGGTATTACAATCCCAGCACTCATTCCTGCCCAGGGCAGGGGATCGGACTTGATGATCTGTTCAGATCCCTTCCGACCCTAGAAATTATGAAACTATAAAAAAAGTTCTCTGCAAGATTTTCATAGATTCATAGATGTTAGGGTCGGAAGGGACCTCAATAGATCATCGAGTCCGACCCCCTGCATAAGCAGGAAAGAGTGCTGGGTCTAGATGACCCCAGCTAGATGCCTATCTAACCTCCTCTTGAAGACCCCCAGGGTAGGGGAGAGCACCACCTCCCTTGGGAGCCCGTTCCAGACCTTGGCCACTCGAACTGTGAAGAAGTTCTTCCTAATGTCCAGTCTAAATCTGCTCTCTGCTAGCTTGTGGCCATTGTTTCTTGTAATCCCCGGGGGCGCCTTGGTGAATAAATCCTCACCAATTCCCTTCTGTGCCCCCGTGATGAACTTAAAGGCAGCCACAAGGTCGCCTCTCAACCTTCTCTTGCGGAGGCTGAAAAGGTCCAGGTTCTCTAGTCTCTCCTCGTAGGGCTTGGTCTGCAGGCCCTTGACCATACGAGTGGCCCTTCTCTGGACCCTCTCCAGGTTATCCGCATCCTTCTTGAAGTGCGACGCCCAGAATTGCACGCAGTACTCCAACTGCGGTCTGACCAGCGCCCGATAGAGGTGAAGTATCACTTCCCTGGACCTATTCGTCATGCATCTGCTGATGCACGATAAAGTGCCATTGGCTTTTCTGATGGCTTCGTCACACTGCTGACTCATGTTCATCTTGGAGTCCACTAGGACTCCAAGATCCCTTTCCACTTCCGTGCAATCTTGAGTGCAATCACCCTTATGAAGTGCCTGCTAGATTCCTTGGAGTCTCAGTACAGCAGAGATTTCCTATGCCTGAAGAAAGGTGATTGCACCTGAAAGTTTGCAAAGAACTTTTTTCCAACTACTCATTTGCTCTAATAAAAGATATTACATCTACCCAAAGAACCTTGCCTGCTTATGTTCTTAGACCGACACAGCTACAGCCAAACACCCTCTAAGTTAGGGCACTGTCTCAGGGCTGCCCCGAAGACTGTAGTCACATTTGGGTTCCCTGCAATGCTGCCATCCTACCTCTGCCAAACACCAGGTTTTTCAGGGGCTCTTCAGAGGTCAGGCTCAGAGGAGTCTTCAATCAGGGCTGGACCTGGGAATCTTTCCCTGGCACATCTGGGGTTTATAGACCCCTTTGTGTTGTTCCATTGGGTTTTCCCCTTAGAATAAAGGCTATACCAGGTTTCAAAATGTTACTGCAAGTGCCCAGTCCTAGCAGAGCAGACTTGCCTAATTCCAAGGATGCAAACTCTGTTTATATAATAAAGCACGTGAGTTAATGCTGTCTTTGGATACATGGTTTTGTGCAAGCAATATGGTTTCAAGATCCCATAGGTTTCCAAATGATATGGAAAAGCCCTGGTTTTGGGTAGCAATGGCACATCAAAAGAGTGGATGGGTGTGGTTGTAAAAATCACTTGGTATAAAAAAAACCCTGTTTCCATTTGTATAAAAAAAAAAAAGATCCCACCCAACTTGTAAAATGTTGTCCTTTCAAAATGCAAATCAGTGGGCAAACGCTGTTACTGCAGACTGGCATGTACAGCCCTGCTGGGTGACTGAAGGCCCACTCCCCATGTGTGCCCCTTAACTGCAAAATAATCTTTACAGTTAAGTGAATTTAGAAGAAAATTAACCAAAACCCCCCCTGCCTCAGGAAAAAAATACCTATGAAGAGAGCCACAAATATAATGCACAATAACATAGAATCCAAGTTTTCTACTTAAGTCTGATATTGGGGGGGGGTTGTATCAGATTCAAGATCACATACAGCTGTTATATTTTCTAAGATGTGATTTACTTCTAAAATTATTCATTTCAATATGCTTCTATTGTTCTGTCGTCTCATGACACACCATCTTGCGACCAATAAATCATCTTAAGTTTTCCTTGAGACCTCCACTTCATTTCATTTGCTACTCTTAAGTTTAACAGTTTTCAGTCATTATGCATCTGTGGCATCTGTTCACATCATTGCTGTACAAGTCAGTGGTTTTCTATTCTATTAAAAATCCCCACTATTGAGACCCTTGTGTCAACATTGGAGGGTTTTTATCCCTTTTTTGGTTTGTAACCATGTGTCTGAATGCTACCAATGGTTGTTGGAAACCTGTGCAAGGTTAGCATATTTTGGTGATAATATGCAGCCTGGTTAAAAAATTAATAGCGATTATTTTCATTTTGGAGTCTTCTTGTCTGTACAATACTTCCTTCCTATGTTCCTCTTGTTCTTCTAACAGTCAAGCTGCATCGTGGTTGACCCGGCCAAACTTGATGTATTACTGACTTCAAATTCTCCCTAAAATATTCTGTTTTTTTCTCTCCCTATAGCCTTATCCTCCTTCTTAGGTTAATATTTTTCTAGATTAAGCTGGCAGTTATACTCAGCCGTGGTGCTATTTGAGAGCACACTTTCAATGTCAATGAGTTGTGCATATGAATTATTTAATAGCATTGCACTTGTTTACTTTGCTGGAATGATTTGTGGGAATGTTTTCTTTCGTGTTGATCTAGCATTTGCTACTTGAATGTTGGTTTTGCCAGGCCCTAATCGATGCAAATTGAGCAATCAAGGCAGCATGTAACATGTTAGTCGAAAGCAGGGCTGGAAGTACTCTGCATATCATGTAAAACAATTTGTTTTTTAGTGCATGTGTAGGTAAAGTAAACCTCCCAATGAAGTGAAGCGATACGTTTACAATAACAGTATTTTAAAACTAGCACATATTGCTGGTAAGAATTATTTGAGAGCTACTTTTTAAAGGGATGTTATGAACCTAAATACATACCTCTGTTCTGCAAGCTTTTCTATCTTTTGTTCTTAAAAGCGATGCCTAAAAGTACTATAGATCCATTGAGATGGGTTGACAATACGACTTTTTTCCTCGTTTTTACTTCTTGGACCTGAAAGCAGGGTGTTAAGTGAACTCCACTGTTTTCTTCTTGCTCTCAGTCACTTTCCCCTGTGGGATTTGTGGGCCTTTCTCATGACAGTTGAGGAGAAAAAACATTTTCACAAGTAAGAAACTGTGATAGTAAAACCATAAAAACTGGCCATTGCACACAGGAGCAAATGAAAAGGAGATAGCTGCAAGTAGGGGCATGCTTATTGAGATAAACTTCATTCATTGACATAATCAGAGTTAAACCAGCTCCAATTTTTTTTTTAATTTAATTTATCCTAGCAAAAGGACTTGCTCTTAATCTGTGGGGTAGATTATGCCTACTGCTTAATTTTACCTGTGCCCGTTTATAGCCTATAATTGGACATCTCATCAGCCTTACACAACTCAAGGACTTGAAGAGTCATACTCTAAAGGAGCAGAAGCTGAGTTACAGAGACAATTTTGATTCAGTGGGAATTTTATATCCATAAACATCAGCTGAGTCAACACGTAATAAAAATAACAATCACTGCATTGGTATTTGTGTGGAAACAATTTGGCTTTGCATTATTTATTCAGACCATGCTAACAAGTATCTATCTAAATGTGTAGCTTCAGTTTTAAGAGTCAAGCGTGTTGGATTCCATGTATTAATATTAAGACAGACAGATTGTGTGTTTCAGAGCTACTTTATTACTTTCAATATGATGATGGTGCTTAAGACATGTATTGCAAGCTAGCAACCATGCATAATTGCCAAGCAAAGCTCCATGGCACCCCCACCTCGCGTAAAAAGAAAGAAATAGAAAAGAATGACTGAAGGAAATAGAAACCCATGGGAAAGCACTGTAGGTAAAGGAGACAGAGAATCTCTACTGCAGTGATTCTCAACCTTTCTAGACACAACGCACCCATCAGAACAGGCATAGGCCGCAGAACAGGGTGGGCCAACCGGGCCATGGCCCAACCAGTGTTTAGCACATTAATTTAGCTAGCTATGCAGTTAAAAAAATAGCTTTAGCTATACAGTTTTAACTGGAATGACAATTGCGCATTTGTGGGTTATATAAACATGATAAAAGGTGGTCAGGCCATGGCGCGGGTGGCCCACCCCATTTCCTGGCCTATGAGAACAGGCCAGCTCTTAGTTTTTACTTATTTTCTGACTACAAAAAAGTAAGAGAGAAAGTCTTTCTTTTGCAAAGAATTTGGAAAGAATACAAGTCAGAGTGCTTTGTTACTATGGCTTTGTAAGTGGAAACCTCTGACTCATGTGTAGGTATTTGCATACCTAACAGTACAAGTACCACATGGCACCCCTTAGAAGGATTGCATGACACCCCAGTTGAGAATGGCTGCTGTATTGCATGGGTATGTTGTTGGTGTAGAATCATAGAAGGGACCTCGTAGATCTTCAGGTCCGACCCCCTGCCTGGGCAAGAGGAAAACTGGGCTCAAGTGACCCCAGCCAGGTAGGCATCAAGCCACTTCTTAAAGACCCCCAGGGTAGGACCCAGCACCACAAGGTGTCTTTCCTTTCTTCCCTCCTTTCCTGAGCCACTGGATTTCCACCTGCATTGCCTAATGGCTTATGATTTTCCCTAAGAGGGTGGATCCTTAAAATGTGCTTTAAGTATTTGCTGGTCAAGGGCCACAAAGCACAGACCTCTACCACTTGAGCTGGAGAGACCATTCCAGTGGTCTGTGCTTCGATTAATTGGGCTAGATTGAGAATCCTTGAGGCTTAGGGGTAGTAATGTACCCAGTAAACTCTTTGTCTTCAGCAGGACTTTTCAAGTGAGGGACTATGCACAGTGTTATTTCTAGTTCACTGCACAATAACAGAGACCACCAAGATTTCCTGTAGGGTTTTTAGCTAGTGGTAAGCCACCTTCAATTCCCAAAGGTGGTCCAGAAAGAAGGAAGGCTCCTCAGGTGATCTTTGAAATCACTACCTAATTTTGTATGACTTGGGTAGACCTCATCTGCATAATTTGAAGGGTTTTTTTGCAGCTGATGATATTCCAATATGACTAAGATGCTGATGTGAGAAAAAACAAAAGATGGAGCTAAGTGAGGGTAATAACTCCATAATTAACACTTGCAAGTTTTGAGGTGAAGTTAAAGGCAGGATTTAAGGCTGTTTTTCTTTGGAAATTATTTTTCACCTGGATAGGGTGATTATATAGTTGTCAGATGTTTTGCAAATAGGGTATTATGGTTATAAATTCACTGATTCATGACTCAATTTTGCTCTGAAGCTTATGGTATTGCAGATGTCTGTGCCATTGCAGATGCCTAGGCTGGTTAGTAGGGAAAAAAGGCAAAGCTGAGAGCCTACAGTGCACATGATGATAAAAAGCCTAGTGCAGTCTTGGGAAGCATTTTGAAAAAAGGATTGCTATACAAATCATACCCTCTGCCCCACCATGCAATTTCTTTAGCATCATTTTTGTGATGCATCATAGAACTTTAATCCTCTGCATAAAAACAGGTCATGTTGCAATGCTGAAAGGAGCTGACTATATTCAGTTTTTCACTTTGCATCTTTCTTGACCACGTTAAGGACTACAGAGCCATTTATTTTTATTGTTATCTACTTAAGTTTATTCTGCCTTAATCTTTTTAATGCAGCAGAATAGTTGTATCAGGTATGTTTATACTGTGTTTTACAGAACAATGTCTTTGCTTTTTTTAGGAATTGGTGAAAATAAATTCAAGTCCAGTGTATCTGCACTTGTGAGTGATTTGAATTGGCAATTAGATACTACTTAATGAAAAGTGCAAGCAATCAGATTTCCACCTGTACCTGAATTAAAGTTCAGATATGCACAAAAAAGAAAGCTCGGCTCGTGAAAAACACAGTGCTTTTATAATGTAGCTTAACTGCAAGTATAGAGAAGTGGTGATTTGCAGGAGACATTTGAATTATTTTCCTTTATATGAAGAGATTTTATGGTTATACCTTTATATATACACATTTACTTCAAGCTGGCCTCTCTCCTTGTCTGCCTGTGGTGCACATCTAGTTACCTGAGAAATGAAAAGATTTAATTTAACCAACATCATAAGGATCAAGGCAGGGGTATCTGCCTGAAATGTAATGGCCTATAATATACATGAATTCAGACAGGATGATCTAATGTTTCTACCGGGCAAGGACCACTAAGAAATCTGTGAAACCTCTTTCCACTTTGTTACGTCCGGTGACGCTACACGTTTTTTTTTACCAGGTATGGAGACTAAGACATGGTTGTCTTTAACTGTAAGCAAATTTATTGAATCGTAACAATTACAATTCTAAATCAAGGGCAAAGCAACCTCAGCAGTTGCAATTCTAATACTGTAGTTAGTCAAAAGCAATACAACATTCATTCTTAGGTTGGGGTAGGTTTTGCTCTGACTATTCCTCTTCTTTACAGGCTATATTTATTCCATTTAGTTACTGTATTTCATGGTGTATAGGTTGACACAGTGTATAAGTTGACCCCATTTTTCTGATCCAAAGCAGTTGGGAATTTTGTAGATCCAGTGTAAAAGTCAACCTAAGTTTTTGGGGTCAGAAATATGGTGTTGATGTATATCAACCCCTGTATGCCCTCACCGTGGGCCGGGCACCCAGGGGGTGGATCCGTGCTGCAGCACCTATCGCAGGGGACAGGGACAGGCTTAGCTGGCGTGGCACCGTGCCTTGTGAGTGGCACTGCCTGGGCCGCACCAGTTGAGCACCAAGCCTGGCACTGTTCACAGGGGATTGGGCTGCACTAGCCGAGCACTCTGCTGGACCCTGTCTGCTGCAAGCGGTGCCACTGAGCGCAGAGCCTTGCCCCGTCCCCTGCAAGCGGTGCCAGGCTTGGCACTTTGCAGCTCTGCTCACTGTGGATGAAGCAGGGCTTGGCACTCAGCTGGCATGGCCCAGGCAGTGCCAATTGCAGGGGTTGGTGCCACGCCAGCTAAGCCCATCCCCATCCCCTGCGATAGGTGCTGCAGCACGGATCCACTGAGCAGGGAGCAGTTCTCAGGGGATTGGGACAGGGATGGGGCTGGGCTCAGTGCTTGGCCTGAACCCCTGTGAGCAGCACTGCCTGGGTTGCACAAGCCAAGCGCCAAGCACAGCCCTGTCTGCTGCAAGCAGAGCCACTAAACCCAGCCCCATCCACTGTGAGTGGTGCTGGGCTTGGCACTCAGCACTCAGCTGGTGTTGCTGGGATTGGCACTTGGCCCAGCACCACTCATGGCAGAGCTGGTGCATCCTCTTCCCCTGAGAGTAGTGTACTGAGCTCAGTGCTTGGCTGGCATCGCCCAGGCAGCGCTGCTGGCAGGGGATGAGGCTGCACCAGCCGAGCACCGAGCCCAGCCCTGTCTCCATCCCCGTCCCCTGCTAGTGGTGCTGGGCTCAGCACTCAGCTGGCACACCCCATCCCCTGTAAGTAGTACTCCCTGGGCCACGCCAGCTGAGCACCAAGTCTGGTGCCACTTGCAGGAGATGGTGATACGATATACAAGTTGAGGTTGAATTTTAAGAGTTAAGAACTGGTCTTCAAAACTCGACTTATACACTATGAAGTATGGTAGCCAATTTCCAGATTCATTTTAAGTCGGGGAAAGTATTTTTCCATCTGCTCCTTTTTACCAGGTGCACGTCTCAACCACAATTCATGCTAAGCACGCAGCTTAAGCTAAGCACAAAGGTCAAAACCCAGGCCTGAAGGCCACTGGGTCCCAACAGCTCCCATGGATAGTTTTTTTTTTTCCTGTCACGTGGCCTACCCTCTGATTCATGGGGGGACGTGGAGAGATTTTTTAGCTGCCTTCTAGTGGCTCTTTCAATACTGTTTTATCCTTATTCTTAATTTTTTTCAGAACCACCCATATTAACCACCACTGCCATCAGCTGATGAACAAATTCTTGAACAGAGCTGGGAGTTATGGGAAGTGTGCAAGCTTACCACTAACACAGATGCAATGAATGGTTTATTTTTGTGGATAACCTGCCAAACTAAGCCAGCTTCAGTGCAATTAAATGGGGCTGAAATCTCTTCTGTTGCTGGATAAAAATGCCAGGGGTGGGACAGCATTCTTAACATTATTGATATTATTGACCAAAGGGTCAAATCAGCAACCTGGAAATTAGTGTACTAATAATGAAATCAAGGCAACAACAGTTACTTATTTGACCTGAGGACCTGGTATCTATAATAGGTAAATTTGGGGCTTGTCTGTATGAAGACGTTTTAGTGCTTTACCACTGTTAAAGTGACAAAAAAGCCCTTATCCAGACTCAGTTCTACCAGGATGTAAGAGGTGATTCACAAAGTAATAAGTATACCCTTATACTTTTATAACTGCTTTATATGAAGGCTTTTCCCAGCATGTGCTGGCACCTGACAGAGCTGGTAAAAAAACCAAACCAAACCTGAATTGTATACTAGCCCTTGGATTTTGCAGTTGTGGAGGTAGATCTATATTTCAGCGTCAAATTTAATTTAACTCTTGTGGTTCTTCCATAACTTTGTGCAACTGCTAGCAACCATTTTTGCATGTCTCTGAGAGACAGCAGACTGCTAATGAACGCATATTTTAAATTAAAGCACTTAAGTTTCCTTCCTTGCATAAATATATGTGCATTTGCATGTTTGTTGTACTAATGGAAGGGTTTGGGGAATTTGTGAGGAAAGGAAAGTCTACCTGCAGCCTGGTCATGTTGGACTATTTAAAAAATAGAAGAAAAATTCAGACATGTTACTTCAAG